>NW_022991187.1:1013796-1613796 GCF_902827175.1 Gymnodraco acuticeps
TACACACCAAACAAATAAAATAATATATTTCAACAAAATCTACTCAAGCATAAATAAGAAGCCCTCTAAAAGAGCAGTGTGTGAGTGTGTGGCAGTACGTCAGTGATGCTGGGGTGAGGCAGCACTGCTGTACACATTTTTGTTTTTCTAAATATGCCCATCAATACAAACAAATCAAGTCATTATACAAGTCATCCGAATGACCTCAGCCCACTCCTCTTTTTTCTATATACCCTGAATAAAAAAAACTGGTTTGACCGCAAATATACTCACTGTTAGAATAATATTATACAGGTGACTTTTAAAAGTTCAAATAGTGTTAAATATGTTCTCAGTAGCACTTTAAAATTCAGAAAGGTGAGATTTACTCGCTGCATCCATTTGAACAATGAAGGACTTCCCTGTGCCTCTGTAATTAAATAGTAATATGCTAACTGTTACATCAACATCAGAATCGTAATAACTTAATTCAAATACTTCAGCAGCCAGAGTGTCTTAACAATTCAAAAGTACCCGAGATAAAAACCAAATAACGGAACGGTATATTTTCTTCTTGTGGAACTACCTACAGCATGCCAACAAGGTTTATAATTACAAAAGTATGGCAGAGATATAGTAAAAAATAACTTAAAGGGGAAATACTATACAAAGATTTCTCTTTTGTAGTACACTAGCGTGGTAACACGGCTTCTGCATGTTAAAATGTTCCCAGTACAAAGCAGAGTAAAAAAATATTACATTTTTAAAGCTTTGAAAGGTAGTCTTATAAAAAACTTTGCCGCCCTCTGCTGTAAAAAGACGGACTTTGTGTTAATGAAATAATGAAAACACATCACCACTGCCAACAAAGATAATACGCAAACGAACCACAAACACACACACACACACACACACACACACACACCACCACACACACGCACACACAATCCCCAACTTGTCCATGATGCCACGTCCAGGCTTCACCCTCAGGTCAGAGGTCAGAGGGGACAGGGCCGACCCATGGACATCTCGTATCTGCGCAGGTGGTTGACCAGAGACTGGACGTAGGTGAAGACACACTTAGAGTCGGGTTTATTACCCATGATCATCATGTCCTCCACCTCCAGCAGAGGCATGCAGTTGGCGTACGTCCTGAGGAACAGCATACAAGAGACAGTGAGAAAGAAGAGGGGACAGACAGGATGTGGAGGATCGGATGATCGCTCATTATTATTCATATGTAATCATTATGTCAGGTGCTTTAAATTGATTCATAACCCAAATATGTTAACCGCTACATTTGAAAAGAAATCGCTGATGAACTCCTTGGCCTTTCCTTGTCGTGGTTATGTTTTACTTTTCTTTTACATCCTGTTTGTCTCCGTTCTTCTTAAAGCAATGTGTGGAAAACCCTTTAAAAGCTCTCGATAAACTTTCGAGAAACAGTTTTAGAAACGAAGGTTCCTCGTGTGAGTGACCACAGGGTGGCGTTTATATCTCCACGTTCTGTAAACCCTCCAGACATCCTGAGTAACAGGAGCGGCCACGCATGAGAAATAAATGTCAACAACATAAACTTGGTTTTGTTATTTAAGGACTGCAGACATGGGGTCTTCTGCACTTTACGATTTTAAAAAGGGCTTAACAAGCATAAACACCTGTAAATTCCACACATGATCAAAGGGTCAGCAGACAACACAGCCTGCTTTGTTTCTCACCTCTTTGTTTGAAGCTTTGTGAAACAGCAGTTCCTTTTAAAGTGTTGCAGGATGGTCCTGGCTCTCTCCGCCTGGGCCATAGTCTGACTATTCAGAAATGCACACATGGACCACACACGTACTCTTCGTACTTCAGTAGCTTCAGATTAACATGAGGGATCATATTTGCCAAAAGCGGGCCAATAAGGAGTTTTCTGAAGCACTTTTTCACACCACACAGCACACAACACAACACACAGCCACACACCCACACACACACACACACACACACACACACACACACACACACACAACAACACACACACCAGACACACACACACACACACACACACACCACACACACACACACACACACAACCACACAACACACACACACACACACACACACACACACACACACACACACACACAACACACACACACACACACACACACACACCACACACCACACACACACACACCACACACACACACACACACCACACACTACACACACACACACACACACACACACACACACACACACACACACACACACACACACACACACACACCTCAGAACCAGAGTGTGGTTCCTCTGTAGGTTCGCCCCCTCTCTCACCATGGGTTCAGTTTTAGTTGAGGTGCGACTCTAGGAGGAGTTTTTGGTTTTAACCAGGCCCTTGGTCACCAGCCCCCTGTAGAACTCCTGCAGGTACGTATACACACACTTCCAATCCGGCTCGCGCATCTTCACCATGTCGTCCACATCCAACAGCTGAGGGCAGTCCACCATTTTCCTGTGCCCACACCCAGCAGGGGGAGGGGGGGGAGACAGGAAGGAAAGGAAGAACCAAACAGATAGGAGGAGGAGAAGGGAGAAGATACAGATAAGAAGAAGAAACGGGACAAAGTGTGGGAAAGAGAGGAAGGAGGAGGACAACAGATTAAGCGGTGAGCAGCCAAACGAAGAAGATCCAGGGTGAGGAGACAGAGGGAGAGAGAAATGACACAAAAAGAAACAATACCATTACATTCTCTGTGTTCACAAATATATCCATGAGTTGACATGCTTCATGAACATCTCGATACGTACAGTATGTGGCAAACAAACACACTTGCAAACAAAACGTCAAATGAGCGGCAGGTGATGCTCATTTAGCCTTTTTGCTTCTTGTTGTTTTTTTCTGTGCAACTTTTGACCATTTTAGCATGGCTGCGATCTCTCAGAGAACACAAGACACGGTGAAAAAAACAACAAGGGTTCTGCAGATGAAAAACACAAAGACAAAATCATATGGTGACTCTAAAAAACAACATACTGGTGCACAGGAGTGTGTGTGTGTGTGTTGGGATTTCAGATAACAGCAAACTACTGGAGGGTCAGCAGTGCCTGGGGAAGTGGGTGGGGGTGCAACACAAAGGTGGAAAGACGGGGGCTGTGGTTGGGTGACAGTCCGGTGTCGAGATCGTGAATAACATCAACATGGACATTAAACTGCTGAGAGCATGTGAGCAAACACGCACACACAGGTGGGTGAGGGGCTTTGAAAGAGAGAGGATAAGAGAGGTATTAGGAATAAAAAGGAGGGGAGATGTGGAGGTAATAGGCGGGAGCTCGTCCGTATTTGTTAACCTGGTGGTGGTTTGGGTGGGTTTGCTCATGGGTCTCTGGGTTAGAGCAGCAGTTATCATAGTAGAGGACAGGTGGGGAGTGGTGGTTTAAAGGTGGAGTTATTAGAGCCTTGAGGTAGTTTGATACACCTGGGAGAGACAGGGGAGTTAACATCGGGACATCAGTCGAGGAGTTTCACGCGTTTTGGGTCCGTCTCTGAACTTCAGGGTCAAGTAGAAGTTGGTATATAGCAATACTGAATACAAGTGGATGTTACAGAGGAATGAGAGAAGGATGTGTGTATGATACAAAGAAAGGGAAATGTGTCGTTTTGAATTTTTTTTCAATGTGCATTCACAAGCTTGGATTGAAGATTAAAGTGTATGTCTTTATGCTTTAGACTCTGAAGTTTAGAGCAAAGATTCTTCTTCTGGTTTCTCCTCATTTTCTTCACATTTTCTCCACCATGATTAACAAAAAGCTTCACTGCCGTGTTGTGGTTTCTCCAACATAGTCGGTGGACCGTCACACTTTCAGTCAGAGCTTAACAACAACAACAGAACTGATGTGGTTAGCGGACAAATCATAGACCGTATGTGTATCTTTATATACAGCCTATGGGAAACAGTTGTGTGTGTGTACTCACTCTGCTGTGTTGAAGGCCACCTCAAAGTTTTGCCTGCGGTTGCTCGGGCTCAGGGACTCGTATTCAAAGGATTCAGGGAAAAAAATTGTGCACCAGGGCACAAAATGCCATGCCGTTACTCCAGCTGGATGAAAAGTTCTGAATATCCACATGCTGAGGGAGGAGACAGACAGATTAGGATGTACATTTTGTAAATTGTGTAACTTTTTTTTAATCTTTAATATTTTTTTTATGCATGCTTCTTAGTTAACATTAGGCTTTCTTTGGCTCTTTTTCGCTGTCACAAATGTAAATGTCCTCTCTGTTGGACGAATAAAGGTATTCTGATTACATTTGGAGGCAGTCCCAGGTAAGTGATGGAAACATTCCTATAGAAGGAAAATATTATCTCAGCCCATCTTGTCTTAATCTTCAGGTTTAGCTCCACTGGCTGACGTTAAAGATGAGCCCTACACTGTGTTGTCGGGCTGGAGCTCACCTCATACGAGCGGGTCTTGGCACGGCACCAGTCTAGCAGCATCTGCTTGATGGAGTTTGCGTTGGGAACACCAAAGCTGGTGGAGCGCTGGACCTTGTTTACCTTGGCGACCGCCTGATTTCCAGGGCTAAAAGAAAAGTCAGGTTTGTGTTGATATTTACATGCTTTGATCTGCTACCTGTCTTGGGTAGTAATTCCTCTCCGTTTGTTCTTACCCGCCTCCCTCCTTCTCCAGCTTCTCGATCATGGCTTTGCGGGCCGTCATGGCCGAGGTCTTGGGCAGAGACTGAGCCCTCATCAGCTCCTTGCGCCGCTCCGCCTGCAGTCGCTCAACCGCGGCCAATCCACTGCTGCCGCTGCGAGACGATGTATCATCCTCGCGGTCAAACACACTGAGGCAGGGACACGTACAGTAAGTCAACTGGTGAAACTGTAGGCGTTGATTAGATACTGTGGTGATGTTTCTTAACTTACCTGCCCACTTTTTTGCTTGTGTTGGAGGAGGAAGATGATGTGGAAGAGCTGAAGCTGTATGACTTTGACTGGAGTGTCCCTCCTGAGATAAATGAACACAGGCATGTGAATAATATTGACAATATGACTGTAATGACTATAAAATATGATAATAAAGAAATGACTTACTATCTGTTTTCTGCAGATAACTGGACTCAACAACAGTGCTGCGTGATGATCTGCTTCCATCATCTAAAAAAGGACCATTTTTTTTAATTATAAACACATCGGACAAAGATGATCCTTATCATTTGTTGTCCATCTATTTCACAAAATAAAAGAGAGACCGACCAGACGAAGCGAAGCGGTCTGTCTTGGTGACTTGGCTGAGGCTGGAGCCGTCGGCGGACTTCTCCACCTTCCTCATCCCCACCTCTCCTGCTCCCACGCCTGGACGGCCTTTCTGCCCTCGCTCTTCCCTCTGCTGCCGGATCTCCTGCAGACGGTTGTCGCGCTCCTTTTCTCTCTGGTCTGGGGTGGAGAAGGGGAAGGGGAGAGAAGAGGAGAAAGGGGATATAGAGGTGGAGGGATGATGTCAGTGGAAAAAGAGGAGGAGGAGGACAAAAAGGTCCTAAACAAACTGACAGCACCTCATCTCACTGCTGCAGAGATGGATTCAAACTAAACCTCTTCTAAATGTGAGGTTTGCAGATTCTTTCCACAGTACTGTGAAATTCCCTTAAACAAACACACACGCACAGCACAGCACAGGTGGGAGGTTCGAGCCCAGCCAAAGCTGTCAAGTTATATGTACAGCAAAAACATCACACATCAAAAAGAAAAAGCACACTGCGATCGACCTCGATGACTGGCAAAGTGATACCTTAACCTCTGCAGTGCAAACTAAAGCTTTTACCTGAGAGGGTACCTGCATTTAAACGTATTATGTGGTATTATGCATTTATTCTAACTCTATGTGTAGTGGAGGATTAGAGAGACAGTGTTGGCACTAGTTGTGTGTCTATCACTAGGTTCACCCAGGTGTGTCGGCCAGAACACCACTTAAGGCCAAAGGTCCAGAATAGAGGAAATGAGGAGCTACGATGAGGCTCGACTTCTTTACTGATTTAGGCAGACAAAGATATTTGTGTGTGTGGTTTTTCGTTCATTTACGCACACAATACGAAACTTAAGACGGCATAACTTTAACTTTCCTGCAACTACTGACGCACATTACCCTCCGATGTGTGACGTCACCCAAAAACACGTGGGTTAGCCCCTCCCCACTATGAAGGCACAACTTAACGGGTATCAACTCTGTATAATAAAATAATATATATATATATATATATATATCAATAATTATGACTTTGGGGCCTTTTCTACACTATGTATAGATAGGTCTGTGTCTGCCCTTTGGATGCTCCATGCCACTGAGTGAGTGCACTGAGCTTTTACAAATCTGGGAATCCAATTAGGGTTCAACGGCAACGAAACCAGCCGGCTTGTGAAACTGTATGTTCTCTACAACACAGATACACTACATGTGGTAGATGTTTCAGTTACAAAGTTATGTGAGTGTGACAACAGGATTCATGCATGCTAACAAAACAGTCAACATTTTGTCTTCATCATCCACCACAGAGCTCTTATAATGACAGGATGGTGCACACAAAAAAACAAACGCAGGCATTATTAATTGTAAAATCACACTGCACAGCAACCTGCCATACCTATTTCCTCTTGAGTACATCCCAGCATGGCCTCTGAGGGCAGAATGGATAGAAATGATGTGGAACATTTCAATAAAAAAAGGAGGCATGAAGAGGCTTGACTTTAATGAAGGCAGTGTGACTACCTTTTAGTACCGTCATTTGAAACAAAGCAGTGGTCGGGATAAAATAATTAAGCACGTTTTCATTTGATGAGAGTAACAGACAGGAGATTCATTTTGTTCTCTTACCTCTCTTTCTCTTGCGAAGGTCTCTCATGGCTGCACGGATCATCTTCCTCTCCTCAAAGTCTTTTGACTCATCGAGCTGTGAGAGAAAAGAAACAATGAAGTCATTCTTCACAAAAAGTCGTAGTGGCATGGCTCTATTCGTTCATGCACTTCTAACATAGCATTTTGCATACAGACAATAATAAGCTTTTACTTTTCCAAATATACCTTCACATATCTGGGGAGATTTACTACACAAACTATCTGCATGATTAACGCTACACCATTCATTAGTTTTAAAGTGGTGCTCAAATCAAAATCCTCCAGAATTATAACTTGAGTGTGAAGTACCATTTTGTCAAGGAGCTCCTCGTCCTCGATAGCAGCCAGCTGGTCGGCTGTCAGTTTTCCGGAGTGCTCGTGTGGTTTGCTCTGAGTGCTGGAGCCGTTTGGGATGGTGGGGACGTGACTCCCCACCTTGGCAGACGATGCAGCTGCAGACACCGGCTCCGAGGCCACGGGCTCTGTCTTCATCTGCACACACAACACAAACACACACAGCATGAGCTACAGCACAGACACCAAGACATGCAAAACAATGTTTTATGTCTATATATTCAGTTAAAGAGGCCCTATTGTGCTTTTTGGAGTTTTCCTTTTCCTAGTTTGTGACAATTGTGTGCAAAGGCTGAAATCCCACAGTACCCTCCAAAAGGAGTTTCTCTCTCGCACCCCCCTAACCTGAAACGTCTCGGATGTACTCCTTTGTTTACTTGTGTAACGTAATGACATCACTATGTAACAGAGCCAGCCAGCTAACCAATCAGAGCAGACTGGGCTCTGGTTTCAGACAGAGGGTGATTGAGGTGCAGTTTGAGAAAAAAAATAATAGGAACATTAAAGCCTGTAAACATGTCCCAGTAGAGGCACAAGTACAATATGAACCTGACCTTGTGCATACTAGGGCCCCTCTAAAAAAGAATGGTGACCTTAGTTCAGTGCTTCTCAAAGTGTGGTCCACGGACCACTAGCACCCCCTAGTGGCCCGTGAGTATATTGGTAAAATTTCATATTTGAAATAAATAAATACATTTAAGTTTTCCGCACTCTCGCGGGAATATCTCCGCAATGGAGCAATCTTAAGCTTCACTTTCAATTGTATGATATAGCCCAGCACAACACCTTCATCACACATGTTGCCACTTGTTTGTACCTTTTTCAGGCGATTTGTAATTTGTTCTAGAAAAACGATGTGATTTTGGATATTTGTGGAGTTAGGTGGTCCGCGAGTGTTTTTTTATTGGTTAAGTGGACTTTGGTATGAAAAAGTTTGAGAAACACTGCCTTAGTTGGATATGTGCATTGCCATAGCACCTGCAGAAAGAATATCTAAGGGTTAAAAAACATAACTTAAGCTTGCTGACATTTAGAACGTAATAAGCACAGGTCAAACACACTGCAGCCATAATAGGCTTGAGTGTTAGAAGCAGGCTCCCTCTGATAATCTCTTTTTGCATTAAGACTGCCAGCGCACCACATCTCATCATTTCTTCCATCCCTCTGCCTTCCAGCCATGCCAGAGAGGGTGACCATAAGCACATGAGCGACTCTGCCAAGTTACTGTTAACATAGTCCATGGAGTGTGACTGACACAGTGAGTGTCCAGATGATACTGAGCTGCAGTGAAGCAAGAGTTTATGTGACAGGTACGGTACACCATTATGACTGGAGGATGGGAACAATGCATTAGCAGATATAAACTCTGAGAAAATGGTATGCACACCACAGAAGGAGTGCTGAGCGTAAGAGCAAAAGGTAAGAGTGAGGGAGCATGCTGAAGAGGAAGTAGAGCACGAAGCTTTCAACCAGCTCTTTTAAAGTGACCACAAATCCTATAGAAAACTACTCTTATATTATACATCGTGCTGAATGCCTGTGGCAGACTAGGAGCTCTAGATGTGGCTTTAATGCCTTTGTTGTAGCTGCGTCCAGATATAGCTCAGACAGCTGGCCCCGTCCCTATCCACAGCCTCACTGTGGGCCCCAGGTTTCACCAGGGAGGGACAATGCCCGGAGCAGCCTCAGTGCTGTGGGATTAGGGGTGGCCACTGCTTTTAAAACTTTTCTGGACATGGGACAGACTGGAGTGAGAGGCACTTGACTGACAAGGAATGCTTTGGGACACAACAAAGCCAAACAAGGGCCCTGATTCAGGCAATGTGGGAATGTGAGTGGGGCGAGAAAATCCCAGATAACCTGCGCTCACGTCGTGTTTAATTCAGATACTCAGATGCTTAATTCTGCTGTTATACGAGAAGGGCTACAATCTCTCTGAACACGTATTGCTTCATGACTTAAACCTGCAATACAGTCCCTGGCAGCAGAATGATGAAAAACTGACATATTTCATAGTTGACATTGAATAAAAGCATTGGGAGGTATCACAAGTAAGATTTAAGAGAAGACCACCACCTTTATAGGAACAGCTGATTGGCAGATGCAGCTGCAACATTGGCCCGTTATATAACTGAAGATTATGCCGCAGGCGCAAATACTCAATATCCCTTGAAATGTCACCAGTGCATACAAACAAACAGTGTTTGTTATGGGATCTCAAGGGTACATTGAGCAAACAAAGCTTGAGAGCCGAGAGATTATCATGTCAGTCAAGAGGACTGTGCAATGATTTTTACAATGGGATGTAAGACCTTAATCCAATCTTTGTTATTAAACCGGACAAGTAAAACCGCTCCATTTATGACTCCTTTGAAAAATGTTGTATGCTAAATCAATATGATTCCTGCCAAAGTGAGCATGATGGATGATCTATGATGTGACAAACTATAGACCAGGGCAACTGTTACTGTTAAAACATGAAGTGTATGCACTACACATGAGCCCTTTCATGCAGAGCTGCAGAGAAACACGAGCACTAGCCAGGATCAGAAACACATGGTGTTGAAGGATTGGAATACCTCCAGGACAGACTGTAGTGATGTCCTTCAAATATACAGGCTATTTCTAAAAAATGAATTAAGGACATATTGTAAGGGAATTAAAACCAATGAAAAGGTCAGAAAGTACAGGTCAAAAAGAACATGGGCAAGAACAAGCATGGCACTCAAAAGTACTTGAGGCCAGCTGATCCACATGTATTGCGAACACAGGAACAAAAATACATTCCTATTCTTCACGCAGCTTATCTGAATACAAAAAAGGGCGTTTGGGTTTTTTTCTAAACCTGTATCAGAGAGCAGTACCGCGCTTTTGCTGCAAGAAATGCTTTCCAACCCAGAGGGAGCAGAGAGGGACCGGCAGGTTGCAAAGGTGGGTGGGTGTTGGAGAGACAACGTTTCTGGAGTCGGAGGTGTGCTTGTCTCAGCGGATACAGGGCAGGATGAAGCTTCCTGGGAAATGCTTGATGGACTATGCAGAAGAGTGCCAGCCTGAGAGTCCTGGGGAGCACTGGATAGAGAATCTTCCAACGTGTGGGATGAAGTTTCGTGAGGCGCTTCAAGTGCTTCGTCCTGGGATGTGCTGGCTGGAGCATCGTTGGATGACGACAGAGAATCACTGGACGGTATTTCGCTTTCACATTGAATTGTAGGTGAGCTTTCTTTGCTGGTCAGTTCATGCAGTAAGCTATCAGGTAGCCCCATAACCTTGCACAGGGCCTCCACCTGCCTCAGCAGCTTCTCCTGCTGAATGCTCATCCTCAGGTTCTCCTCCTGCAGCCGGGCGAGGGCCTCAGCCAGAGGAGCCACCTGAGAAGCTGCCTCCTTAAGGCAAACATCCACTCGCTTCCCAAAGGCCTGCAGGTCACTGTGGATCTCCCCCACTGCACACTGTAGTGTTACTTCAAATTCCCTCTTGCAAAACAGCTCTTCTTCATGCTCTGCTTCCTCTTGAGCTAGCAGATCACCGATCGCCTCCTCCAGGCCAGACTCTGCACAAGCGCTATCTGGACTGCCCAAAGCCTCGGGAGCCTCTGAGGCTGGTATGTCCAGGTTCACTCCAGGCATGGCCAGACCGGCTGCACTCAATGTTACACTGCTCAAAGTCGCCTAAATCTACGTGTGTCCAAAAAGTTGTGGCGTAAGATCAGAAAAATCTAAATGTTGTGGCCACAGATGTGAAGGTAGAGGGTGTCTGATCTGGTCTGTCTACAGAGACCTTTTCAAAAACAATGCACGTCCTTTATACTCCCAACAAATCTGCCCTCTTCACGGGCC
The DNA here is from genome assembly GCF_902827175.1 of Gymnodraco acuticeps. NCBI lineage: Eukaryota > Metazoa > Chordata > Actinopteri > Perciformes > Bathydraconidae > Gymnodraco > Gymnodraco acuticeps. Next base: position 1,024,839 of record NW_022991187.1, read on the forward strand.
AACACCCTCACAGCCAATGAGCATGAAACAAATCCCGTTTCCCAGACAGCAGAAGTCCCACCCCCGTTTTCCAGGTGCCGTGGACATGTCTATCTCCTGCCCTGCCATTATTTCACAGAGCCAGTCTGTCCTGGTGGGGGCCTGGGGGGGAATGGTTGCGGCAACAATTCAGAAAACTTACCCCTCCCTCTTTCAACTTTCCTTTTATCTCAAGCCGTTGTCCTTCACACCCCGATTAGCATGCAGCGAAGGTTTAGATGTGGCCTTAAGCCCGGGCTAAGCGGAGTTATACGCTAGTCTTTGACTCCTCATAAAAATGCTTTCTGACTAAATGTGATGGTGTTGTGACTAATTAGGTCAGTTGCGTTGCATGACTTTGACTTAGAGCAGACGTCCAAAGGGAGGATCAGTCCGTGAAGGACAAAGTGTTTCGGGGCTATGACACAGCAGGCTGGGTGAGAAGTGAACGTCAGACGAGACCCAGCTCTCCTCGGCTCTGGGCAAGGATGTAGGGAAAGACATCGCAGCACTTAAAGATTTAGTTTTAGGCTCACTGACAAAGCTGCCCAGCTGCTGCTCATGTGAATGCTTCAAGTGCTTCTGTGATAAATGAAGAGTCTTCCAAGAGCGCTGACAGAAGTCTGTGTGCACATTGGTTATTGTGTAAGAGGCCCAAGACATTTAAAAAAAAAAATGCCTCCTGACGCTTTAAAAGCATGCACAAAAACAAAGAGTACTGGGCATACTGTATCTATGACTAGGGGAAGGCAAATGTGATAAATCTGTAGCTCTTGATAACAAGCCAAAACATCACACGCATTAAACTGATATTAAAACAAGGGATAACAATGTGACAAAGGGCAACAATGGTCTCTCCTGGTAATTACAGGTGAGCAAAATAGTTCCCGGGAAGAACTGGCCCTCAGAGAAAGTGAAGAGAAATGTGACTGGCAGCAGGGAAGTGGGTCAAAACCCAGGAGGACCATGTCTCTAGTCTTATCACGCATCAAAGCACTAACCCACTTTACCCACGGCAAACAGTGAGGTTAAAAAGCCTGACCAATCAAAAAGTGCATACACTATTATGTGACAGCGTCTGTGGCTATTGTGAACCCTGCTGCTATACAGTAAACAAGTAGTTTCCAGTACCAGAAATAATGTAGTATAGCTTAATTCTAGTTCGAAGAAAAGTCAACATAGCAATGACAGAAAAAGTGTCTATAAAACAGCATCTAGACGTCTGTTTCTCCGCAGTTTGCAGGGAGGCTTAAGTCTATGACACATGTAAACCGGTTGGGTAATCAGCATGTGTGATGGTTCAGCAGTTTGTTAACAATCCCCCTGTGACAGTGAGACAATGTGTGGGCCTGTGTGTCCATGTCCACGCAGCAGCACTGTGGGCATTGTTTATATTTGTGTTCAAGGCCGTGCACATGGACAGCTGAGATGAGCAGGAGCAGCTGCGATCACTGAGAACGATGATGATGGTGATGCATTTTATTTATATAGCGCTTTTCACAACTCAAAGACGCTTTACAGTATGAGGGAGGGTAGACAAACAAGGACAACGAGGCATCAATACCCAGCTGCAGGCCTCACCTGTCTGAAAGCAGCTCTCATCACTGAGCTGGAAACCTACAAGCATCGTGACCATTAACTTCCTCTTAATCTTTTATAATAAAGAAAGAGCAGCTAGGCCTCCAACACTATTGAAGTCTGTTCATTGCTTCTTAGAACATTTATCTCTGTTGACCCTTAAATAGATTGCGATAACAGTGTGTTTTATTAGAATCTTAAAAGAATACCACTTAAGAAATAGGGGAGGGTATGAGTGCTGAATTTGGACCACCGAGAAGAAGCCCAGACCACCCAAACAGATCAGAGCCTCAGCGGGAACCACTGTGGTAAATAAACAACAACGATCAACACCAAACAGGAAAAACAGATTCAAACTCTTGTTCCAACACTAAATACACTAAACACTCTTTTTCTTATAATGAACACAACTGTATACATTATGCTAGGGCTGCTAAATTAATCGTATTTTAATCGCGATTACGAAAACAACGTAATCGAAATAAAACGATTATTTTTTAATTATTATTATTACTTTTTTTTAAATTTTTTTTTTAATTTTTTAAATTATACTTAAAGTTCACGGTAATCAACTGTTAAAAACATACTGTTCACATATTTTTCTCTCCAATAAATGGATGTTTTCAAAGTCAATGAATAATCGCATTTAATAATCGCAATTACAATTATTGACCCAGATAATCGAGCAGCCCTACATTGTGCCTCCTATTTAAGAGGATTCACAATAAATCCCTGACATCTCACACAACCTAGAACTTCCACTAAACCAGGTAAAGTCAGAGAGCAGGTGGTCTCTGGATCAGTCTGTAGGTAACCAAGCTCCCCTTTAGTTGATGCTAACTAACAGTGTCTGCTGCTGTTTTTAAAATCTCATTAGCCAAGTCACTCAGGCTCAGAGTACTTTAGGGGAAACTTGAGCAGATCTGGTGGAAGCTGGTGAAATATCAGCCAAGTGACGAAAAGAGATAAAGACCTACTTGTCATAGTCTTGTGGTTTCATCAATGGAGGCATTCATGTTGAGCCTATACAATGATGATCATAACCATGTATGTGAAACCCAGCCTATTAGTGCTAACATGCAGTCAGCAGGATCGAAACAAATGGGTTTTTCAGTGAGAGGTCCACAGAGGTAAATTAACTATTTTAAATGAAAAAGGATCTGGATTCTTCAACCACATGTATTTATTTTAGCACTATCTAAAATACAAAATACTAAAAAAAAGAAATCATTCACATGTTAGCACAAGGCATTACCTGCATGCCGTTATGATATGGTCGTAATATCACTCAGACGAGTATAAACGCAATCTTTTTACATTACACGTTACTTGTTAGACGCTTTTATCCAAAGTGACTTGGACACTGTCTGCGGACTGTGGACAATCCCCACAGGAGCAATTTGGGGTGAAGTGTCTTGCCCAGGGACACAACGACATGCTGACTGCAGTGGGATTTGAACCTGTGACCCCCTGGTCCCAACACCAAGGCTCTATCTCCTCAGCTTGCCGCTAAATCCCTTTTCAAGAAAGACTGCTGTGTTATCTTACTATGTACCGGCCCCTGTGTCTGTGCGTCTCAGCAAGGGCCTAACTGATGGAGACAGTCTCATTCCAACACCTTAAATTCACCCCGAAGCCTCGTAGAGACTCCTCCCAGCCGTAATCAACCAGCTCCCTGATCCCATTACCAGATTACAGCTGCGCTCCACACAGGGGGGGAATACACAGCCATTAAAGATTAAATAGTTCACCATTTCTCCTCACCCCCTCAGTCCCCCACTCCCCATTCCCCAAGACACTTCCTTTCATGGAGGAGCGCGGAGGTTGAGGAACGAGGCAAATGGGAGTTTAGATGTTCTTTCTAACCCCCAAGGTCACTGTAAGAGGGGAGGGGGTCGGTAAGACTCTGACATGAGATGAATCTTTTGCATTGGCCCCTAAGAAAAGACGCGAAGAAGAACATTTGTCAACATGTGTCTTGATGCAGATGGACAACAATCAGTGTGCATGAAGACAGACAGGTGTCATTGGGGAAACATTTCCCAGATAAATCTCAGCGGGCATGGCCTGCCGAGAGAAAACAAGGAATGCCCGGAGCACCTCCCTCTTCTCTCTCTCCTTCACATACCCTACAAGGACAGATGTGACTGGCTACCCACTCTGTGTTTGATAAACACTGTTCTTCCCTCATCTCCCTCCTTTGTACACCCTCTGTCTGTCTCTCACTGTCCCGGCTCACTTGCGTTTCAGGCCTTTATAGGTGATGGCTGTGACAGGGACAAACACACAGTGGACTTCAATTGACTCCATTGGAAATGAAAGAGAGGATACAAAAGGTGTGTTAATCTACAAAATTGGATCCAACTGGGAATGTGGTTTTGATCCATGTTTGACAGGTTCCGTCTCCAGATTCTGCAAAGCCTCAATGTTATGATCATTTCCCAGAAAATACTTTGCAATGGCAGACTGTACCTTGATGGAGGATCCTGAGGAGAGGCTGGATGAGGAGATCTTGAACGGTGTAGCTCGGAGGCCGAGGGTCAACTCTGAAACAGATACAAGTGAAGACCAAAATGAACATGGAATTCAAGAGGAAAAACATTGCAAAGCTATGGGTTCATATAACATCAAAAAAGATTCATATGCATGTGCACATGGTCCTGCACTGTGTTTAGTCAGTTACATAAGCTGCCATAGTGTCATAAACAACATGTTCCCTTGGCTAATGAGAGGCGAGAAAATGTGGATGACGTCACCTTTAACATAAACATCTCTCTTTATTTACCTGCACATGGATTTCCCTGCGACCTGCTTTCAAACCCCCCACTCCCACCCCTTAACTTTAAACATGCACAAAAGCTATATCATACAATACAAGACTGATACACACCAGCTCAGCATAGTTTACATTTAAGACGGTGCTTTTAAGAGAAACCGGAGACACAATCCCAGCCTGTCTTTGGTCAGTGGGAGACAGGCAGGTTCCCAAAAAAGGAGCCCAAAGCCATTAAAGCAAACTGAGCTGGAAAAACCCTCGTGGAGGAGTCCAGTGGGGCTGCCAGTATGTGTCAGTGGAGGGGGGGGGGCGCTGTAAGAGGTGTAATCACACAGGTTCAGCTTTAGTCTTACATAAACAGTTTGGTTTGGAGGTCCCGGTTTCAGGGAAGAGCTGAAACCTAACACGTCTTGTTTGGACTGTACAGTTATAGCAGCTGGAGCAGCTCTGCTTCTGAAACACACTGACATCTCAGCTATTCATGTTTTTCTGTCATGCAATTAATAAACCCCTGCTAGTACTGCTTGTACTGCAAGTATGTACTGTGCTGCTGAGTACGTACATGTTCAGGAACTTTGTGTTTTTAGGAGACTTTCCTGCTACTTAATGTGCCTTAAGTTAGTTAACAATACAGAAACTCACACACTACAAATATGCCTTTTTGAATACTTGTTGTATTTCTCTAAGAACTACAACATTTGACCTACTTTAGTATTTAAAGTATACTTGTAAGTATGAATTGAAGAATACATAATTTAGAAAAAGCAGAGCTGAATACCACTGATAGGGCCATGCAGTATCTCTGAACTGTTTCAGAGGAGTGACAATGTTTCTTGTTCCATCTTTTTTTATTTGACTAATTAGCAAAATTCCTTATATTTTGTTCCATTAGGAGTCGTTTTTATGGTTTACGCCCAGCCAGGGGTGTATGTTTTATTTCCTCATGTTTCATAACCTATTTTCTGTCTTTTACTGTTACGCTGATTTAATAACAGTAAAAAGAAATGAGGCGTGAAATGCATGGACACCTTTTCTGGTAGTAGACTAGAAAAAGGTGACAATGCTACACTCAAATTGAGAATCTCAAGTGTCTTAAACAGCTGGGACTCCAATGGTTAACTCATGGATTTGAGACTAATCAAATCATCAATAAAAACGTCTCTAATTGCACACCAAGGAGAATGGATAAAGAAAGTGTCTTAGATAAGTGTAGGGGGGACAATATATACAGCATGGAACAAACAAAGCCTTGTGTGGGCGAGCAGGCTCATTCACTTGCACTGTTACAGTATCACCATTCAGTCTGGCCTGAGAGCCAATTATTGTCTCCTTTGTCCCAAATATACTCGCTTCTGTTGACTACTGACCTCACCCCTCCACACTGCACCAACTCCATAACAAATACCCTTCAGTTCAATCACGCAGCTTCATATTTAGCCCTAACATCTATCCCCACTCATCCACGCGCTCTGCTTGTCATCGGCCCACATGTGACCGTTTTCCTTGGTGCCGGTCGCCTCCCACAGCGACTGGGATTCCTTTATGATCTAAGGATTGATACTAGCAAGTAAAGACATAAAGTCGCTAAATTAAGACTCAAATGACCTAAAACACAGTGCTGCAAATCTGCATGGTGTAATTGAGCTTTAAAAAAAAAAGTGTCACCTAGAAATAATAGTGCATTGAGTGGTTGAACAAACATATGTGTTCAGAAGTCCTTCTAATCCTGAATTAACATTTTGGAAAATAGTTATTTTAGAGTTATTTGAGAGTTATTGTAGCACTGTAAGGTGGGTGCTCTTACCTCCTCTCTGCCCCAGAGGATTAGTGGTGATGCGTGGGGTCATGTTGGTGATGGGCACCATGTTGCCCCTGGGGGAGGACGTAGAGGTGGAGGTGGTGCGCCCATCCTTGATCTCGATAGTGAGGAAAGTCTTCATGTCGGGGTCTGCCTCTCCCTGGGTGACCTGCTGCTCAGCTGCTCTCCCTGGGGTCCCGTCTTCCTTTGAGTTACTGGAGGCATGCGCATCTTTTTCTGCTGGATGCCTCGTCCCGCCTACGGAGCTCTGCCATTGGCCGGCTGAAGACAGAGGTTTGCTGGCCACACCTCTTGGCTGAGGTACGGCCTGACTCTGGGATGCTGCGGAGGTGTGAGATGTGGAGTCCACACGTGGCCTCTCTGGCCTGTCTCCAGATGTGCTGAGGGATGCTCCTGTGTGTGTAAACATCTCGGTGGCTCTGGACAGATTCGCCTGGCTGCTGCCGCCGGAGGAGGTGCCGTTCCTCAGAGGAGCTTTCCTCAAAGCTGGGACGTTTGCGCTCTGGGTTGCTTCAGTGAATTTACGCATTCGATCGCGTACAGAGTTGGTTCGGTTGAATTGTTCCAATACCACTTTCTTCTCAGGTGCTGTAAAGACATAATGCATGGTGTTAAAATCACAGAAAAATACAGCACAGTCTGGATCTCTTCCACTATTCAGTCTGAATTTAGCAGATTTATGTTTTATCCTGCTTTCATTATATCCTCCTCCACCTAAAAAGCCCTCTACACATCCCATTCCTCCTTTCATCCTCTAGGTTTTGTTTCAGACGCTTTATTTTGCTTGACTTAACTCCCCCTGTTTAACCATCTTTCAGGTTGTATTTTTTGACTTTTCAGGACACGTTTCTTCCACTCTTTATTTTCCATTCTCTGATCCTTAATACTTTCAAATAATGTGTACAGAGCTCATGATTACGCACAAACTCTCCAGTGGAAAAATCCTTAGTGATTAGAGGAGAAGATATCCACTGAGGTCATCCTCCCAAATAAAAAAAGATGTGCTGCTCGCAAGGAAAACTGTTTATAATAAAATAGACACAGCTAACAGCGCTCTCCAGTAAAAGAAAGTGTACATTGTATAACATGCCCTCATCCCAGCACTCTACTGCGAGTGGCTCGATACGGTCCCACTAATGGCTCCATTGTCTTCATAAAGTGGAGTCCTACTGGGGATGAACTATGGTGCGATTGTTTTACCCACTTCAGTTTCCCTGATGAAGACGACGAGTGCAATATCATTAAACTAAGCCAAATTAATCTGTGCATATAGGTTTAGGAGCATTACAGGTGGGGTAGGTAATTCACTTCAGAAACACTTTTTGTTATATTCCATGGAATGCTCTTAACATCCCGATAGCAATGAATACATTAAATGCTTTGACAATAAATACATGAAAAAAATGCATCCGTGGAAGGGAAGCTATGGCGCTATAAAAAGCACGACCAATCATCTGAGCCGGCCCGGCTAAAGTAACTGGATGGCCTACCTGCCTGTCAGCCTTCCATCTGTGCACAAACTTATCTCGTGCCCTCTTTGGTCATGTGTGCGTTCATGTGTGTTGGAGGAGGGGCTCTGTAAGGAAGTCTGAAGGAAGGGGCAGATTTTTTTCGGCTGCGTACTTTCAAATTCTAGCGCACTCGAGCTGGTTTCTCCATTCTTACCTACCCCACCTTTAACAGATAATATTTATAATAAATATGCATGTTCTTTCCAATCAACACTACTGACACCAAACCTGATAAATGGACAACAATTCAAAAGAAAGAGATGTAGCAAATATTTATATTTGAGAAGCTGGAAATGACTAGTTTCTTACCAGAATCCTTTGCTTTGCCATTATTGAGGGGCAGATCACCGTTTATTGTCATCTAAAAAACAGAAACAAAACAAAGAAACATTATGGAACAATCAGTAGAGGAAGTATAAGAGATAAGGGGTTAGCATTAGGGATGGGAACGATTAATCGAAATTATTCAGGTATTCGAATATGATATGAGTTATGAATATATTAATTGTAATTTTTGTTGGGAGGGGTGCATAAGTTGATTACATATGATCAAATGGAATAATTCAATGTATATGACCGTGTCATAGCTAAATGTGTTGGGTCTAAAGGTGTGTTTTGTACCTGTCTGTCTGTCTGTCTGTCTGTATATTTTACGCATTTTTTTTTATAAATAGGATGTATACATTTCGGTTAACCGTTTTTTGGGGGGTCGAATATTCGAATATACATTTGCTTTCAAAATCCCATCCCTAGTTAACATGCACTATTTTTAACAACCAGAGCCACACACACCTTCCTAAAAACAGAATCAACCGGTGGTGTTTTCTTTATGTAACATTTGTGTTTGGAGTGAAGTGGTGGGCCTCTGTTCTTTTTTTGGCAGCAGAGCCATGATGGGCCCCAGAGTGTTTACATTACTCTCTGGAGAATGAGCATCAGCGTATCTTGCAGGGAACAATAAAAGAAGTCCGGGGCCAGCCTTGAGTAAACACATTTAGAGGAGCAACGCGATGGCTTCACGGTGACCCGAGGCCCCTAAATGGGAAATGTTGCTCAACAGTCAGTGCAGAAACAGCCGCTACGTACGTACGTGTGTCTGTACGTGTGTGTGTGTGTACGTGTGTGTGTGTGTGTGTGTGTGTGTGTGTGTGTGTGTGTGCGCGCTCTGGGCTGAAGAGAGACAGAACCTCTGTCCGCAGCGCTTTCTATCCCTCTCTGAAAGCAGGTGAGGCCGACACGTCGCTGAGGTGAAGCAGAGACACTCAGGTGCAAAGTTTGTTTGTGTAGCTAAGTAACACAAGTTAAACAGCACCTAACAGGGCTCCGCGAGTTGTGTTTATGGATGCCGATGTGACCTGGGTGTCACTGAAGAACGAGTGTCTGGGGTGGGATGATGGAAAAGAAAGAAGGAAAGAGCTTGGACTGTTGGTGCATGTTACTGTGAGGCTATGTGGTTCAACACCCCACTCTAGTGGCACAATTATAATGTGTACAGCCGATGTTAAGCTGGCTGGTTTTCATTTGGCCTCCCATCTGTGTCTATTTCAGTCAAGGTGTCTCAGTAAGACTTGGAAAACATCTACATTGCCCCATTTTCCTTTCTTAGTATTCAAATATGTTTTGTATATATTGTTAGTATTAAAAGACGAAAATTACTTAAAACTTGGGGAAGTATCAGAAATTCTTATTGTTTTATTTGGTAAACATGCTTTGATTATCGCCATGCTCATTAAACTAGTCAGTGGCCCTCCTGCCCTGTTTGGATGCTGTATTTATAATGTTTTTCTCCTCAAAGACAACAAGTTCATACAAGAACTGTGCACTCTACCTTTTTTTTCTGGAAGTCAAATGTTCCCTTGATGCTGTCGTCGAGCAGGCCATTTGCAGGATCTTTCCGGGATAAGACGGCTCCATCCGGCTGCTCCTGGTCGATGATGCTGTCCTGTTTGGACGGAGCCTGAAGGCTGGCTGGACCTTGACTTACGCTCTCAACTTCTGAATCTGTGCTGTAAGTGGAACCGCTCGTGGCTACCTCCACATCCTCTGCTGGACCCCTCTCCTCAGAGGACACACTCGCACTAACAGATGTCCCCGAGTCCGTCCGTGACAAAAGCCCAGCGCTGTCTGAAGCCCCGGAGCCCAGACGGGGTCTGACGCCGGAGTCTGAGACATCTGAACCCAGTCTCTGCCTGATGTGGGTCAGGGAGCCGACGCTCCGCTCTGAAGCCCCAGAGTCCAGCCGACCTCTCTGGAAGGGACTCTGGCTCCTGTCCGAGGCTCCAGAGTCCAGCCGGCCTCTGAAGGCTGAGCCCTCGCTCTTCTCTGAAGCCGCAGAATCCAGATTGGACCTGGAGAGCCCAGAGATCGCACTGCGGTCTGACGCTGAGGAGTCGGACCTCTGACGATGAGACAGGACGAGGTCCGGCTCGCTGCTCTCAGCCTCTCTCTGAGGCTGGATCAGCAGCGCTGCAGGGCCATCGTCCTCCTTCCCCAGGTGATCCAGATCCAGCACCATGCCTGAGCTGGAGCCTGCAACAGGAAACAAATTAAATCAAAAAGTAATGAAAGCCTTTCTGTACCTTGTAGCTTTCCTGTTACAAAAAAACGGATTCTCATATTACTTTTTCTCTCACACTAGTAGTGAACTTCAGTAAAAAGGGTGTTATTGTCAGTGAGTAAAGGAAAGCAGTAGGTGGTGAAGTATGAGATTGATGTGATGGAAATGAAATACTTCTGTGGGTACAGGCCAGGCTAGAATATACCACTAAGGATCACAGAGGAGGCACGTGGAGACATGAGGGGATGAAGGCATTTCCTCCAGACTGGTCTCAGTTCCTGAGCAAGATTTGTGAGATTGTGTCGGTGGATGTGCGTAGAATAGAAGGAGGGGTCAAGACTAAAGAGAGCGAGTATGTGGCTAAACCATAGGCGGTATGGAGGAAGTGGGGGTGAAATAGAGACGAGGACAAGTACTTCCCCCTCCCCTCTGTCCAGGCTCACTGCTCCTTCTCTCCTCAGGAAACCACACTACAAACAACACAGCGCAGCCCACATCCTCCCTCTGTTACAGTCTCTACCTCCAACACCCTATGGTGCTTCAAGTGATGGAATATCTGAGGTTGTATACGTACCGCAGATAAGGAAAACATGTATCAGATTCCCACATCCCATGAACACACCAAAGCATGAAAACAGTTCTGTGTGACCTGTGTGTGTCTGTGTTAACACTGCAAACAAATGGGGTTCAGGAAGTATGCAAGGCTGTCATTTAAAAAGCAATCAATTAACGTGACCAGCAGCCGCGGAAATGCCCTTTAATTTCCAGCAAGACAGGAAGTTCACAGCTTTGTTAAATCTACAGTAGGTAACTTTGTAAACAAATACTTTAGATATTCTTGATCTTGCCTTGAATTTCGAAAATGGCAACCTGGGTCGTACACTTTTGAATTGTAGGGCTAAACAGTACACTCAAATATATTTCTGAAATGATCTAAGGCGTGAAATAGGCAATTCAGTTGCAGAATCTTGAATTATATTTGCTAATCGTAGTTTGACCAGTGATTGACCCTGACACCGAGTTACTTATTGATCGTTTTAATTCTGCATGTCAAAATCTTGAAATTGCCATAAGGAGCATTGTTTCTCTTCTGTCTCATGCATGACTGTCAGTATATACTAACATTTGCAGCAAATTGATCTAAAGTATTTATTAAATCTTAACAAATCACAGAAAAAAGACGTTTGCTAATTTGTTTACAATCAATTTATAAATGGAAGCAGGATGTTGATTAACAGACCAGATGATTATGTAATACAAGCTGGATAGATAACGTAGTAATGATACACAATTAGGACAACAAATGGCTGCCAATCTCACATGTGACACAATGGTCTGCTAGACAGCAGTGTCTGAATCTAATGAGGCACTCAACCCAAATGCAATTACTGCTCAAAAGAAGTGAAAGCCTGAACAAAGCACTTCTTTTAATAAACGTATACATTATTGTTCATGTTGTGCCATTGGGAAGCGGTCATGTCTATTGTGTAGCGATTTCTTGGAAAATCCCATTGCTGCTGGATAATGAGAGGCTTGCTCTTAGCTCTGAAATAGCTACAAAAGCAGCCTGCGCTTGTGCACTCGGCTGCCAGTCAATATATAGGGCACAAACAAAGGCTGAGTAAGGGTTTTATTTAGCCCTTCACACCGAAGCAGTGACACGAGGAAAGCTTGCATTTTCCGTTGCTGTGAACTGGTCAACCAGCTTTTCTGACTCCACTTCGCCTGCTGATGCAATGACCCGGGCTCAACATGGGCTTATCACTCCGTGGCTTTTATTGTTACTAAAAAATGTTGTCTCATTAAAAGCATTTACTCTTAATAATGCAACCGTATAAAGAAAAGTGCTATACACCAAGCTGTACAAAAAAACATGACATTGCAGCAACCAATTATTGCAATTAAAAAAAAAAGTGAGTCTGCTTTAGAAAATCCTTTTAAGGTCATATTCCAGGGTTTCCAAACTGATTGGCTCGTAAACCTTCTTAGTGAAGCAATGCCTACTCTAAACTCTTGCGCAGGTTGCAGATGTCTCAGAGAAAGCACGGTATAATGATCAGATATCCTGCCTTGTCTCGAATATGCAAAATCCCCCAGATTTGTTGAAAGTTCCAGTTAAACCTCTCAGATTTTTCCTATCACCCCTTTGGGGGATTCATTTCTGGTCTAATTTTGGGATACACTTTTTGCACGGTATCACAGTTGCAGACCATGATGTTGTGTGAGTTTCTCTCTTTTGGGAACTCAAGGCACATTCCACTGATCGTCTCTCCAAACATTACATTTTGAAGTACTGCTTAACACATGGTCATTGAGGTAAATAAATATAAGCTTTTTGTCTGAGAGGTAGAGGTATGCGTTTTTTGCTGCATTCAAAAACCCCCCAAAAAATGCCACGCATGGTCCAAGACAATCTCTTATTTTCTGCTACTTTCTCTCTGCTGAGACACAGCCGCCCACTGAAGAACCACCGGCCCACCCTGTCTACGCTGTCCTTTCCCAACCACAAACGTCAGTGTCTTTGCTGCCTTTTAAAAAAAGGCACATTCCTAACCGGCTTTTCTACGGTGGTCCCTTGTTTGTTCACCCTGGTTTCACCCTGGTTTAAATTGTTAGGTAGGGAGTGGTAAATCAGGAACAGTGGGGAGTTTCTCGGCCAAGTTCACTAGACCTTAGTTCTGTTCTGGTATCAGCTTTATTTAGCAGAGGTGTGGCTGTTGGGTTTTCCTCTGTTGCTTCCCATAACCCCACCACCAACCCCAGACCCATGAGAAGGACACAGAGAACCAAGTCCAGGGCAAACCAGGCCACACAGAATGACACCACTATGGCCGTCTGCCTCAGGGCCAGGTTTAGGTCAGCCAGGCCCCGGGATTAAATAAAAGAAAATAAACTCTTTCATCTTCAGCCAAGGACAATCAAAGTTTGGTGTCCTATATCAGGGGCTTTTTCCAATATATAGTTTGCCATAGACTGTTTGATTTGGACAAGCTATACTGTACTGTAGATAGGTGTGTAACCACATTTGTGTCTCAATAATGCACTTTTGTCATTTTACAAGCTACTCATAGTCAGCTCTGTGCCTGCAAAGTGTCAAATTGAAGTGAAAGAAGCCCATTCATCCTCTCCTGAAGGTTTGCATTCATGATAGTTTATTAATGGTGTGGCTAACAAAGTGGTTAATGAAAGGACTTCACACCTAAGAAGCTAAAGTAATTATGCCTATGGCTGTGAGGTTCTCCAAACAGTTAATAAGGTTAGATGAATTAATATGACCTCCTGACCTCCACCTCAGGAGAAAGGCTCCTTCAGCTGACTATTTTAACAGGCAGTGGAGAGGAAATTGCATCGAGTCGGATGTGTGCAGTCATAAACGCAACAGAGGTGGTCAGTGTTGGCTTCGAATTCTTACCCAAACTTGACCTTTAGGTGAATGTTTAAAGCAATCCCAAAAGTGTGGCATAGCTAAACAAGATCTAAGTGTGTGTAGGTTTTAGAAACATTGTGTTAGTCAGCGAGTGAGTAGTTTGGCAGTGTTTCTCACCTTTTCTCTGCAGCTCTTTGCTTTGTTGCGTCTGCTGTCCCCGTAAATCCCGGATCTGAGATCGGACACGCTCCTGCTCACTGTGACCCTCCCGCTCTGTCTCCTGGAGAAGAAAAGTGCATTTCTATAAAAACTCCAGACGTATCATGCTCTTTAAATTGCTCAGGTCACAGTCAAACATCTTGTTTGAACCGATTGAATGTATATGTATAGATGTGTATGTATGGTCACATGTATGTGTATTGAATGTATATATGTATGTTGATATGTATGCATATGTACATGTGTAGACATTTGCAATTTCAAACAACCCCTGTGTACTTTTTCGTTTTTATTTTATTTTGACTAATTGTGTTTGCTATTTCATTTGTCACTTCCGGGTCTCTAAAAATATATGATTTGAAAAACGGTACTTGTATTATAATGAGAATAAAAAACTAAAATTAATAATAATAATAAATAAATAATAAATAATTGCTCAGGTCACGATGTCTTCAGGTTTCTAATCAGAACAAACTGCCAACTCATTTCTCTGATTAGAGTAAAACACAGTCCTCTGATCATCTGTTTCAGGTCAGCTGGAGATCATAACAGTCTTTTGTTGGAGGTTGAGGTCAAATCTTTCAGCTATGATGAGCGACATGTATGGACAGCTGGAAAAGTAATGATCTGTTTTATTTTCCATTGTATGGGTCTGAAGGAGAGAGCGAGAGATGCCCAGAAAGGAGCCGACAGATACATTCAATGCATATCTCAGCTTCACAGCCTGATTTGACTCGAGTAGCTTCCTTCAAGAATACCTGCAGTCTGACGGCGGCATGAAATAAAACTTTAAACTCTATCCCTAACCTGCACAGATAGAGGAAAGTTCCATCAGGGTTGAGATCTCAGAGGAGAGGTAAGAGCATTTTGGCATATGGAGAGGTGTGTAGGAGAGGAAGGAGGGGGAGAGATGAAGATGCCGGCACTACTGTTGGGCCTCTTTCGCCTGACCTTGAACTACTCCACAGGAAAATCAGCTGCACAAATAAGGCTCCTGTGAGCACATGTGCGCACACAGACATACTTTAAAATCTGTCCCACACATATTTGTAATCCACAACTCACCAAGGACTTGCAAAAACGTTTCTATTAAAGGGCAAACAGCTCACTCAGGGCATGGAGCTTCAGGTGGTATGCTTCATTTTGTAACTCGTTTGAAATAAGGACTACATCCCAGCAGAAAAAGGTGATGGACTCTGGGTTAAGAATTGTCCTACAAAAACGTGAGAGGGTCCTGAAAAAGCATATAGGACATGACCTTACATACTTAAAATATATTACCAGATTTACAGGCTACTTTTACTTCAAACAACTTCTGAAAACACATTCAAAATCTCACAAGCAAGCAACAAAAACACACAATGTGTTGTCCATGTGTACACTGTGTAATTCTTAAAGACTGGTACAGTTTTCAGAAGCAGCTGCAGAAGAGAGTATCTTATAAATCACACCTTTGTGTTTGTAAATGCTACACACACACACACACACACACACACACACACACACACACACACACACACACACACACACACAACACACACACACACACACACAACAACACACACACACACACAACACACACACACACAACACACAACACACACACACACACACACACACACACACACACACACACACACACACAACACACACACACACACACACACACACACACACACACACACACACACACACACACACACACACACACACACACACACACACACACACACACACACAGGTGAGAAAGGATTCAAGACGTTCTGCTCGGTTGATTGTGACCTTCCCCACCTTGAGCAGATTACAGGGCAGAGCATCTCTATCGCTGAAGAGAAATGTAATCGGACACTGAAGCAGGAGACAGCAGCACAAACAGGAAACCTGGAATAGCACTGCTCTGGTTATAAACAAATCCACCACACCATTCAATGTTTTATAGTGAAGCTGAATAAGATTACTTTTTTTTTTGCTGAAATCGTGAAATTCATCTATATTTGTGAAAGGAATTCTGTCTTCATAAGAAGCCAGCAAGTGGAAATAATACATGTGGCATCATAGCAGTTTGAATCCACTTAAAAAGGTGCTCCAATGTCATGTGTTCCCATACTTTCACATGTTCCATATGGTGCTTAAAGAGAGGCCGCACAAATTGTGGGTCGTAAAAAAAAAGTCTTCTCAGCTTTTAAACTTGACGTTGAAATGTTGCTTCTGCAGACTGGGAATTTAGGGTAATGCTCAGTTAATGAGTGATTACAGTGTCTGATGAGTTTGTAGGACACAAACAGTCTCCTGCATCAACATAAAAGACTTGAAGGCATTACAGTGTAATAATGCGAGAGGTCACTCACTCTCCTTCTGAGTGGAGTCACTCAAAGGGAATTGTGTTTGAGCCATAAACACAATTAGAGAGGACAAGTCTTTCCTCACCCGCCCCTCCTCTCCCAATCCTGCTTCTACCAGGAGTCAGACAGACAGCCGTCATCTCACAGCTCCCACTAAACCACAGGGAACATATTTCTCACAGACAGCGAGGCAGAGGGGAACAAAGTGAAGATAAAGTGGAACTGGAGATGCTGCCAGTCACCAGGCTGTCATTAGCGGCTTCCCTCTGGCCCCAACCGTGAAGACCTGACAGAGGGGAACCGACTCTGACACCGAACCACTCATCCCATGTGGCCTCAGGAGCCTGCAGGCTTTGGACTGTAATTGCGAGAACTCAAACACGTAAACACAAAAACAACTGTCCTCTCTCGTGACCACAGCGAGGCGTCGGCCATCTGGATTCCTCTGAAGCCTCAACTCCACCAGAAAATAACAACAATGAGGCTGAGGAGGTGTGTACCTCCTCCAACCATCAAGTCACACAGCTGAGATCATCTGCAGATTAACGTTTTTAAATGCTCGAGTTTTCAATGAAAGTCAGATCCTTGGCTACATTGGTATGGTCAAACCGTTTGAGGGTCTTCTGGGTGCCCACGTGGGAGAGCGGAAGAAACCTGGCGGCTCTTTTTCCATTACTGCAGCCTGAGGAACCACACACTCGGATTACCTCCAGTAACTGAAATACAGTAGCCACACACACACACACACACACACACACACACACACACACACACACACACACACACACACACACACACACACTTCTACTTACTGCACATCATCACATGCCAATCTAAGCCTGCTCTCTGGTGTTTTCTTTCTAAATGGATCAACTGTACTTTATTTCTCTCAGCCCAACTCATCTCAAAAGTCAGATAAAACCTCTCGAATGCAAACACTAGTCCAGTTTAAGACCGTTAAACAACTCTTTCCTCAGGTCTCTTCTTGCAACATGTTTATGATTAGATCAGAGAGCAAACAGAACTGTCTGGAGCTGCAACACCCGCCTACCTGTGCTCTCCCAACACACCTAGATAAGATGGAAACCTGTAGCCTCAGAGACACTGCATACGGCGTTAAATGACAAAATAATTATAGTTTTAAAAATGTAAGATTTGTCCTTAACTTGAATCCCAATATGTCCATGACCCAGTTTCATGCATGATTAAGGTGTCATTTACAGCCTAAGCGATAAACTGTCAACTTAAGTGATTAGAAATGATCTAACTCTGCAATAAAACGTTATGTACACAAACCTGAAAGGTAAACAGAGAGGCAGGTACGTCCCATTCTCCAGCCAGAAAGAAACAAATGCAGGTTGAAGAAGAAAGATGATTAAATGGCCTTTCAGTGAATACAAAAGATAAAGAAAGTCTGGTTGGTCTGCGACAAGCAACAGCAGAGAAAATCTGAATGACATTTACCTTTTCCTCTCTGACCCGACTGCCTCTCTCTCTCTCTCTCTGCCTCTCTCTCTCTCCCTCTCCCTCTCTCTCTCAGCAGAACCCCTCTTGAGTCAGGACGTCCGCTACTCTGACGCTCTACTCCCTCAGCCACATCATACACACACAAACACCACCACTAACACCACTCACACACATAGTACCAACAAGCCACTCCCTTGACTTCCCCTCTCTCCCAGTCTGTCTCCAAAGTGATCTGACCCCCACCACACACACACTTTTCTTACAGGTTAAAGGGTGCCTGGTTGACACATTAACTTCTGTGACACACCGCACACACATTAACACACATTTTTGTCCTATATTTTCATTTCTCTAACTGCTAATATACTTGAGACCAGATGAGATATTTTACTGTAACAGTACCTCCTGTAAATCATTGAATATGTTGCACTTCTTTATCCTTTTTCCTACTGGCACTTTTTTGTACTACATACATATAATTACAACATTTTACAAGCTCTTACAGTATAAGTTCTCTCATATCCTACAATGAGCTGAAGGAAACTTTTTACTGTACGTCAGCTATCCTTGCCTGCCATTAAAACATGGCTATTAAATAGAGTCATTAGCTTCTAAAAGGTGTTGGATTCTGGTCAATTTGCATATACATTAAAGTCAAATTTACGACTGTTTTTATTTTTCCATTAAATCTCTATTTAATATTTCTAATTCTTTATTTAAAAATACACAATGCTGTATGTATGCACACACAAATCTCAATCTAAAAACCAAAATAAAAGAAAACCCACTAAATAAACAGACATGAACTCCTAAGATTTTCCACCTTAAGTTTTTGTGTCTCGAGTTGTTGAGCTGGTGTATGTTTCAAGCTGCCGCCGGTGTGCACATATTGCGTGTGTGAGATGGCTGCAGCGGAGGCCTATCTAGGACCTCCATCTGCCACGGGACAATCGCACGCAGCTCAAAGAGATCCGTTGCTGTGATGTGAGGGAAGGAGTCCTGCTGCTGCTGCGTGTTGTTTTTGGACACGTCCCCATTCCAGCCAGACTATAGGCTTCTGAGGCACAGCTGGTGGTCGGTCTGTATGTCCGTCTGTCCGTCCGTCCGTCTGAACTCAGCCGTGTTGATACATGTAGTATTGTGATTCTGAGTGTTCTTCAGTATTGCAATACTACAAGCTGAAAATCCGCTCAAAGATTGTAGGTCAACCTTTTCAGAGACTCCATGAATCAACCTACTAGACTGAACAAAAATATAAACGCAACACTTTTGTTTTTGCTCCCATTTTTCATGAGATGAACTCAAAGATCTTAAACATTTTCTATATACACAAAATAACCATTTCTCTCAAATATTGTTCACAAATCTGAAAAAATCTGTGATAGTGAGCACTTCTCCTTTGCCGAGATAATCCATCCCACCTCACAGGTGTGGCATATCAAGATGCTGATTAGACAGCATGATTATTGCACAGGTGTGCCTTAGGCTGGCCACAATAAAAGGCCACTCTGAAACGTGCAGTTTTGCTTTATTGGAAGGGTCTGGGGGGGTCCGAAAACCAGTCAGTATCTGGTGTGAGGGGTAGGGGTAGGGTTAGGGTAATGTTGTGAATCGAGTGGCCCATGGTGGTGGTGGGGTTATGGTATGGGCAGGCGTATGTTATGGATGACGAACACAGGCCACTCGATTCACAACATTACCCTAACCCTACCCCTCACACCAGATACTGACTGGTTTTCGGACCCCACCCCAGACCCCCCCAATAAAGCAAAACTGCACGTTTCAGAGTGGCCTTTTATTGTGGCCAGCCTAAGGCACACCTGTGCAATAATCATGCTGTCTAATCAGCATCTTGATATGCCACACCTGTGAGGTGGGATGGATTATCTCGGCAAAGGAGAAGTGCTCACTATCACAGATTTTTTCAGATTTGTGAACAATATTTGAGAGAAATGGTTATTTTGTGTTTATAGAAAATGTTTTAGATCTTTGAGTTCATCTCATGAAAAATGGGAGCAAAAACAAAAGTGTTGCGTTTATATTTTTGTTCGGTGTATAACATATTGAGGCTGACCAACATCATCTTTGACCCCAACCATGACCTGAACAGCGAATATGGATTGTTACCTTAACATCGGAGATACAGGTTCCACGATTTAATAAGGTCAGACTGAAGCATTCCTTTGTGCACCAGTCAATCTAATGTACGTGAGAGGGTCTTGAGCATGTTTCTCTCTTCAGTGATTGTGATGTTTGGTTAAATGTTTGTTCCCTTACATCATGTCTTAATATTATCGTATAGTCGTAGCCCTCCAAAGTGATGCATCACACCACCTGGAGCTCTCAATTCCTCTGCCACACAGCGCTGCTATCTCACAGGAAATGAGGTAACAGGGCTTGAACGTCACAGCATCCTGTGACGTCAGAATACTGTCATTGTGTCCAATCTGCATAGAATACACACACGAACGCACACTCAGACGGATACTAACAGCCTTTCATTTCTACCCTTTACGTCAGGGTGCCTTCACACGAACCACTAAAACTCAGATAATGCAACTGATTGTGTTTTCCTTACAAGAGATGATATGTGTTCCTCCAGCCCCCTTAGCTCAAAAGGCTTGAGTTGCAACAACAGTGACCACATACAGTAAGAATGAACTTTGTTGTTCTTCACAGAAATCTCAAACACTGGAAAAGGAGCATTCATCAGAAAACTGTGATCAAACACAACAGATAAGATAACATCTGGCTCCTGGCAAACTCTCAAACTGCTAAGCCTCACGTCTTCTCATCATGTTTGCGGCATCAACCTTATAATTCAATCTGTTACGCTAGAAGAGATAAAGCTTTAGCTCCGCTCTGAAAACACAGTTCATTATCATCCACTAGAAGGCTGAAGAGGGATTCAGAAACACATGATCAAAAGTGGGTTATCAAATCAGATCAAATTAAATTAGAAGTCTTTAAATCCTTTGAATTCTCCCTCAAAACTCTACATTTCAGTAAGCAGCTGTCTGAGGGCTAAAGCCTGTACAGAGAGATGTGTGCAAAATGACAGGTTCTGGTAGACTAAGCCGGGTGTTAAGTGAAGGCAGTAAATCGTTTTTGACAGGCTCGAAGTACGTTTTGTCTTTCTCCTCATTCTTGGCCAAATCTGAATTAGGACGTTAAGAAACAAAAGCACATTCTTTGCTCCTTGGCAGCCGAAGCATGTGTGTATGTGTGTGTGTGTGTGTGTGTGTATATATATGTATATGTATATGTATATGTGCGTGCGTGTGTGTGTGTGTAGCCACATTCATGACAGTGTGTGTGTGTGCCTCAATTCACAATGCCTGTTGTTGCATTCTTCGTTGTGGCAGCACAGAAACCTCAGCGGTCTCTGTTGCCATGCAAACAAACTCTTACAACCGCAAATTGGTCTGTGGTGGGTTCATTTTTGCGAATGGAAGCTGACACGAGTGAGTGTGAGACTAGAGACAGTGTAGCCATCACTACCAACGTGACTTTTAGACTAATATTCAGGATAAGGCAGGATATTTAATAATTTCTCCTCACATCAATGACTCTGCTGTACTCACCACAGTTCCCATGGTGCTCTGGGGCTCCACACTCTCAGACTCCTGGCAGCGACCCGGAGCTTTGACCCGCTCTGCAGACCCTAAAAACACACAAACAGCAGGAGTACAATGACTGAGTGAAGTATATTATCCCATGTCAAAACTCTGGTCCTTTGCTCGTTCTCCTGGAAGGGGTTGCTGGCAGAGATAAAGCATATTTACTACAAATCCTATTAGTGGCAGCCATCAAGTGCACTACGTTTACTGTAGATGGTAAAAACCTGAACACCGCACATATAACGACTGGACCCTGAAAGCTGTACCAAATGGAAAGAAAAGCTATCTCATATGCCTTAAGGCTTCAGAAATCAACATTTAAAAAAAGGGATGGATGCCTGTTATGCCTCTGCAACTACAACAATGTAGTGTTTAGTATATACTTAATTTAATAGTATCAAGGCCAAGTCCCCTAAACCATCGTACATAGTTATCTTCATTTATTTGTCTCTCCCATTAATTGTTATTATTTATGACTATGCAGGGTTTGTTTTTCCTCCTTTACAATTTGTTTCATTAATTAGTTTTGTCTGCTGTAGATATTGTTTTGATCTCGTCAATTCTTTCTGTGTTATGTTTGTACAATGACCTGTATGTGTACGCTGGGATACTAGAAGTGTTTCATTATTTGAAGACGAAAAAGTATGTAAATATGGCAATTGTGTATGTTTGTTAAAAAACAAACTTGGAAATTGAAAGATAAACTATAGTAATTTGCTAATTGTAGGAGAAGAGAAAACCCAGATGGGACACAGGGGAGGTGACCGAGACAGAGAGATTATCTGAGGAGTCCTGACTCACAGTGATGGAGCCTCACATAACCCAGACAGCGCTAAGGAATGACAGGAATCCACTATCTGATCCAGGTAGATCTGCCACAGAAACCATGACGACCACAGACAGCCCGCTATCTCTCCCACTTGTTTTATGCTGCATTATCCCACCAGTGTTAAAAAAGTATTACTATAAAATGAAACTAGCAGTGAAGGAGTTCACAGCTGATCCTTTACCTGTAATGTCAGCGCCCTCATCAGGCCATTTGGGGGACTTTTTTTTAGGTGCAAAAATGTTAACTTTTAAAGATTGAAGCAGTGGTTTCCAACACAAAGTGTGCTAAATGAATGCCCTTTAGGTCTGATATACGTTGCACGATTTCCATCACCCAGAACATAGCCGAAGTATGTATGTTTTAGTGTGACATATTTTAACTGGATCTTTAAAACACCATCTTGAGACTCATCAGTTAATTGTGTGAACTACCAGACAACAGTGACAAAATCCATCATCATTTTATGTTTTCGATTCAACCACCGCTATCGAGTTTATTCTAAATCAGTAAAAAATATAATCCTAAATATTTAAAATAGAAACTACAACAGCTTGACTCCATTTCATCCAACAGCTGGTCTCACCTTGCTGCTGTTCATCTCTGATTTGTCGGATGGTTGCTCTGATCAACTTCCTCTCCTCGTACTCGCTGGCGGTTCGGAGCTTCAGGCAAAACACACACATTACATTTCAATGAGTACAAGCATGCAATGTCACCATCTTTTAAGATTTTTGGCCGGTTTACACTCACCATTTTGGTGAGCTCATCAATGTCCTGGATTGATTGTAATTTTTTTGACAGGACGTTCAAGTTGTCGCTGAAATCAGGTTAGAGGAGAAGACACAGAGATGTGACTGACCATCAACTGAAGCTCATGCAGCAAGTAACACACTGGGATATCATGGGATCTTAAAATGTCCCAAAACAAATTGTGGCTTTCACCGACTCTTTCCTGAGTCCCCTGAGCATGTGAAAGGCAGCAGTAGACAATTTCAAGATTACACAAACACACACAACGAGAGGAAACACATCAGAAGAAACCATATCAAGCGTGGAAAAAGTGATTTGACAGCAGTGACACAGTGCGTGACTAAGGCTGGCCTCATCCTCCCCTATTGTCAGCCTCATATTGCTCAGTTTTATGTTGCTTTCTATTACTCATACGCTCCTCTCATCATCCTCCTTTTCCTCCAGTTGTTGGTAATAAAGGATGTGTGGGACAACAGAGAGGAATTTTTCACATTCCTCCAACCGAGAGGCACGGGATAATGCAACTTTCAGACAGGTTTGTGTGTGTGCATGTGGTTGTGTGTGTCTTAACACATGCAAGAATGTGGTACAGTAGGTATGCTTTCTTTATAAGGCTTTATTCTTGCAATTCAAGTCTTCTGAGAGGGAATGGAATTGATTAGGACCGGCAGCTGGTAGAAATCAGTGAAAGAGACAGCAGCAGGCCGAGAATCCTCTTTACATCCAATAGCATTACTTCACAATCTAGCACTACCAGACCTTAATCAACACCTTTTGAAAGACTTAGTTAATCCTGACCTGTAGAGCTCATCTCAGACACAGAACAAAAAGCATCAAAGATTAAACAATGGTTTAAGGATATAAAAAGTGTTTTTTCATTTTCAGAATGTAATGTCATTTTGTTGAGATTTGGTATGTGTTTTGCCAATAGCTAATGGTATTACAATTTCAACCCTTCTCATAAGGAGATTCACATTTTAAACATTGGAAATTGAAGCCAATCAGTTGTTGAACCTTTGCCCAGATGGTATTTATCATCCCAAATTAAATTAATCTCCCCAAATTATTTGAATAATTACTTTATCCCTGTTTTAACTAGGAAAACAATGGAGTGAACCCAGGGAGCTCCCTCGGCCTAATACAGTGGCCTAGGTTTCAATTTGGCTATAGAAAACGACAAAGAAATGTCTTTCAAAAAGAAAGTAGAAAAGGTTTGTTGAATATATACATTTGTCTGAACCTCTTTAAAATACAGACAATCCCAATTTACAGTACAATCAAGACGTTTTTCTATAATAACTAAATCATGTTTATCTTGTTGTTTCTCATTCAGTTTGCTAGTTTGTCAATAAAAAACGTTTTCTGGCCAAGGTGTCACTCTATCCGAGTAATCCATTATTCCCATTGCTCAGCTGAATGACAGGAGATGAGACTTGTGTGTAACTGGATTAAAGTAAATCAATAAAGACAAATGGATGAGCTCAGAAAACTCCTTCAATCTGACTCTCATAAGAGTTCATGTAACTTCAGGACACGTACTTAAAAGGGAAAGTATTTACCGTGAAATGTGCGTTCAAACTGGAAAATGGAAAATGTACTCTGGTTGCAGTTTGCTGTCCCATATGATTTGCTGACTGGAAATTGAGGAATGCTGCATCTGGGTTTTTCGAGTGTTTTCTCAGCATCCCCAGTTCACCTGGCCTAGTGCAGTTAGTCATTAGGACAGGTCTCTGTAAGTGTGTGTGCGTGTGTGTTGCAGGAGTGTGTGTGTGTGTGTGTGTGTGTGTGTGTGTGTGTGTGTGTGTGTGTGTGTGTGTGTGTGTGTGGTCTTACCTATGCTGGTTCTCCTTGTCCTCCTGCTGGATGATGCGTGTGGGTCGAAACCTCTTGCTGGCCAGAGCGGCCTCCATGTCCTCGATCTCCCTCCTCCTCAACTCCCGGATGGCTGAACGGATGACGCGCCTCTCGTCCAGATCCACGGTTTCATCCAGCTGCAACATAAGAAAGATAAACAAAAGAAAGCCATGAAGACAAATGCAAATGTTTTGAAAAGTGTGCTCATATACAGGAGCATGCCAAACATGTGGCTTGATAAGATTAGCTACTCGCCGCTCTTATATTTGCATATATAAGTGAGTAATAAGGAAAAGCTCCACACCGTTTTATAAGAATCCACTGCTACAGTGAAGGGTCACAGGCCTGTTCTCAGTGTAAGTAGGGCGGTGAATACACAGAACTGTAGGGCTCAAAGTCAAAGCTCCAACTTCTTACAGTCGCCTTTTCTTGCCCTCTTTAATTATCATTGTCAAACAAGGACAATAACGTGTTTGTTTACAAGAAGGGGCCGACCGAAAGCCAAACTGCCCTCACACACAGATGTCTAGAGTAGCCTGCAAAGTTTTGTGATCTAGCCGAAGAAGTAGTTTGGCTTTAGGAATAGCAATGCTGGTCTGTTAACTGAATGAAACTATTGGATGCAATAAACATGCAATAATGGCAGTGTTTAAAGATTGGTTAATGAAAAAGAAACCTCTTGAAGCTGATTCCAAACACAGGCTCATTTTACAATGATGAACGGCTAGCTACACATTATCTCTTACTTAGTATTCTCTGGTGTATGATGTCCAGACAGTATCAGACTAAATGTCCCTGGCTTAGTTTTAAATGTCTAACAGGGTCAGCAGCACTGAAGTAGGGCTTATTGATTGGTGATGACAAGTGATCGGACTGCACTAATGTGAAAAGACAGAACAACACTGGGGAAGAGAAACAGGCTCAGCAAGAAGTGTTATAAGTGTTCAGCTCTCCAGGTCGACGTATCGCCCAGGTTTCTTCTTCTCTGGCTGTAACTCATCTTGGTTAGACAGTAGCCAGGCAGCAGGAGGCCCTAAATATTGACACTCAGAGCCATGTCATCACTCCGAGTGGCTATTAGTTAAGGGGTTTATTTTTTCAAGCAAAAGAGGAGTAATGAAGGTGTGAGTGTGTGTTGAGCATGCCTGCAGACAGACACAGCAGTCAGCTGGCTCAATGCTTTCATGTGAGCGACAGCCGCTAGCATGGGAGGGTAGAGGGAGCCCTCTCCTGTCAGATGAGAGACAGATCTCTCTTTTGGTCGACAATGGGAGCCTGTCAACACATGCAGAGATGAGCGGCTCCTGCTCCTCTGGCAGGCTTCATAAGGCTTCCTGCTGTACCAGTTAAAACCTGCACAGTGGAGACACTAACCTTTGCATGCCAACGGGTGTTTTACTACAGGGAGCTGTGGGTTTAAAAAGGGGGTTGATGTGCCCCTCACCCCTGCTGGGATTGAGAGGAGGGGTGGGGGTCTAACGAGAGATGAAGAGGGCCCATGGTTTTGAGGTCTCGCTGTGGTTTGACAAAATATGCAGCCGAGATGCACTCGCTCAGAGGGGCTCGCCTATATGCTATAATTTGTGGAAATCCAAACTGCTGAGCCGGCTGAACATAACGGGTAAGAGGAGAACTTGCTCAGAAAAGGCAGGAAGAAAGAATATGAGAAAGGAAGAGAACGGGAGAGATGGGAAAGTAAAGCCGAGAGGGAGAAAGGATGACAAAGAGAGAAAACTGAAAGAAGCTGGACTCAAGCATGCCTATAAATGGGCAGATGAGAGCTGGGTGGGAAATGGCCTCAAATGGGTCATTCCTCACATTCCTGCTGACTCACACGGAAAGAGATGTGAGTGAAATCTGAAGAACACACACACACACACACACACACACACACACACACACACACACACACACACACACACACACACACACACACACACACACACACACACACACACACACACACACACACACACACCACACACACACACACACACACACACACACACACACACACACACACACACACACACACACACACACACACACACACACACACACACACACACACACACACACACACACACACACACACACACACACACACACACACACACACACACACACACACACACACACACACACACACACACACACACACACACACACACACACCTGAAGGATTGTCATAATATGATTATACAACCAGTACACTGCCAAGTTTTAGGACCGACTGATTTATTTATTCTATTTATTTTATCTTTGAGATACAGAAAGGCCTTGGGCTCAGGCCTCTACTAAAAAATAATAACTTCTGCTTAGAGTTCAAACGTCAAAGCAAAGTAAAGAGGACAAAATAAAAAAAAAAATGGATGAAAAATACAGATGAAAAACATGCGCAGGTCAGCACATTGACCTTTACCCCTATGCTTTGACCTGCTCTAACACATGATATTTCAAACGGACCAATCAGTGCACAGACGGCTGCACATGGACTGTGTTTGGATTGGTTGAAATATGTGTACACTAGATTCAACTGTCACAAATCCACCAGCAACTGTAACTGACTTTTCCTTTACATAATTGAAAAGAGGAAAATAGGAAAAAGAAGTTGACCTGATAACTGTCCTGCACAGGAGGGCAACGAGTGGGCATTTTCTCAAGCAAATAAAACACACCTTAAACTTGGGCGCCTGCCAAAGAAAACAGAATGACTGTTAAAGAACCAGACACGCAAACACACAGAGTCCTCCACATGACAGTGGACTCTACTGTGTCAGTGGGAGTAGAAAAGGGAGGGGGGACACAGTGACAGCACCTTACAACATTGACAGTTCCCAAAGGCATTTTTCAAACCTGACCACAGCCCAACGGTCACTGTGGCTCAAAACAAAAACCGCACTGTGACCCAGAGGAGAGCAGCCGTTAGAGCCGGGAAGCTTTTCATGTTCCTACTGCTAACGTACGAGTCAGAAATAACACTTTTCAAAATAGGTCACACCTATTTCGTGAAATCAATGCCGTCATTTAGACGTCACCGAGCTATCCGCACCTTTTACGACGTCGGGCGGGGAGGACCTGTCTGCTCTGCCAACTGAAGACTCATCATCGACTGTGAGGAAGCTGCTGCCACACCTGTCTGCCTCGAACTCTGATATACAAAAGATAGGAGCAGGATGAAGGTGGTGTGAACGGGGGAGGAGAGGAAATACAATCCTGTAGAAACTTCTACCAGGCGATGCTTACGAATGAGTCTTCCCAAATCCTTTTACTCATCGACAATTATTACGTTTTTTAGCAGAAATTGTGGAGTGGTGAGGACACCAAATTGTTTTTAATGTTTCATACGTGGGCTTGCTAAGGCTTGTAATGCACTGCTGGTCGCCTTGAGTCACTTCCTGCCGAGCAGCAGCTCTGTATGGAGTCAAAACCTCAAGCCTATATCCAAGACTTTCGACAGAAGCAGCTCAATCCATCACAGCCAATTAGAGAGTTCATGGTTTAGCAGTAATCCCAACCAGCTGGTGGGACACTCCTAAAACACAGCAACACCCTCTGAACTCATCTGCTACACATGACACAGATTGAAATATTATCATTTAAGTTGAATTTATTGGGACACACATGGAAACAGAGAGAGAAGTGGTCAAATATGGCAAAAACTCAAGGTTATTCAGGTGGTTTGAATTGACTAAACTACCATTTAGTGGGTCTGCCATCTATAGCTGAGCTAAACACACATGCTGGAACAACTACCTGCGGGTGCAGCACTGCACCAGGATTATGATAACCCTGTGGAAGTGAAGAGAAGCAGACCACTAAATTACTGTGCAAATAAAAAGAAAATGTACACGTTCAGATTTGTCTTAATTACACACCCCTCTCTTTTACTTGGAATGTTTATCCCTGCAAATAAAACAGTATCTATTAATACATCACTTATGATATCCAAGCTCTGTTTCAGTTTAGATATGTCTCTGTAGAACAAGCTCATTGAGCTGTATCCTGTAACACGTACTTTTTGGTACCACAAAACAGATAATCTAAAACTGTCAAATACTGAAGGTTGGCAGGGAAAATCCGGGCTCATGTTTACTTACTGATGATATTTTTGTATTTGAATACACTTATTTAAAAAAGGACTTCGGATTTTGTAGAAAGAAAAAAGGCACAATTTCCAATTCCAAACCCAACAGACTATGCATGTTTCTCCAGTTGTGTTGTTTGCTTTACAAAGGTCAGGTCAAACAGCAGTGTGTGGACAACTTCTACCTTGACACACCCACCCAGTCCTGTCTGGCCGCACAACAGGCCGAGCCCTGACCTTTTGACTATTGATGGTTGTTCCTGCGCCTCATGCTGTTTCTCTGCTTAACACATTGTGAACTATGACATGTTTCCTGACACAAACAAAGGAGCTTGTATACTTTTTGAACAAGTGTGAGTCCACGTGCACGAGTATAAGTGAGAGGTCGGGGCGTTACTGTGTTTGTGCATGAAGTGAGGGCTACAGTAATAATTTCCAGAGCAGGCTGCAGGTTAGAGTGCAGCCAGGCAGCAGATCGGATGAGCGCCTTAAACTCACTTCTGTCAAGCACACAAGTGGGTTTGTCCTTATATGGGCACATGGGACACTCCTCGTAGCGGAGCTTGAAGTGGATTACCAGCTGCTACTGAGAACGCCAGACGCTTACACAAATTGAAAAGGAAACAAATAAAAACAAGTGAGCAAGACGGAAAGGATGAGAAAGTTCAAAAGTATTTTTATCAGCCCGGACTCGCTTTATTGGCTTGCTTTTGGGAAAGGGATCAGGTTGAAGCCTATAAATCATTTCTCACTGCATCAAGAAACAAAGCATGCGTGCAGCCAGCCGGCCGGCTCACCACACCCACACATAAATGGGAATATAATCAGGATGCATAAGTGCGCTGCAAGGCATGGGACTCCTGGTTACTGAAGAGTGAGTTTCAGGTACCTATCGCCTGAAACATTAACAAAGAAACAAACCAGATTCAAGGTTAAAACTCATTGCGCTACAGAGCAGATTGAGCCTTCATTGTGCCACGAAAAGGGGGAGTAGCTGTACAATATGCATGCCAGGATGAAAGAAAGTCTACAGCACATAAGGTTTGTGAGTGTGGCTACACGTGTGGGGAGGCATAACCTTTATTAAAAAACTGGATGGTTGCACAGAGGCCCAGAGCAGACCCGGGGAAACACTGTCCCCTTCACAGTTGAGGTAGCAGGCATAAAGAACGGCAGCATGGAGGAATGTACGTCTATCGGGGGGGGGGTCACAGGCATCAGCTCCGCTCAGTAAGCCAGTAATGATGCCCTGAAGACAGATCTGACCTCACATGTTGCATGTTACAGACTCATGCTCATAGTAGAGTCTTACATTAGTGCTGTGACTACACACACGGCTGGATTAATAAGTACACACGACTGTGCACACAGGGTCAGCGCTTTGATGGGAAATACAATTCAAGATCATTGAACTTCAAAAAGTTGGTGCATTCACATGATCTTGTGAAGGTTGGGTTGGGAGCTTGTTTTTCCAACTATGGCGTGATCATGAGCTTTAAGTGGTAACGTGGAAACAACACGGACGCTACGAAGACAATGTGTTATTGCTCAGAGCAACATGTCTCTACTGTAGGCTATTTTTATTATATGTACAGCACTTTGGCTCGACCAAAAATCGTTTATAAATGTGCTATATAAATAAAACTTGATTTTATGTTGATAGCAGTTTTAAGACTTGAGAGGGCACCACATAAATCGCCACCACATAAATAAAAGCACAAATGCCCTATTTTGGAAAACTACTTCCATATTGTGTACTTGCTTGGCCCATGCTACAACCTTTCACAAAGTTTCATGAAAACTAGGGCCAGTTGTTCCCTAATCCTGCTGAAAGACAGACAAGCGTTAAACCCCCGCCGCCAACATAAACACCTTGGCGTAGTTAACTCCTCTTATCTTGTAAGGGTCCACAGTAAAACATATTTCTCTTGGGCTTGATAAGCCCCGTCTGAGAGAGGTTTTGGCCCATTCTAGCTGTCTGGCTCCACACACACACTTCGTCCCCTCTGAGTGTGTCTCACTACAGAGTCGCAGGTCAGGTCACAGAGAGGGATCCGGGTCGAGGTAACTGTGGCCCACAGTTGGGAGCCTCATCAAAACGGTTTAATGGGAGAAAATCTCATTATTTGCCTAAAAACTGCCAGAGCTGTACAATACAGACTTAAAACCTGCATAGTACACATGCAAACACAGTGTGAACATTATTTGAGCATCCATTTACTTTGAAAACAGTCTTATTAACGGTCATTTCTCTCTGTGATCTCAAATTGTTTAACAATGTCGTTTTTTCTGCAATTGTTGCATAGTTCTTTCACATCGACCGACCTTCAAAGCTACTTTTTCCCCAAAAGCAGGATCTATTTTTTGTACAGCTTCTTTGTTTACCATTGTGTCTCATCTTACTAAATCATAGGAAACCCACAGAGGAAGGAAGCTGTCCACAGTTTGTTAGTACCTCGGTGGTCACAAGGAGATGATGTGATACAGAAGGACATATTTCAGTAGGAAAGAGTCTTCGTAAATAAAGAGAAGAGTGCCATGGATCCTGCACTTTGGCTGAACCTGTCCTGTGAGCAGATCCGGGTCACAGCAGGAAACAGAGCTTGATGAATCTTCTCCAAATATGGGACATCACCGGTCAGACCACAGCCCTACGTGCCCTTCTCTTTTGATTTCATGATGGAAAAGCCAGGAGGTTGAAGGGATTTCCCACAGGAGAAAACAGAGAGGGGGGGGGGGTTAAAGCACTTTGGGAGGCTGTGGACAAAACAGTTCGTTCCGATAGATCAAGTCAAGCTGACTCTGCAGAACCTTCAACAACGGGAGTGAGAGTCGCTCACCGACAGACAGACAAAACCAAACAAGGTTTAACAGATCAGCTATTATTATCTCAAGAATGCCACAAAATTAACAACAGAGGCCTGGAAAGCAAAACATCAACATCCGCTGGACGGTTCCTCGTAGATCTCAGGAAATGGCTCTTTCCGGGGGGAGACCACAATGTTTCTATAGTTCCCCGTCTGTCTCTTGATCTCTTTCCCTTTTATCAGTTTTATTTTCCATGTAAAAGTTCTATCCTTTCTTAAACCTGTAAAATGTAACTATTTTCAATTGGTTTAATCCAGTATATGACTTTAAAAAAAAAAAACATGAAACAGTTCTGATCCTGCAAAGGGCCGTTTGTATGCTACTTTTTTATTAAAAAAACAGAGCCACACCTTTGTTCCAATGTAAAGCCAAAGACCGCCTGCACTCCACTGAAGCTGTGCTTTGACACCTTTTGCTTTTTGGTCAAAGCAAATAAGGTCTGAAAGTCAAAGGCATTTTAAGCCTGCAGTGTGAGAAAAAGTTTTTAGAGAGTACTTGTCCATGGACAAGTGAGTTTGGAAATGTGCTTGTCCGAATACATTTTTCACTTGTCCATATCTATACTTTGTGCATGCATTGCTGCACCTATTTTAAATATGATTACATATCAACATAAAGCACACAAGAATCTAGGTTACTGTAGGAAACATTTTATTGTTTATTTGTTCATATTGTTCACAGTGTCTGGTTTCTGAACTTCTACCATCAAGGCACATCAAATGAATGACAGATATAAAATAATAAGATAAAACAACTAAGTACTAACAATATAATGTTTTCTCCTCTGTGGGACTAGTAGACATGCTAGCAGAAAGGTATGGCTTCAGGCTCAGGGTGGTTGTTCACTGCAGCTGTCTCCCGAACTGTGGGGCAGCACTCCAGTGGTTCTCCTCACACCGAGCTATGGGGCAACAGGCACAGGTAAGTTGCTGTTCACTGCAGCAGGCTTTGGGGCAGCTTTGACATACCTCTTGGTCTTAGCAGATGTTTTCCATTTCTGGATGGCTGGCTCTGGGTCAAACTCTGCCACTGTGGTGGTGATGTGGCTGACCCTCATGAGTGACCCCAGAGTTTCATTGGTCATCTGGGATTTTCTGGATGTTTTTATGAGGTTCATGAGGGAAAATCCACGCTCCACGGCAGCAGAGGAGGGAGAAAGGGTGACCATCATGTACACCAGAACCAGGACGTCCTTCACATCTGGGTGGTTCTCAGTGAGAAGGTCACTTATGACCTCCTTGGCGGGCTGCCTCTGCCTGTACTTCAGTCTGGCCTTGAGAGCTGGCCACTGTCTAGGGATGTTGGTTACCATCTGTTCACTCAGGCCTTTGGCCTCAACTAATATACAGTACTCAGCAACCTGTTCCTGTTTTCTTCAGCCTATGTCTCTTTATTATTACTTTTTGTTTTGTTACTTCCCATTGTAAAGCGTCCTTGGGTTTCGTGAAAGGCGCTATATAAATTGAAATTATTATTATTATTATTACCTCCTCCTCACTGAGAACGGACTCGAAGTGGGTCACCATGTTCATAACCTGAACATCACCATATGTAGCTAGTTGTGCGTCTGATCTTGGGACGTTCCTGGGGTCAAGAACATGGAAATCACTGAAAGGGGTATCCTTCAGGAAGGAAAATCTCTTCTCTAGGAACTTCACACAATTCTCCAAGAAGGAATTCTTCACTGTTTCTGGAATACCTGTTCCTTTCAGTGAAGTGATGTGTCCATTGCTCTTACTGTCAAACTTGCCATCCTTGCAGGTTGCCATGTAGGCAGTGTAGACATCACCTCTATTATGCTTAAGGCCTTCCAACTTGATCCTGGCCTCACACAACTTTACATCAACATCATAAATGAACAGATCATTACTCTGGAATGCCAGACTCACGTTGGCCAACACTTCCAAGACATCTACCATAAAGTGGAGCCCATCAACAAACTTTGCAGACTTCAGTACCTTCAAGTACCCCACACACTTAGCTCCTTCGTCTGTTTTTCTGTTTGAAGCCTCTTCCATGTGTAGGATGACGGAGTTGTAATTTTTTATTACAGCCTTGTATGCCCGGAGTCTTGACGCCATCCACCTAGTGCCACAGGGTGCTGAGAAATAGACAGGATCCTCGTCTATAACGGCTGATATGGCGTTCACCTCCCTCCTACGTTTACCAGATCCATAGTAGAATCTGTAGATGGGGTCCACTCCTTTCTCTACGATGTCAATGAAGTCAGTGGCTTTGGTGGCATCTAGGAGCGACAGCTCCAGCTTATGTGGAGCACACCAAATCGAAATGAGCACATGCCCCAACAATTCCCGCAACTTCACAATAACTCCTCCCTTGGCACCTTGGTTAACGCTGGCACCATCAAATGTGCAGCCTATTATTTTCTTCTTTATGTCTCCATCTGTTAGGTCGACATGATGTAGTGCCTCGAGGAGAGCTGCCAGAACACCATTAGCATCAGCTGACTTTACAGCCATGATGTCAATGAACTCTGTCGCTGGAAGTCCATCTTTGACATACCTGAAGATAGAAAATAAATAAAGTACATCAATAAAGTGCAATAACATTTTTTTAAATGATTATCTTATATAAACCTTCCCACACCAGTGTTGCCTTCACCTTTTTTTAAGACTAAGAACACTAAAAAGCAACTTCACCTTCATTCGCTTTAAACAATTTATGTATATACTTTACCTGTTAAAAACTTTTAAGTTAACTGAAAATTTAAACTAATAAAATTCATCAATAAAATGATTGTGAATTAATTACTCATAAACAAAAGGCCCTTTTGGAGATAAAATGTAACTTAAATAAGACTTACAAAAGAATTCAAAATAATAATTACCTAACATATACATTCTCCTGTTCTGTCACAGATATATCCGTGGATCCATCTCCCATCAGAGCGAAGAATCTTGAAGCCTTGAGGTCTTCAGAAACTCTGTCCTTCTCGACTTCTGCAATGGCCTGCACAAATGCCTTGCACCCCTTATCGTTCCGGTACTGTGTAGGCATTTTAATGCCATTCTTCTCTTGAAGTTCGATGAGGCCCTCAAATGAACGGAAAGGCAACTTTTGTTTGGCGACATAAAACGCAGTGTTGAACATGGGTTTCAGTTGGTCGTCCATATTTTCTGCCTGCTTCTTGAGAGCCACAAACATTGGCCCTGTGCCTTTCTCTGTGACCTCTTTCCTTTGAATGCAGAGAAGGTGATATTTGCTGGATTCGTGTGACTGAAGTGACTCAATGCGTTTTGACCCTGTGACACCCTCGTACAGTTTACTGCTGTGGTCAGCAATGGATGGATATTCTCTGCAGACCTCACAGAACATGATGTCGTCCACACATCTTACCCATGGAAACTGGGTTTTCCAAGTCTCAATGAATGTTCTTTTCCTCTTGGGTGTCAGGGCGATGTCACTCTTGGCCTTTTTAGATGGACCAGCCATTGGTGAGATAACGGAACATGGCCTTTTAGCAGAGACTTTCTCGTGACTGGGGGGGGCCATCGTTCTGCTCACACTCTGGGACTTTCTGAGGGCTCGTTTCAGCATGTTCAGGCTGTTGTTCAGACTCCTGTTCTTGCAG
The DNA here is from genome assembly GCF_902827175.1 of Gymnodraco acuticeps. Lineage (NCBI taxonomy): Eukaryota > Metazoa > Chordata > Actinopteri > Perciformes > Bathydraconidae > Gymnodraco > Gymnodraco acuticeps. The sequence continues at coordinate 1,060,093 of NW_022991187.1, forward strand.
ACAAATTATAGATTTTTGTCAACATGAATGTTAGGTACTCGTAGACTCCCCACAAACCTTTCTGCATTTTTTGGGTTTTTTTTCTGAAATAATTTGATATGCCCCTTTCAAGCCCCTTGGTACATAAAGAGCCCCTTTCAATCCCCCCCTTTTAAAAGAAAAAAGTATTTTACATAGGTCTACCCCTTTTTTATTATTATTTTTATTAATTTCTTATTTAATAGTTTTTCATTATTTTAATTTTTATCTTCGATTTTATTTTTGATTTGATGAACCTGTGTGAATCTGTGCTGTCCTGTTTTTCACCCTTACCCTGTTGCCTACTGAATTTCCCCACAGGGATTGTAAATCGCTTTGGATAAAAGTGTCAGCTAAATGCAATGTAATGTAATGGATTAATAAAAGTCCCCTTTCAAGCACTTAATCCACTATTTTCGGACATAATTTATTTCAATTATTTTCCTTGTTAATGTAACACACCATTTTACAACTGTGAGAATGATGTGTACAAACCTACGGAAGAGGATTAGGGCCACATAAAAAATTTTTTTGTGAGGATTTGAAAAAAAAAATCTTTTTTTTTTGTTCTGAGAAAAAAGTCAGAATTCTGACTTTAATCTCAGAATTCTGACTTTAATCACAGAATTCTAATTTTTTTCTCAAACAAAAAAACATTTTTTTTTTTGGGAGAAAAAAGTCAGAATTCTGACTTTAATCTCAGAATTCTGACTTTTTTCTCAGAACAAAAAAACATTTTTTTTTTGGGAGAAAAAAAATCTGAATTCTGACTTTAATCTCAGAATTCGGACTTTAATCTCAGAATTCTGACTTTTTTCTCAGAAATACCGGTAACTGTAGAACCAGCTTCACTGCGATTTACACATTGCAGTAGGCAACAATGGAGGACGTGAGTGCATTTCTGCGCGCCAGAGGGGTCCAAGAGGAAACCATAATAAGTCATTTTACAACCATCTGCAATGTGTAAATCGCAGTGAAGCTGGTTCTACAGTTACCGGTATTTCTGACTTTTTTCTCCCAAATAAAATGTTTTTTTTTTGTTCTGAGAAAAAAGTCAGAATTCTGAGATTAAAGTCAGAATTCTGACTTTTTTTCTCCCAAAAAAAAACATTTTTTTTTTGTTCTGAGAAAAAAATCAGAATTCTGAGATTAAAGTCAGAATTCTGACTTTTTTTCTCCCAAAAAAGAAAATGTGGCCCTAATCCTCTTCCGTACAAACCTTCTTAGAAAAGAAAGAAATCTTTTGTTGCCCTCTTGGGGCCACTAGAACCTTCTTCTTCGCCATCGTATTTCATTTTCACACAGTTTTACGACACGACGTAAGTGAGTAAAAAAACGTAAAGCGGTTGCAAACAACAACGGCGGACACGGACAATTTGCGAATGAGTTATGCCTTTTGTAAGCTGAATTTATCAATAATTTGTCAATAAATAGCGGCGAAAAATGTCACTTGTCCATTGGACAAGTCAATTTAAAAATCTACTTGTCCAATGTTGTGAATAACCCGTCCCGGACGGTGGGACGTGCACTTTTTCGCACACTGGCCTGTCTGTAATTAAATGAGTCACGCTTTTCATAAAGCTGCCGGAATTCTGGGAGCACGCCGCGGAGGCATGGTTCGCACACGTGGAGGCACATTTCGCCTGCCGACAGGTCCGTGACGGGGACCTAAAATACTACCATGTGGTAGCAGCGCTGGGGAGCTCCACGTCGTCCAGGTTGGTGGGATTCATCGCAGCCCCCCCACATCATGGCAAATATGAGGCGATTAAGGCCCTTCTCCTTAAGACATTTAGCTTATCTGCTAAGGAGAGGGCCCGCCAGATACTTGACATTCAAGGCCTAGGAGACAGCAAGCCATCCCAGCTAATGGAGAAAATGCTAAATCTTCTAGGGGGGGGAAGATCCCCGGATTTTATTCACGGAGATTTTCCTGCGTCACTTGCCTCCCCGGGTACAGACGGCGCTGGCCAACACGCCTGTCACGGAGCCCCGTGCTTTGGCTGAGGAAGCGGATCGTTTTTTCCTGGCTACGCAACAGCCCGGGGCAGAGACGTTAGCCGCGACGCTCAGCGGCCCACCGGCAGTCAAGAAAGCGTGGCGGAGGCCGGACACGGCTGTGGCTAGCCGGCGTGGAGACGCCGGAGAGTGCGTTTACCACGCACGTTTCGGGACAAGGGCGAAGAGATGCATCGCTCCGTCTAGCTACAAACCCCCGGGAAACGGAGGGGCACGTGCAGGCTCCTCTTAGTCAGCGACAGCGTTTCGGGGAGCTTGTTTCTGTGTGACACGGGCGCTCAGCGGAGCGTAGTTCCAGCGTCGAGTGAAGACGTCGCCCGTGGGGGGCACGGACCGCGATTGACGACGGCTAACGGCAGTCCCATTCGCACGTACGGCGTGAGGCCTATGTGTTTGTGCATCGGAGGACAGCGTTTCAGCTGGGATTTTGTGACAGCGGACATTTCTTTTCCCCTCCTCGGAGCGGATTTTTTGTGTGCTCATGGACTCTTAGTGGACGTTAAGAATAGGCGTTTGGTTGATGCCTTAACGTTTTCTTCCCTCGTGTGCACACTTGGCAGCGCAGCGTACGACGGGCTGTCAGGCTCGCTGTCAGGTGCAGACACGTTTCTCAGACTGTTGGCCGAGTTTCCAGACCTGTCGTTACCCACGTTCTCTGCGCTTACCACTAAGCATGGCGTGGAACACCACGTCACTACCGCCTCTACGCCAGGGCCCGGCGGTTGAACCCTTCTAAGCTGGCTGTAGCGAGGGCGGAGTTCGCAACCATGGAGCGCCTGGGCATTGTCCGCCGCTCCGACAGTCCTTGGGCTTCCCCCCTGCACGTCGTTCCCAAATCGAACGGCGGGTTCCGCCTGTGCGGGGATTACCGCCGACTCAACGACGCCACTACGCTATCCAGTGCCGCACATTCAGGACTTTTCGGCGCATCTGGCCGGTACGGGGGTGTTTTCCAAGGTGGACCTGGTGCGTGGATGGATACCACCAGGTGCCCATGCACCCCCTGGACATTCCCAAGACAGCAGTGATAACGCCTTTTGGACTTTGAGTTCCTGCGGATGCCTTTTGGACTCAAGAATGCCGCTCAGACGTTCCCGCGGGACCTGCCGTTTGTGTTTGTTTTACCTCGACGACATACTCGTCGCCAACGCTTCAGTGCAGGAGCACCTGTCCCACCTCCGAGCCCTTTTCACACGGCTCCAACGAACACGGATTAATCATCAATCCTGCAAAGTGCCAGTTCGGGGTGTCGGACATCGATTTCCTGGGGCACCGCGTCACCAAGGGCGGTGCGACACCTCTGCCAGCGAAGGTGGAGGCTGTTGCGGCGTTTCCTCGCCCGCTCACAGCCCGGTCGCTCCGTGAGTTTCTGGGGATGGTGACTTTCTACCACTGTTTCATCGCCCGGGCCGCACACATCATGCGGCCGCTGTATGAAGCGTTGAAAGGCAAGACCCCCGTCCAGGAGATCGACTGGACAGCAGAGGCGGACGGCGCTTTTGCTGAGGTCAAGACCGCGTTGGCTCAGGCGGCTTTGCTGGCACACCCATCATCTACGGCTCCCATCTCCATCACCACGGACGCGTCAGACTACGCGGTCGGCGCAGTGCACGAGCAGTGGGTGGAGGGCGCTTGGCAGCCGCTCGCCTTTTTCAGCCGCCAGCTGACGCCTAGAGAACGCAAATACAGCGCCTTTGACCCGGAGCTCCTCGGACTTTATTTGGCCGTGCGGCACTTCCGTTTCATGCTGGAAGGCCGTGAATTTACGGCGTTTGTCGACCACAAGCCGCTCACCTTCGCCATGTCAAAAGTGGCGGAGCCTTGGTCGGCACGTCAGCAGCGGCAGCTGTCCTACATATCGGAGTTCACTACGGACATTAAGCACGTGGCTGGCAAGTCGAACCTGGTTGCTGATTGCCTCTCCAGGGTCGTCATCGGTGCCGTCCAGTTGGGCCTGGACTATACTCGCATGGCGGCAGACCAGGTCACAGATCCCGGCGTCCAGGCCCTGAAGGTGGAGAGCGCGGCGCTGCGCTTGGAGGACGTGGTGTTCGGCGACGCGGGCATTACTCTCCTGTGTGACGTCTCTACGGGCCTGGCGCGGCCTGTCGTCCCTGCCAGCTGGAGGCGTCCTGTGTTCGAGGCTGTGCACGGCCTGTCACACCCCGGCGTTAAACCTTCGGTGCGTTTGGTAGCGGCGAAGTTCGTTTGGCAAGGACTGAAAAGGGACGTGAGGACTTGGGCCAGGGAGTGCGTGGCTTGTCAACGCGCTAAGGTGCACCGCCACACGAAGGCCCCGTTGGAGCGTTTCCTGGTGCCTGAGAGGAGGTTTGATCACGTCAACATTGACCTGGTTGGTCCGTTGCCTTCCTCTCAGGGGTTTTCCTACCTCCTCACCATGGTGGACAGAACGACCCGTTGGCCGGAGGCAGTTCCGCTCGTTTCGACATCAGCCGCAGACGTTGCCCGGGCCTTCATTGCAACGTGGGTGTGTCGTTTTGGCACCCCGTCAGACATTTCCTCAGACAGGGGCTCTCAGTTCACGTCCGAGCTCTGGAACGCTGTGGCAGGCGGTTTGGGGGTTAAGCTGCACAGGACTACCGCTTACCACCCTCAGGCTAACGGCCTCTGCGAGCGCTTTCATCGCTCCATGAAGGCGGCCCTCAAGGTAACTGGGTCGACAAGCTGCCCTGGGTGATGCTGGGCCTGAGGACCGCACCTAAGGAAGATCTGCAGTGTTCTACAGCGGAGATGGTCTACGGTCAGCCGCTGAGAGTTCCGGGGGATTTCCTCCCAAATGCATCGGCTCCCTGGTCGGTGTCGGCCCAGCGGGCTTTCCTGCGTGACGCCGCTGAGGCCTTTGCTCCGATCCCTACTACTCAGCACGGTACTCAGGTGTCCCAGGTTCCCGCAGAGCTCCGCTCGGCGGAGCACGTGTTCATCCGGCACGATGCGCACAGAGGCCCCCTGCAGCCCCCTTATGATGGGCCTTTCCGGGTCTTGGAGCACGGGGACAAGCACCTGGTGGTCGACCTGGGTGGCAAGGCCGAGCACGTCTCGGTGGACCGGGTGAAGGCTGCTCACCTGGACTTGGACCAGCCTGTGGTGCTGGCTCGACCTCCGCGACGGGGCCGCCCCCCGGCCTCGTCCCCTGTCACGGATTTAAGACCTGTTGTTCCGGTCCCTCCCCTTCCGGGGGCCGCACAGGCGGGAGTCACTTTTCCGACTCCCGTGCTCAGGAGTCGTGGGGGTCGGCGTGTCGTTCCTCCCCGCCATGCTGATTTTGTTTATGTGTGAATTCTGGGGGGGCCTGTGTGGTGACACGTTATTGGACATAATTCACCTTGCTTATTGTGTTGCCACACGGACCCTTTAGTGGGGAACACCTGTAGCTTTAGCTGCCATTCCTGCTAGCTCATCAGGCAGAGCAGTTGATGTGTTAACCTCTCTGACAGTAATGGATAATAAAGATTGGAACTCCATTCTTAATACACCGCCTCCGACTCTCTTTTCACGGCACTACAATATATACGACTATGCCATAGCTAAATGTGTTAGGTGACGTCTAAAGGTGTGTTTTGCTCCGCTCACCGGTCCCTCACAGCGGGCAGAGCTGATCTCTCTCTCTCGTGTCCGGTTATACTTCACTCGCGTTTATGTCCAAATCCATCAGATCTAGCTAGTTCTAGCTAGTTCTAGCTAATGATATGGCTGCTGCCCCTCCCTACACGCAGACTCAAACCTCATCTTAGGCCCAAATGTGGCGCAAATTAGCTCCGCAGCCGTTGCGAGGTTCCGGCGCTAACAGTTCATGAGCCCCCACCCCCTGTCAACACTCGCGACACATGAGTGGCCAGCCTAAACAACAATAAGCGCTGCTTGGCAACCGTGTGTGGCGGCAAAGTGCAGGAGATATTTAGTTTTGCCGGTATTCAACATATTTTACCAGTCATAGTCCGGTAATTATTTACACTCTAAGAAGAGTCCTACACAACAGACATGGCGTCAAAAAGGAGTAATGTGTGGAAATATTTCGACCAGGTTAGTGAGTGCGGTGTAGAGGTCAAACTATGCCAAATTAAACTTATTTATACATGCTATATACCTTGCTATATCCGCAACCTCCGTTCCAGCTGAGAGGGTCTTCTCTACAGCTGGCCTGATTGTGAATCGCCTCCACACATGAAAGCTGTAGGCCTATAGCTGTCAAACTGTGATCACCAGTTCAATACATTTGACAAATTCGACTTGGTTTCTACACTTATTTGAACATGTATGTATTTCTAAAAAATTCTTGAAAAAAAATTGGGTAAAAAAAAAAAAATGTAAAAAAAAAATTCTGAAAAAAAAAATGTTACCCAATTTTTTTTTATAGGATATGTACATTTCGGTTAACCGGTTAACCGTTTTATGGGGGGTCGAATATTCGAATATACATTTGCTTTCAAATTCCCATCCCTACTCTGAGCGCCTGAAGCACTTAAAGTCTAGCCGGGTTTTCAATATCCAGAGACGCCTGGTGGCTGTAAAGGAGACCACCTCCAATCCCCTACCCAGACCTTTTCCATTTGGCCTAATGATGATCCAGACAGATGGAGCTCAGTGATAGAAACCGTCTCTGTTGGATCACTTAACACAGACATAAACACCAGAGCAGTTCTGACAGCAGTGTCTCATTGCTGATGCTTATATTGGATCGTCCCTCTGTTGACACCCCAAAAACACACCGTGGTGACTTTTCTACAGCAGTAGCGGCTGGTGTCGCCTCCATCTGTCCAATTGACCCTTTTGGGGAAATGGCCAATATCTCTGGGATTCTGGTGTAGCCAGACTTTATTTCCCATGTTCCAGACATTGTTTAAAAGTCCAATCAGCAACTTGAGAGGCAAGAATGTCATTGTAGTCGAGTGACGACGTTTACGACCGGATTGATTCTGTATTCACTGTATTTATTATTATCTGTGTATTTATTCCTATTTATAAATTTCCCATCTATTTACCTTTATTTTTGTATCATTTATTTTGGTACATACTTCTGATAATTGTGTATGTAACTGACTGTTTTTGCACTCTGGTTAGACCATCCTTAAATTTCGTTACACTGTGCTTGCATTTTTGTAATGACAATAAAGTAATCTAATCTAATTGTTTCACAAGTAGCAGTTTACAAGCTCATTTTAAGTTTATAAAAAGCTGAATCATCGTCAGATTGCATTTCGGTCAACGAGTTCTGCCTCTCTTGCTCTCCACACCGACCCGCTTCAAACAAAGCCTGCTATAACGTGATCTGACTACTTGGATTACAAACAGAAACCAAAATGCTTTCACCACATCAACATCTTGTCCTGTTGTTTAGATTCTGCGTTTATATGCAAGGTGTCTGTTTATAGAGATTACCAAGTGTCTAAATATATCTCCCTCAGTGCTTCTGATGTTTCTTCCCTAAAAAAAAAAGCTTGATGGTCTTAAGGATATTATATTTGTATTGTACTCCATCACCTACATCTTTTACACTTCAAGCATCAGTCACAGTCCCGCGCCGAAACAAAGCAACCTGTGTGAGGTGTTTTGTTATTAAGTGTTAAACTGCCACATCATTTGTTCATGACTCTTTAAAATGACAAAGCAGTCTGACAACGAAATGCCCCTAAGCATATACTTCGGAAGTATCATTCATTTCCAAATGACAAAACAATAGGCATCGTATCCACTTTTATAAGGAACTATGAGACACCATCTGTACGAGTTACTCATTGTTGTTCCAGAGCAACACATTGCTTAAAAGGCCACTCGCCAAAAATAGACTTTTATATGCACATCATCACAAAGTCCACTGCTTTCATGTTCTCATCCGTTCAGAGCCAAACATAGCTGGCTATTTATAGCAGTATCAAGCAACAAAACGTTCCTGTTTAATCAAACAAGTGACTTCTTATCTCTGTGCTGCCTGGCCGTGTTTAGGAATATTCACTGTCAGAGGCTGAAGTCTGCAGGCTGGAACTAAAGTGCTCGTTTTCATGTGATAGACTCATTTCTGTCACTGCGACAGTGTAGATAACTCGAGAGGAAAAACTTCCCCTGAATGGTGAAATATGTACAGCCCATTTCTTCTGCACTGTCACCTTTGAAACTTGATCATACGGGAAGCGTTTTGTGGAGATGTGAAAGAGGTAAATACCTGTGAGGATGATGACAGGCTGAGCAGGGATAAATCAGGTGTGCACTGTGACTGCTGTGCTTGTAGTTAAAAGCCTCAGTGACTTTTTTAGGGGAGAGAAACACTTTCAAAAAACCCCTTTCAACATCCTCCGAGGTCAAAGGCAGTCTGCTTCACAAACTGCAGGCATAAACGCAGCAGGTGTTGTCAATGGTCAGGAGAATAAAACTTCAGACTCTTTTCTTTCTGTGAGTAGAAAAGAGTGGGGAGCTGTATTCATCTGGTGCATGCAGCAGCTTGTATCCGATCCACTGCAGCCTCTTTGAAGACAGAAACATGGATTTCATGATTGTTGACAAGTTAAGTCTTGCAGTATCAAAGTTACAACGCAGCTCAAAATCATAGATAAATATCCTGTTGCGTCCGCCAAACTGACTGAAAGCCAACCATATTAAAGTTTACTATCACTTATGACAAAAATAAATGTCCCAGACGACAGGCGGCACAATTTGTCCGATTTATGTCTTCCTGATGATGTGTCTGACATTTTGGACCGTGCCTCCAGGGGGTGGTGGGGGGGACCTGGGACTTTACCGAGACCCCCACAAAACAAACCCATTCTTCCTGTGCGACTGTAACCGTTGAGCCCCTGTCAACACACAAAGGGTCCAGAGAGCCATAAAGCGGAGACCCAGGGGTCCCATATATCACCAGGACTGGACCACAGAGTGAAAACAATTTTAAAACACGTGTGAATGCTTCTTGCTCACCAGGGAGAAAGGACAGTCACATGGCTGGCAGGACGAGTTACAAATCATTAAGCGAGACATCCAGCATGTGAAATCAGCCCAGCAGGCGCCACTGGCAGACATGTCTCCAGACAGGCATGTTAATTTAAAACATTAGAAGACAGACGTGTGCGTTAGCAGACCACAATGATGTATCATGCAGACATTGGAGAACTGTACACACATTTGGGAGACTTTAAAAATACTTCTTACATATCTGGAGACAGACTCCACAGGGTAGCCCTACTTTAATGTTCAATTTGGGATCCATATGAGTCTATATCTTATCATTGTTACTGTTGATTTATAATTTCCTTTTTCTCCCACTACCAACTATAAGGACACATAAGAGCGGGATATCTGTTCCCTTCCTGCAACTACATTGTTTCCTTTATTTGTCTTTTTGTTTCGGTTCATTTGCACTATCCTGTTCCTTTTTTTGGGAATTGCTTTTGTGATATTTTTATTACTTATTTTTCTTGGTATAGGTACACATTTGTGTGTTATAGGGTGTAGTGGATGGCTGGGGGGAGGGGCCGGGCATCATTCAGATTACCTTTCTATATATGATCTACTTATGCTGGAAAGAAATCACTAAAGACAATGTTTAAAAAAAGGTCAAATTTGGATTGAGGGGTTTCGGAGATAATTAGAAGGGGGATCATGGTGGCGGACGCCTCAGACGAACCTTATTGTTAGTGGAGCACAGGTGACACGACAACACACACCTGTAGGCACGGCTCGTCCTGCAGGTTTGTCACGAGCACACAGGAAACAACAGCCACAGATAATCATCACTCTGCAAGGGTGGCAATCAGCTGATCAGATCTTCCTCTCAGTGACAGTGGACAAAAGCGGTTTGGTTGGAAAGAGCTTTTTTTTCTTTTTTCTCCCTGGCCTCAACTGGCTTTGTGTTTTCTAAGCACCATTCAGACAGATGACCCGCAGCAAACATCCTATCCACAAGAAACTGGGACACCAACTGATTCGAGGATATTTAAATAATTGTGGTGGTCGAGAGAAAAGGGAAAATGCTTTTGCTGGTTGCCATGGAAGAGGATTAAGTGAGCAATATAAAAAAGGCACCCATGGCTTTTGAATAGAAGTGTAGGAAGGGATTAGTGGCGTTAGAGAGGCCGCCATATGACCTTCTGACTGTTTAGTTCATTAAGTGCCACACAGCCTGGAGTTTGTGTTCGTTATCCAACTTTTGTTTCACAGAAGCTCCTCCACCCGCTCTACTGCCACTTTAATTAAGCCGCGTCCATCATCTTTAACTAGAGTCCTGAAAAACGATTCCTAATTTACAAACCCCCCAACAATTACTGAATATAAAAACACCACATAATGCGGTGTTGGCTTGAACAAACACAAAAGGCTCCATTCATGTCTCTGAAATTAAGTTTCATCTCAATCCCATATGAACTTCTCACTGAGTTTAATCACAGTTTGTTTCCATCGAGTTCACTGTGGAAAACCCTGACACTCGAGTCCCTGCAAACATCATCAAATGTGGGATCGCTATGACCTTATAGCTGGTGGTCCCATGTGAGAGGGGGGGGGGGGGGCCTCTCAGCTCCATGAATCCACAGATGTAGCTTCGTGAGGAACCACATCAGGATGAATCCCACGAATTCCTCCGTCTGCGTGATACTCGTTTTAGTCTGAGACAATGCTGGTATTTCACAGCAAGCTCTCAGGACACAGGGAACAGGGGAAGATTTGAACAATATGGGAAATTGGGATAAAAGCCAGTAGAAGGGACTTCAAATATTAGGTATTTTGTTTCAACAGCACACACGCATTGTAAATGTAAAGTCCTGCTAAATTGTCTTATCATAGGTTTGTTTTCTGTTCTTGAACTAGTGCCTACTTGTACGTTCCGTGTATAAAGACGACTTGCGTTTTGTCTTATTTGACGAGTAATTACGTCCTTTCAGGCTTCCTTTCTCTCCTGAACCGCAATTACAGTTGTGTTCTCCTATTGTAGGTTTTTTTTCTATCTTCATTATTGGACAAATACCCTTTTCTTAATCAAAATACATCAAACACAGTATTAGAAAAACGTTTGAATTGTCCTCATTCCTTCACTATAAAAAATATGAATCGATTTCATTCGTTTTTTCTTTCTATTCATTTCAACTCCCTCTTCACACACACACACACACACACACACACACACACACACACCACACACACACACACACACACACACACACACACACACACACACACACACACACACCACACACACACACACACACACACACACACACACACACACACACACACACACACACAAAATATATTACCAGATTTACAGGCTACTTTTACTTCAAACAACTTCTGAAAACACATTCAAAATCTCACAAGCAAGCAACAAAAACACACAATGTGTTGTCCATGTGTACACTGTGTAATTCTTAAAGACTGGTACAGTTTTTCAGAAGCAGCTGCAGAAGAGAGTATCTTATAAGTGCCACACCTTTGGGGGTGGTAAAAGGCCACACAACACACCACACCCACACACCACACACAACACACACACTACACACCACACACCCCACACACACCACACATCACACACACACACACACCACACACACACACACACACACACACACCACACACACACACACACACACACACACCACACACACACACACACACACACACACACACACACACACACACACACCCACACACACACACACACACACACACACACACACACACACACACACACACACACACACACACACACACACACACACACACACACACACACACACACACACACACACAACACACACACACACACACACACACACACACACACACACACACACACACACACACACACACACCACACACACACCACACACACACACACACACACACACACACACACACACACACACACACACACACACACACACACACACACACACACACACACACACACACACACACACACACACACACACATACATATATATATAAATGCAGTGATCAAAGCAAACACAAAACTAGTAAATCATTACAGTGAAATAAAATATTATTACCTCAATATACTCCGGTGCTCGCACTATTACTATAATAACACTTGTGATAAAAGTTTTGCATTCAAGTGATTTATGAGGGGAAAAGGTCTTGGCCAAACAAAAACAGACTTCGGGGTAATAATGGAGTTGCATGAAGGTCAAGAAAACATTTAATACGCCGCCTTGTTCCAAAGTTAACAGCTTTTTCTTGTCTGGTTTACTGATCTATGAGGACAGAAGATATACATGTATATTTTAGAGATAACCTCTTCTTAAAGGGCACAGTTTAGGGAAAGCAACTGGTGAGGAAAGGACGTTTAAATCAGATACAGTAGCTTAATCTGAAATGTCAACAACACCACTTTTTAAAAAGGACTCCGACTTCTACGTCATTGCATATTCGCAGTAGCCATTACTCCTGAACGGAAAACCATAAAAAGGATGGTACTGCACAGGTGTCTTATGTACCAGCTGTGTTTCTCTGACGGAGTAGTGTGACGGTGTCTAAACAGTGACACGCTGAGTCATGCATCCTTGTAAATGTGTGCGTTACAGGTGTCATGACAGACAGACAGATGTCTCACCTTCCTCTGCCTCAGGAAATAATCCAGGCATGACTAACGCGAAACAGGAAGTCCTCTTTTCTCAGGTTTACTTTAAAGAACTGATTTGCTGCTCTCACTTATGATGTAATCATGTCTGCCTCATTAATTGGCTAGACTTAATGGATCCGTGTGAATCACAAGTGAAATTAACTTTCTTACAGTGTTTTTTTAAATGTCTGATCACGTCAACGCTTACTTTAATCAGTTCTCACTATGACTGACTTTTATCTTTTTTATGGATCAATCTGTCAGTTATTTATTTTAATCATTGACTCATTGATTAGTGCATGAAGTGTCTGAATGTATTCTTCAAAGTGCTTGTTTTTCCCAATCACAAGTCCAGAACACAAGACATTGATAAATGACCATAACAGTTCAAATTGTTGGCGATTAGAGTACTAGATGTATCAATTTAGGGTTTTAAATCTAGTTTACGCTGACAAAACAATCAAACAACTCTCTTTTTAACTAACAACTGCATTAATAACTACCTCACTTTTTACATTGACGACTAATTAGAAAAGCAAATAGTATATATATATATATTGTCATTATCCTTTAATGTGCCTATAACTTTCTAAATGTTTTGATTGTGTATTAATTGAAAAGTAAAAAATAATGGTGATAAAAATACCTATTTAAATTCCTAAAAACCCAAGGTGACCTCTTCTCTGAATATAAACAATAACACGTTATATTAAAGTGACTATATATGAGTACAAAAGGTACTAAACCTGTAAACCACCTGTCAGGATTACCATAACTATATACCATATGAAAGGCAGGGGCAAAAAACATTGTTGTTTGGACAATAGCTATGTTGGCTACTGTTGAAAGAAGCTGTTGCACTAAAGAATGTAACAGTAATGTTAACAAATACCAGCATGACGAGAAATACATTTAAGATCTCATCCCCATATCATGAACACATCCATGCCTGCTGAATGCTATATTAATGTATCTGTGTTTCTCCAGGCAGGTAGCAGTATCACCACAGCAGTGCACCTTCATGAGGTGCTTCACCTTTAGGTAAAGCACATTTATTGAAGTAACTCACCAAGGCTCGGAGAGAGGACTCGTCCAGCGCAGAGTAGCTCTCCACGGACATGTTGGTCTGTGAGGTCGGGCTCAGGTGAGAGAAGGTCTGGATGATAAAAACGGGTTCACCGGTCAGCGTGTGCTCCTCCACCTGTACGACTTATTGCGGTTTTCTTTCTTTTTTTCCTAAATCTTCACCGCAGATAAATTCAGAAACTTCCCTCAGTGAATATAACCCTGTTTCCCGCTTACATAGAGCATATTCCGGTCCTCTTTAGTCGTCTCTTGGGTGGTAGTGAAAGCAGCTCTCAACACTTCGAACCAGGGGACGTTGGCAGCTTTTTGAACTGAGGATTCCCACTGAAAGGTGTAACCCCGCCCCTCTGTAACTCCGCCCCTCTCTTTCGCCCGGCCGGCTTCTCCCGGCGAGCATTCAAAGCGCGCTGCTCCGTGGGAGGACGTAAAGCAGCGATGAGATGATGAGCTTCAAAGGTAGCTGACTCCAAACCACTTTTTGTACATTTCTATCAAGAATTCAAACAATATATTAGCACTATTAAAAACATTAGGAATAAGAAGGCAATCAAAACTAATTTGATATTTTAAAAAGATTTAATCTGAAGTATCAACATGTATTTTTCTTTCCTTTTTTCTTTATTTACGGTATGTAATTGTAAATCTTGTTGCTTTGTATGTCTGCCACTGGACTTTGTCTGTTGTATGTCAAATGTATGATGTATAATGTATGACAATTGAATAGATTAATACAAAAAAGATTCAAAGGTTTTATTGTTATATGCACAACAAAGCTACAGTGTAGAAATGGCAATGCAATTCTTCTGACCTGAGCTCCTCCAACAATGCATCATATATAATAAATACATAAATACAAAATAAAAAGTAGTGCAAAAAGACTATGTCAATAGAATATGGGATATGTGATATGTACAAGAACAGAATATGATATTAAATATTGTAAATTAAGACAAAAGTAAATATGGTGTATTGCGTTGATAACTATTTATATGAATTAGTATATAGGGGATTAGTGCCCCCCAGTTTGTGTGGACATACGAGAATGAACAATTACATAAAGCAAATATGATCCTGAACATTTTTCATATGAACAGAGGTGGGACTGGTATTCAGATGCTTTACTTGAGTAAAAGTACCAATTCATTATTTTCAAAATACTTCATTACAAGTCCAGCTTTCAAAATCTTCGATAAAAGTACAAAAGTATTCTCAGCAAAAAGTAAAAGTAATTATTGTGCAAAAAATGTGTATGTTTATTTAAGTGGTATTTCTAGATAATATTGTTCAATCAAGTAGCATTTTACTGTTGGAGACAAACAAGGTTCTGAATGACTTTTGTAAAAATATTTAAATAATTTGTCTCTCTTGTGACTTAGAGTTATTGGTCCAGCACACATGTAGTTAAATTACAAAGATGCATTTTATTAAAAGTAGCTAAATATTTTTGTATAAATGTATTGGAGTAAAATTACATGATTTCCCTTTTAAATGTAGTGGAGTAGAAGTATAAAGAAACATACAAAGTAAATACATTACATTAATACAAGCATTATTTTTCACATAAAGTTAACTGGAAATGAACCCCTTCTTATGAGCAACTAAAACATGTTTTGTATTGGTATCAGATTATTCCCAGGAAACATCATAGAGGTATAAAACAATTATGAACTTGGGAAATAAAGCAATAGCATTTTATCTCCTCAAATAAATCTGACTTCAGATTAACACCATGCACTTGGATGGATGCAATGTTATTTTTATTTCCCCATATCCCTTTCTCAGGCAACACCAAATACAAATTAAAAAAATCCCTTATAACAATGACTGTCAGCTGATTCAGTCAATACATATCATACATTAATCATGTATTTTGAAGTGCCATTAATGATAAGTGTATTTACCACCATTATCTACTACTACTAGTTTCCCCAGTCTTATATCATACTTATTGTGTTGCTCATACAGTATTTACTCATTGCAACAGTCTCGCCTTTCCTCCCATAATCTCCTTATGGGTTTACGAGTGTATATCCTTTACTGTAGACTGTTTTCGAAGTATACTAAACACTGTCTAGACTCAAGTTGACTACCCATATTATGCAAACTAATGACTCATTGTATTACATTGGCAGCAACACAAAATCAATTCTGTTGTTCGAAATATTCAATGGAGCTTCACTGTATGATAAATGGTTCATTAAGATTCAGTTTTTAAAACTTTAAAAGCCATTTAAATTGTAATAACGCAACAAAACTGTGTGATCCTTGGGTAAGTGGAAAAGTGTCTTTTTGGTGTCTATCTACGCCGGGATCCTGAGTCGTGGCTGATCCTGTTGCTGCGGTCCTGTGTCCTGGATCCTCTATCCTGAGTTCTGGATTTGAGTCCTGGACTTCGAGTCGTGGCTGAACCTGTGATCCTGCCTGACTCTCTTCATACTACTTCCCTGATGCTCCCACAGGATTGTTGACATCCTCGTGGATTCATCTTCTTATTACAGACACATGCATTTCCTAACATCAGGACTACCTATGCTGTAAAATGTATTATCTCTTCGATTTACACACGGCATCTGTTGCTCTCCCTGAGGTTTCTCCCATGTTCCCCTTAAACTGTGGGTTTTCTCTGGAAGTTTTTCCTTGTACGATGTGAGGGTCTAAGGACAGAGGGTGTCGTATTGTCATACTGATATTCTGTACAAACTGTGAAGTCCACTGAGACAAATGTAACATTTGTGATATTGGGCTATATAAATAAACATTGATTGATTGATGATTGAAAAGTGGCACATCAAATACACTGGAATTGGCATCACTGTTGGCACTAGATAAGGATGGAAATTGTTCTAAAGATATACATATATTTCAGCCGTCCTATGAAGTTTTGGTTCCTGAAGGTATCTTGACGTATAAAAAGGTAAAAAAACAGATTACAAACTGGAGCCATGAACATCCTCATTAAACATTTAATAGCCTCACAAGACAAAGAGCATGAAGACAGTTGTTCTTAAACAGGATAGTCAGCCGTGTGCCCTGAGTGCCTTCAGTCCAAAGAAACACCGCGAGGAGATTTCACTGATTCTTTTCTCCTCACTAGCCGAGGTTGATGATTGGATGATAATCAGGAAAACACTCAGGCGTTGTCTTTAGATATGAAGGCTCAGCCGTCTGAGGCACACGGTCGCGTATCTTATATATTGCTAAAGTGGAACCTATGTTACACACAAAATACATCTCAGCAATCTTAAATCCTAATTCATACTACCTAAAAAGAGGATTGGACAGGTGACACTGCTTCAAAAGCCATCGTATCATAACAACACATATATAGTTCTATAGGTATGATTAAAAAAATCTAAATATGAATGAAGAGTATTAAAGACAAATGTTTAACAGTATAAAAAGACAAATGTTCAATTACACAGTTGTTGTTTTGTGTGGTCAAATATGCATCAAATCTGTTCCTCAAGCCCTTTTTTAACAAAATAATCTATCAAGGTGCTTCAGGTGACATAGAGGTACAGAAACCAACAGGAACACTGAAAGAGCCGGAAGGGACTGGCAAACCTGGAGGAAAACGACATGTCCTCGTCTGAACTAACACGTAAAGATCAGGTTAGACAAACGCACAGCGACTCTTGGTTCGATGTTCTCAATGTTACCAAACAAACAAAATCTAATTCAGCACAAATACAACTGCTTTTATCATTTATATTTTAGGGCTAAATGTTAGACATACAAACATTTGAAACAAATCTTGACATGTATTAATTAACCAAATTAATTACCGAGGCTTTTATAGTAAAACTCATCAGAATATAAACGGCTAGATTGTTGCACAGGCACTTATCAGATTGGTATATTATTTGTTTTCAGAAGTGTGCAGAAAGATATATGGAAAGCACAGAGGGAGATTTGGTTTTTGGTTTTCTCCACATGTTCATCCCGCTCTCACTCCTCCTGCTGCTCTTCATTTTGCTTCTTGGGTAACTGCAAATGGAAGAAATGGAGACAAACATGTGTTGAGTGGAATAAAAGGGTTTGTGACTCTGCAGACCGTTTACATGCATAACAACCTTCATAACACACAAGGGGACGGGTGATAACCAGAAAAGCTTGACATGGGCCCTTTAAGGCAGAGCTTCCACTGTACTTAAATTATTCTTTAAAGCAATCATGTTACAAAAAGCTTATAGCTTAATATCCTGGCAGTAGCACTGTCTGCTGACTTAAATATTGTCATGACAGTAAGAGAGAGTTATGATCCTCATGTAAACATATTAACATCATTTACCTTGTGATTTGGCTAAGATTTATAAATCACAATAGATCGTTTTTGATGAATAAGCATGTGTTACACTTTGTTCCTGTATGATAAACCTTTATGCTTGTACGTCATTATACACTGTAGGTAAAGTACTGTCACAGTCAAAAGACAAACAAACACAAAAAGCATTATCATCAACTCTTTTTTTAAAGAATCTAGGTGTACCTTTGTCAATGAACTCCCTCTGCCTTCTTTATTTTCTGGTAGATGAACTCTGATGGACAAACACATTCAAATTAGAATATAAATAACATTCTCCAACACAAAGAACAAATCGTTATTTGATGGAGGATTTTTAACTGGGTCAAGTCGGACTAAACAATAAGTCAAAGACTGGTTAGAGAGGGAAATAAGAGAATGTTGTTGAAGGCTGAAATAGACGGTCAGTGCAAGATATTAAACTTCCTGTTGAAGTTGATGTGATATCTTGCTCAGAGGGATAAAAGGTGGTTAAGGATGAAGTTGGAAAAGTACGTAGGGGAAGGAAGAGAAAAGAGAAGATGTTTGGGTGTGTGCTTAACCCTTAGATGCCCGAGTGACTGGACCCTACACTCTTCCATAAGTGGGTCAAAAAGGACCCGTATTAGAATAATATGTGTTTTTATGCCATTTTTGTCATTTCGGTTAAGAAAAATCACTTGTATAATATTTAGTATTATATTTTGATTTTTGATCCACTTATGGAAGCTTGGGGATGTAATACAAAAACTACAATTTCTTAAAATGTATAACATTTAAATTTAAAATTTGAATGGCATGATATCCAAAACATGTTTCTTAAGGAATAGCTGGAATATGAAATGATAAAAAAATGTAATTACAAAGATACTTCAAGAAAACCACCTCACCGGGTCCAAAAAGACCCATGCGTCTCAGGCAGTGCTTCTCAAAGTGTAGTCCGCGGACCACTGGTGGTCCGTGAGCGCCCCCTAGTGGTCCGTGAGTATATTGGTAAAATTTCACATTTGAAATACATTTATTTATTTAAGTTTTCCGCACTCTCGCAGGAATATCTCCGCAATGGAGCGAGCTTAAGTTTCACTTTCGATTGCATGATATAGCCCAGATAAACACCTTCATCACACATGTGGCCACTTGTTTGTACCATTTTCAGGCGATTTGTAAAAAACGATGTGTTTTGGGATATTTGTGGAGTTTGGTGGTCCGCGAGTGTTTTTTTATTGGTTAAGTGGTCCTTGGTATGAAAAAGTTTGAGAAACACTGGTCTAAGGGTTAAGATGAGAGGAAGAGAAAAGGGCAACTCGCTTTGCTACGAACTGTACGTATTTAAAGAACAATAAAGATCTGTGTAAGATTTGCAACTGAAAAAAATAAAAATAAAAGTAGGACTAAACTAAATAAAAATCATCCATTGAGCTTTCGTTTACCCCTTTAGAGACGCAGCAGCGGCCTGCTCAGCGTCACTGAGAGAGGACTGAGATCCTTCTGCCTCCCGGCCCGCCTGAGCTCGGTTCGGATCACAGTTGGATGTCTTCCTTTGACTCGGGAGTCCAATGTAGCCTCTCGGCCATTCCCTTAGCGGTGCTGCGTCTCTGTCGAATCCAAAGTGCTCTTGCGAGAAGTCAGCTATATGAGAAACACAGGATACACAATATACATATTTGAGTCAAAAGAAAAAAGCCTGTAAACATCAATCAAATAAACAAAAAATTGCCTCACAAACTGGATTATAGTTGGTGATCAGTAACGTCTGTTAACACTGTCAGAGAGATAATAACCTTTACATAATTGTTTGAATGCTTTTTTTTCTCATTATGACAAAAACAGTGTATACATTACCTTGGGGATTCATTCTCATTTGAAAATCTGGAGACATCTGGCTAAAGGCGTCATTAGTAGGGCTCTGTGTCTTCTTGACAGACGATTTAGTGAGATTGTTCAGCGGATGGGCGTTCTGAGGACGCATGTCACATTTGTCCTGGATACAAAAACCCACATTAAAATGATCATTAGCAATTGCAACGTTCAAAATCTATGAACATATATTCAGAGAGGATCTTTGAAGTCTGGGTTGTTCAGGGCATATTTGACATAATCAGAATTCCTTTATTTGTCCCTCAACGGTGACATGATTACAACAGCATGAAGTGTAGTGCAGATAAAGTAAAGAGAATAGACTTACATATTAAATAGCTAAGTATGCACACGTTATGAATTATAACAAACACAATAAGTAAAAAGAACAAATAGCAGATGATCTCAACATAGTAAAATAAGTAGCAGTATGTCTTTGAAGAGGTAGCTGGTACTGTTTGCAGATTGTAAATAAATTGAAAGAAAGAATCAAGCGTGAACGAGGGTATATTGCACATTACTGACTTGTGTGTAATTGCATTAAATACAGCAACAGGTCAAAACGTTATGATGGTGAACTTATTTCTAAAGAATGATCGACATAATTTCTAACATACCTGATGGTGAAAGACGACGGCCTCCTCCAGAGCGACGCCACAGAACTCACAGGGGATGACCACGTCGCCCTCTAGTGGACTGGCTGGAGGACTGTAGGAGGCCGGGGAGGCGGAGCGGTGGAAGGTGGGGATGTTGGAGGCCAGGGTGTCGGGGATGTCGTGCATCAAACCTGGAGCATTCCTGCTCATCCTGTCCTCCTTAGGGGGGGACAAGGGCTGCTTGCTGTAGGACGCAAAGGCCGAGGCGGGGCTGCACCCAGTCTGAAACATGGAGGAGAGGAGAAGTGGATCAGAATCAGAATGACTTTATTAGTCCTGCACTTGCAAACAAACATTTAAAAAAAGGTAAATGAAATCGTTTGAATCATCATGTCCCTAACTAGAAGGATTACAAGGCGGCTTGTTAAAACAGGTAAAGGCTATACACCTGAACGTGGAATCAATATGTTTTATTTTTGTATTAGACTTTTCAAGGTGGGGTGGGAGGGGAGGCGATGGGTGGGGGGTGGTGATGGTTTGTTCGAAAGAATTGGAAATGAATGAAGATCATTGTTTCAATTGGGACCCTGTATGATTGTGCCTGTTCTTCAATTAAAAAAAAACATTGGAAAAAAACAAAATAGGTAAAGGCTGTAGCTGGACTGTGAACCTTCTGGAACAACACATAAAGAAAGGTATACACATGTCTGCATGTCATGTGATATCTGACTGGATTTGAGCATGTTTCACTGATTAGATTTGCGCATACACAGATGTATTCCTCAACTGATGGTCAGAGCAGTAAGATCAAATGAAACTGAAAGTTGTGCGTGAATCAGGTTAAGATATTCAAAAACATCAGCAGGTTGTCCTGTGTTCGGCATGCAGAGTCTGTTAGTCTGGTAATATCTGTCAGTCAGGTTCCGATTGTTGTCATGTCATCATTCATGCACATATGATGCACTGACCTGGAATTAAAAACGTCTTCCCCAACACTACTGATATACACATCGACATGAAAATGTGGTCTATTGCCACTTTTAATGTTCATATCAAATGACTTTAGTTACTCTAAAAAAGGATCAGCAGCAATTGTGGGTTATTCTTTTTTTAACTCTCTGCCTACGGCTGAAGTTCTGACAGCTTCAAGCGTATGCAATAACAACCTTTAGATCAGGGGTGTCAAACTGAAATACACAGTGGGCCAAATAAAAAAAATGGGTACTAGTCGAGGGCCGGACTGGTTCAATGTTTATTGCAAAACTTATTGAAATGAATTTTTTGCACATATTAAACCTGGAACTAACAAAGCTTAAATTATTACCTATAAAAACAACATTAAATAATCAGTTGCATTCATTTCTTATGGCTCTATCTGCAGAGTCATTTCTTATGATCACATTTTTCCACAGGCCAACAACAGCTTCAACAAAACAATTCCCCTCAAAGAACAAAACAAACACTCCCTGTTGTCTCAAGAAACAAAGTGCAGAAGGAAACATCCATTAAACTCAGTTTGCTCTGTGATGCTAGCTCAAGCAGATACTTGGCATCTCATCTTGGGTGCAAGGTCATCAATGTTTGGGCTCAGGCTCTGAGCTGAGGAAACCCTCAGGACTGAGTGAAGGTGTGCGTGCAATATACCGGCGGGCCAGATCTAATAGTAATTAGAAATGATCCTGCGGGTGAAATTAAATCCACCACGGGCCTGATTTGGCCCCCGGGCCTTGAGTTTGACACATGTGCTTTAGAGTCATGAGGACATGACGCCCAGATGACCAAAACAAATCTGCAAAAAACAACATTATAACCTAAAGGCCAACATTTGATATATAAATGTCACACATGGCAGTCTCAAGGCCAGAATGTATTGAGAATGTAGTGATTTCGGATATATCAAGGATTCTGTGAGCACAGTGACCATTCGGCGAGTACGTCTTATTCATGCTTTCATTTTCATTCAGGGGATCCTTGTAAAAAATATTTGTTGTCCCTTATCTAGCATACCAACCCATAAACCCATCTCTTACCTGATGCAAAATGAGGTCCTCTTCAGGAAACAGCTCTTCACAGAACTCACAAGGCAGCATGGTATCTATGAAATCAATTGAAAATTGTAAACAAACTGACATCAGGATAAATCAAAGTATTCTTATCAACACTAATATTTACCGGCTTGATCCTGTTCCTGGACTGGGCTTGTGACTGTAGTGACATTTGAGTAATTGCTGTTGGGCGGACAAAGTGAAGAGTTAACAGAGGGCTTCTCGATCTTGTGGTCCCAGATTCCGCTCCACAGATTCCCCTCCACGCCCCCGGCCCCCGGCTCTCCGTCAGTCTGCAGGCTGAGAGCCAGCATGTAGTCCAGGCCGGAGGAATCCTCGGCCAGCCTGAGCTCACTCTGAGGCCACGCACTGCTGCTGGAGCTGCTGCTGCTGTTCAGGAAGTCTGACGGACCCAGCACTACAACACATAACATGTAGTTATAACAAATAACTATTTAAGGTGCAGCTTCAGGTAACAGTAACAGGAAAAAAACACATTATTCTTTGATAAACTCTTATCTTAAAACCCACATTTGTTTCCATGTGGGTGATAACAAGTTCATTATTGCTGATCAGACAAACATCACATTTGAATTTAATCAATAAAGATGTTATTTTTACCATAATTATGTCTTTTACCCCAAATGAGAAATGTTGTAAATATCACTTTTGTTTGTTTACATAAAACTCCCCAGGGCTCCTAAAACAGCTTTTAAAGGTTGTTTAACATTTAAGAAGTAGGTCAATTATTGGTCAATTATTATATATATATTTTATAAAAGCACGGTGGGTGCTCTACCCCCTACTCATATGTAACAATCAATAGGTCAG
Source organism: Gymnodraco acuticeps (assembly GCF_902827175.1). Classification (NCBI taxonomy): domain Eukaryota; kingdom Metazoa; phylum Chordata; class Actinopteri; order Perciformes; family Bathydraconidae; genus Gymnodraco; species Gymnodraco acuticeps. Next base: position 1,083,409 of record NW_022991187.1, read on the forward strand.
TGATAAACTCACAGTGGCTAAATGTATTTCCCGGGACAGAGTTCTTCCAGTCAGCTGGGGCTTGAGGTCCACTCGAGGTGTTGTAGAGTCTGGGGTCAAACGGCCGGGGGAAGGCCTGCTGATCCGCTGCACTGATGTTATTATTCTTTGTGCCTCTCTCTTGGGTTCTTAGGAGGTTTCGGATGGAGTGGGCTTCAAACCAAGCCCCTGGAGGCTGAGAATCCACCGGACTGCGACTCGTCCGGCTGTTGTTCCTCTCTTGGGGCGGAGTGAGGCTTCCACACAACACGGGGTGCACGGCTTGTTCCTTCAACATTACGTTGCACTTGCAGACTGGGCAAGGCTCAGTGCGCGCACCGCAGTAATCTTCATGTTCTTTGGACTGACTGAAAATGATCTCCAGTTGACAGAATTGGCACGGGACCAGCCGCTGAGAACACTCGAAGCTCTGAAAGAAACAAGCATCGTAAAGAAACATCACTTCAGGAATGACTTAAGATGGATGCATTATGAGTGGGTAAAAGCTTCTGCAGAAATACCTGGTGAACATCGAAGTGTTTCTTCTCAATCTTTAGACCACACTTGCATGTAATCTGAAAGGAAAGTGAAAATGATTTGAAAGATACAATCATCCAGTAACATTCTGACGTGGCTTTCTTCTTAGCTGTTTTCTTTGGAATGAGGGTTCCAGGTTAATCATGATTGAAGAATTTGGTCACTGACGAGATTCTCTTTTAACCAGTTTAAAGAGAACATGTTACAAACAGCAGCAGAAACTGATTTTGATAATACATGTTCTTTATATGATAACGGATGACTTGCTCAATTGGCAATAAAGCACATGAGAATAAGTGTCCACAACATACAAGAGTTCCTTCCACAGAATCTAGTGTTTTCCTGTCCTGGCCATTATCGCATGGACGTCTGATCAAAACAGGCAACCTTTTAACTCATGAGACATGACAATAAACAGGGGTCAAAGGTTATCTTTACCATTTTCTGGCTTCAACAGATCTAAGTGGAAACAAATCACTTTTTTTTTTTGTCCGCCCTTTGTGTTTCTGAGAGGTATAATTATTGTTTGTACCTTTGTAGCAAAGACATCGGGAGCTTTCATTTTTCCGCAGAGCTACCTCTCTTGATATCTGCACAGATATCAGTGCTTTGTCATAGTAAGCTGTACCTAGTTTTTTGGTATATCTATATTTCATGTAAATCATTTTCTATGTCTAAAAGTGCACCTATCATGCTATTTTTAGACAATAGCATAGGTCTCTGATATATACAAATATATAAAAAACATGTCTATGAAGTGTTTTGCTCAAAATACCAAACAGATCACCCATTCTAGCCGTGCCTCATATCCCTCTATTTCACTTCCTGTTTCTAAAGTGCTGATTTTGGGTATGAAGCTTTAAATAAAGAAATAAAAAAGGAGGGGGCTGAGCTCATGCGGGACCCGGCAGCTACTGTCTAAACTCAATACTGCCGTGATGAAACACCATATCATGGATTATCAAGGATTCTCTCTGAAACAGGATGGAGCTCAAAGGCTTTCTCTCTTGCCGGTTATACCACAAGGTGAGTCCCTTTTTACTTCCTGCTTCTTCACACACATGCTCTGTGCAGTACAGGTTAGCTCTGAGTGTTAGCGATGCTAATGTAAACATGCACCGACCATATTACGTCCAAAACAGTCGGGCATTGTTTCTGATAGCAACGTTTCTGATAGGGCCGTGGGTGTAAAGCCAGCCTACATTTTCGATATTACGTCATATCGGACGCAAATCTGGATCAGCTCTGTTGTAGCCCGTTTTTAGAGATTTGGGTACGGAGGAAAAGAGAGAGGGTTTTATTTTCTGACGCTGCGTGAGTTCCCCGACACACATTTATGTATAAAAGACATCAAAAAGTGCATTTTGCATGATAGGTCCCCTTTAATGCTTTAATCGTTTATTTTAGCTGACATCCTCGTGGATTCATCTTCTTATTACAGACACGTGCATTTCCTAACATTCGGTCTATATGCTGTAAAATGTATTATCTCTTCAATTTACACACGGCATCTATTGCACGTCTGTCCGTCCTGGGAGAGGGATCCCTCCTCTGTTGCTCTCCCTGAGGTTTCTCCCATTTTTCCCTTTAAACTGTGGGTTTTCTCTGGAAGTTTTTCCTTGTACGATGTGAGGGTCTAAGGATAGAGGGTGTCGTTTTTCTCATACTGATATTCTGAACAATCTGTGCTGTTGTATTTGCTGTAAAGTGTCTCTACTGTAGGCTATTTTTATTATATGTACAGCACTTTGGCTCGACCAAAAATCGTTTATAAATGTGCTATATAAATAAAACTTGATTTGATTTAAATCTTTAACTGTGTTTATGTATGCACCAAGGCAATTTAAATCGTATGTGCTAACCCACTTGGCACTGATTCTACTAAAACACAGGATGCAGCATCTTTCCAGCAATACAGTGCATCTGAGAAGCAGCACACATCTACTGCTGGAGTTAGGTAAAAAATATATCCAGTATTGATGTTCATATTTTACCTGAGCGTGCTCCTGCTGTTTGTGCTCCTGCAGGTCGGACCTGGGCACCGGCTCCTGGCAAATGTCGCACAGTGCGATGTTTCTTCTGCAGTGGATCTCATGAGTCGTGAAGTTAGCCTCTGGAATGTCATGTTTGCTAAGAAAGGTAAAGACAAATATAAAACCGGCTGGCCCGGACAACGTAGAGCCTTTCTTTTTAAAGATAGCTGCAGATTGTATTGCTCCACCTCTCACTACTCCTTTAAACCTCTCCCTCAGCTCAAACACAATTCCAAAATTGTGGAAGTCAGCGTATGTCCTGCCTCTACTAAAAGGTGGGGAGGCCACTTTATTAAATAATTATAGGCCCATCTCTAAATGATCAGTTCTGGCTAAGGTTCTTGAACGCCTAGTGAGTGAACAGGTAAAGGTGTTTTTATGTACAAATGACATCCTGTCTAAACATCAGTCAGGCTTCAGAAAGCAACACAGCACCATCACTGCCACAATGAAAGTGGTGAATGATGTGGCGAGTTTTTTAGATAATAAGCAAAGTTGTGCAGCTCTATTTATGGACCTGTCCAAAGCGTTTGATACCGTCGATCATCACATTTTAAAGCAGAGGCTACTCAGTATCGGCATATCCAGCCATGCAGTGGGTTGGTTTGTGAACTACCTCTCTGAAAGGTCCCAATGTGTTCACTTTGATGGGCTGTCTTCTGAGTGGTTAAACATTGCTAATGGTGTTCCTCAAGGTTCTGTTTTAGGTCCACTTTTATTCTCCATATATATCAATAGTTTAGGTGAAAATGTCGATGGAGCAACCTTACATTTGTATGCGGACGATACCGTGATGTACTGTGCAGGTCCCTCCATTAAGGAGGCTGTTGTTGAATTGCAAACAGTTTTTAACATTATTCAGACTCAGCTCTCTGAACTAAAGCTTCTTTTAAATGTTGAGAAAACCAAGGTAATGCTCTTTTCAAAAGCTAAAAAGACACCAGAGCCTGTTGTAGATATTGTAACTACGCAAGGAATAAAAATTGAAGTGGTTACCTGTTATAAATACCTTGGTATCTGGCTTGATGATTGTCTCACTTTTAAACGTCATGTAAAAGCTGAGGGTTAGGCTAGGTTTCTTCTACAGGAACAAGTCCTGTTTCTCACTTGAGGCCAGGAAAAGGCTAGTCACTGTGACCTTTTTACCTGTGCTGGACTATGGTGATTTGATGTATATGAATGCACCTGCCAATTGCCTGGTCAAGTTAGATGCTGCGTATCACAGCGCACTGAGATTTGTGACAAACTGTAAAGCATTAACCCATCACTGTACCCTGTATGCAAGGGCTGGTTTGCTTTCACTAACTGTACGGAGGCTCAGTCACTGGTACATTTTTATATATAAAGCCATGTTAGGGAAACTTCCATCCTACATCTGCTCCCTGATCTCACGGAGAATTGTAAGTGGCTACTGCCTGAGATCGAATGCTGTGGTTTTATTAAATGTGCCAACTGCTAGGACTGTCTTAGGGAAGATAGCTTTTAGATGCGCAGCTCCTCTGTCTTGGAATAGTCTGCAATTGAAATGGAAACTGAGCAATCTGGTGCCACTAAATGTTTTTAAAGCTCGGTTGGATGCTACTCAATCGGAAGCTGTTGGTTCCTGCTCATGTGGATAGTTATTGTAAATTGTAATCCCTGTAATGATGCTGTATGATGTCCTTTTTGTTGTTCTGTTTATGTTTGTATGTTTCATGTGGAACCTACTTGAGCAGGTCTCCCTTGAAAAAGAGATCAATGATCTCAATGGGATACACCTGGGTAAATAAAGGTTTGAAATGAAATGAAAAAAACCAGTCCTGACAGTATCAAATTCATCGATGAGTTGTGTGTACAATGAACCTTTCTCATACTTACCAATTGCCACAGAAGTGTGTATTTTCATCTGCCATGGCTTTACTGCAGCCTATAGAAAAAGAGTAATGTTATTTATTTATGACAAAAACAGCTTGATTGAGATATAAGAAGATAGTGTTTTGGTGATCTTTATTATTTCATAGTGATAATAATAATAATTGACTTGAGTATTTCAATATTTTGCTACGTTGTACTTCTACTCAATTACAATTCAGAGGTAAAAAATGTACTTCTACTCCACTACTTTTATTTAAAACCTTATAACCTTATAATCAACACTTAAATAAGACTTTAGTTACACCTGGAGTAGCATTCACAAGATAACCTGCAGTATACAAAGTCATTCAAACTAGCTGCACATGTATAAGCGTTGATATCACTTTAATGCATCAATAATTATAATCAAAACATTTAATATTATTCTGAAATGGACCAATCTCCATAATGAGTACTTTAAGTACTTGAAAAATAGTGTGATGCGAATATTGTTGTACTTTTACTTGAGTAAGATTGTGATGCAGGACTTTTACTTGTATCAGAGTATTCCTACACTCTGGTACTACTGGTACTTCTCCCACCTCTGGCCCAATGAATACTCTGATGTAAAGAGGCTGCTTGACAGCTCTCTCTCGGTTTGCTTACCCACTGTTTCCCGGCAGGAAGCTAACGTTAGCTGACAACGATAACCTGGATTAACAAGGAGATACCCCGTCAAGGTTGGTCAACAAGCATTCCGATCCACATCAACAAGTTGGACGATGTTAACCGTGTTTGTTTCTTTAAGCTAGCTGCGTAGCTTCACACTAAATATCTCGTTAGCAACCACCACGTAGCGTTATTTCAGCTAACTAACTTTACAGCGACCAAGCTAAGAAGCTAATGTGCCGCCCGGTCCAAGAAAAGCGAGCACAGTCGTTCTGTTGTTACCGTGTGTCAATTATTTTGCCTCTGGAGATCATGAATCCATAAATAAACCCGACAGCTAAGCTAACTATTTGATGATATCTTGGAAACAGTTCGTTATTTCCTCCTTGCTCTGTTGACAAAGAGTAACGTGTATCCCGCGTCAAGTCTCTAAGGCTGCATACGTATACATGACTACCGCCTGCTTTAACTTGGGCACAACCAAACCACATCCTAAAACAATAATGTACACTGTTTTCACGTAGTCTAAGCCCTATAAAATGGACATCTAAATATGTGAGGATCAGACATATTATAGAGGTTAATGGTTATAGCTCACTGTCAGACAAAACTCAGGGGGAAAGTATTCATTGTCGGAACAGGCTCGATTTTGATTGGTGAGTAAATACCGTGTGTTGGGAAAATGTCTCTTTATTTTCTATCTAGAAAAAAATACATTATGATAAAAGTGTTATTGATATATACATTGATTAGCTTTAAGCAATCGTTTCATAAAAGAAGTAGTCCGATTCTGTGTGTTTGCTTATTTTAATTTTTTAATCCGTATTTTTTGCATTCATTTATGTAATTCTTTATTTCTTTATATGTCTACTTGTCTGTATACAATATATATATTATGTTCATATGTTTTGAATAAATAAAGGAAGAAAAAAACGATTCCGTATGTTGGGTTTGACTTCCTGTCTGCAGCGGAAGTGGGTCTATGTTTTGGTATTTGTGTCAAAGTTTATTACATATTCTAGCCTCACAGAAGTTGTCTGACGTGATATTTCTTCATCCATTGCACAGTGGACTCATTTGGTTTGTTACAGAATGATTGTAATCAATGTTACACCGTTTCATATCAATGTCTGTCTGCTTAGACTTCCACACCTTCAGTACACAGAATTAAAAACACTATTGTCCTTACAGTGTTTATTAAGCTTTTCATCTTCCAATACTGTGTCAAATCAGACATTTACATTTTTATAAAGGCACAGTTTTGTTAAAAAAAAAACACTGATTTTATTTACAGCCAATGTTCGGACGCACACATCCTACAACTCCTGCCAGTCAAAAGGACCCCCAATAATTGGACCATTTTGTAAATATATAAAACTTTCAAGCCCTTGTTCTTTATTCAAAAATGTAAAATCAACTATTTATTTTACAGTTTAATATGAAATGTAACTCCATGCCATCGGTTTCAAAACTAAATAGTGAGAAAAAGCAAAACATTTCAAAAATATGTGGCTACATTGAAAGAAAGGACTAGTTATATATCCAAATATGATCTCAGAAATAACTTGGCCTGGTAAAAATATATTGATATGCTTACACATGATGAATTAAATGGTTGCTGGCTGGATCTTTTTTACCAAGCAGCTAGAGGACCTAAACATATTTTCACATTGTTGAAAGGCTTTCAACATCTTGAAAAGTAAACCAGTATAAAATAAACAAATGAATGGTTCCTGCTGATGCATCAAGTTATAAAACAGCATTTAATTGGTTAAATGATTGTCTGAAATGAATTGATGTCCAAACAGGAAGGATGTTATGGATACATTTCCTTGCTCAAAGTTTGCCAAACAATTTATAGGAATACTCTCTGCATTTGTTTGTGAAATGATGGCATATCAAACAGCCCTGCTGTTGTAGCCACAGTTAAGAGACAATGACACATGCACAAAGACTGAGAAAGACATCTGTGGAAAAACTACATATAACTTAAGTCACTTCATGATCATGCACAGGTCACATGATTATTGCTTTATTTTACAATCTAGGGGGGAATTATTTAGTGAAACCAATAGTACCACCATTGAACAATCAAATATGCAGAGTTCTACACATTTTCGGCACCACTTAAAACAAACAAAAAATATTAGACTATCTTTGCTCCACAGGATGATTTTCACTCACTTTATGGGATCATGTTTCCAAAAGCCATACATGGCTTTAGCACCATATCTAGCATTAGGTCCTTTCATTAAGAAAACTGCCAAAAAATGTGCAAAAACCCAACATTGTGATTCCAAATTGAAATGGCTATAATGCAGTTTGATGGTGTTTTTTTCAAGCGCTATCTGCGATCTCTTCACATGTAACTTTGTCAAAAGGAAATAATATTAGCATTTTTGGGATATGAAATAGACAACCGCCTCGAGCTACATCATATATTTTGGTGCTTTTTGTGCCCGTCTTCATAGTAGACTGAGAACACCTGATACATAATTGTCAGGCTGTGTGTTCCTCAGAGACCTGTTTCATGTCACTGCTTTTCTTGCCATGTTTACTCTCCACAGTCACTCTAATGATAGACATCTAAAACATACTGGGATATTTGGTCAGTCTCTGTAATAACTATAGCTACAAGTTACCAAAAAAAGAAAATGGCCTATCAATAACTAGAAAGTGTTTAGACAATTAAAACACTGTTAACCCTCTTCTGAAGAAGCTGGTTTTCACTTTATCTTCCAAATGTCCTTGGTCCAATAAAGAATTCAGTAGGTTGCTCTAACGGAGCCTGTTAAAAAAAAATCTTTCTGCACTACACTATCAAGAGCGGCCAAATGGGAGAAAAGGGCTCAAAGACAGCGTTATAGACAACAGAGGGAATAAAAGGAGAAGTACAGTACAAATGTTCATGAAGGAAGAAGGCACAGATTTCAAGAGTTGAGACTAGAAGTCATAAAAGGTAGCAGAAGTCACAGAAAGGGACAAAGGAGGAAAAATAAATGGTTTTAAAAATGGATGAAATGTCTATCTGTCCTTGGATCCAAGCTTCTCAATCAAGTCCTGCAGTGGAGCGAGCTCTCGTCTGTCGATGAGGTTGAACTCCTACAAGAAAAAAACATTCAATATCTGATAAATTCACATTATATGTTTAAGCTGCACACATACACAACCTGTGTTGTAATTGTCCCAAAGTTAAGTGCAAAAGAAGCAGTAGCATTGACATGTTTGGAGGCCAATGCCTGAAACTTAATTAGTGTTAACTTACAATATGTTAGTTCAACTAGGCACAACTCAAATCATTTAACCCAGGGGTGTCCAAACTACGGCCCGGGGGCCAAATGCGGCCTGCGGACCTTTATGAATCGGCCCTCCGCAAATTAAAAAAGTATAAGGAAATATGGCCAGCAAATGAAACTTCTGCTTGTCTTATATTGTACTTCTTAAACGTATATGTTCAAATATATTACACAGTAGTATTCATGTGTTAATAAGCCCAATGTCAAATAAATTCAGTCGATTAAAGTTGAAAACATGTTCTAACAAATCTAAGTTGATAAGAAAAAACCCAATAACACATGTACAGAACAAGCTTCATATTTCCTCTTATTATAATCAATCTGACGCTTCTGTTTTAAGGAATGAGCTGCCACCACAATACATGAAACCCTATTGACAGCCGAGATGTCGTTTCTTTCTTAGAAAATGTTCAAGTATCAAGAATAATTGACCTAAATTGTATTGATTTTTCCAACTTATAACTGAACGTATGAGGCAATATACCTCTAGGGAGCGGCCCAGCCCTTCCAATATTTTTCTGTATGTGGCACTCAAAGTTTGGACACCCCTGCTTTAACCCATCACACATGCAAGCGTCCTCGTTCGCCATGTTAGACCTTCAATCTGGGAAATAGCCAATTGTATCCATTTGTTGAAGTAACCAAGTAACTCTAAAGCATAAGTCAGTATTTGGCAGAAGAATCCACACTGACTCTGTTCCAACATGACAGGACTGTTGCAGATACAAATGCTTACATAATAATCTGGCAAATACTAGACTAAGCGTTGCAGGGCGTTAGATATAATGGATGAAACACGATATTATTCACAGCCACATCCCATAAAAATATGTCTTGTTATTTTGTTCTGAGCAAAGAAGGAGAACAGTTATTTCATTAAGTGATAACAAATATGTATATATGTTCATTTTATAGTTATTTATCACTTTGATGTTATCCTTAAATCGTTTTAATCTGTGCTGTCCTGTTTTGTTTCAATCTTACCCTGTTGCTGTTAAACTACTGCATTCCCCCACTGGGATTGATAAAGGTCTATCTTATCTTAAACATTGACCCTTTAATACATGTAGTGTTGCTTGATAGAATAGAATGGAATAGAATGGGAGGGATGAACATTCTGTAATGGTCACACATGCAGAGCACACAGTGAAAGTTGTTCTCTGCTTTTAACCCATCCTAGTGCCAGGAGTCTAGTACTAGGAGCAGTGGGCAGCTATTGCACAGCGCCCGGGGAGCAATGGGAGTGGGGGGGTTAGGGGGATGTCCGGTGCCTTGCTCAAGGGCACCACGTAAGGGCAGGAGGTGAACTGGGACCTCTCCAAGTAGCAGTCCACACTCCATATTTTAGGTCTAGTCGGGGACTTGAACCGGCGACCCTACAGCTCGCAGTCCAAGCCCCCACTGACTGAGCCACTGCTTACAAATGCTGTTAGTTGTGCCTGGTTAAACAAACATATGACTTGACTCGTTTTAACATATGAGCAATATTACAGAAATGTTACTAGTTCCTGAGAAGTCAGAACATGTTTTATGGTAATATGACTCAGGTTTGCAATTCAAACCTGTAACAACATGTCAAATGGGAAGAGCATATATGGATTACAGGGCTTTAGAAAGAAAAGCAGTGATTTGATCCTTTTTTATAGCAGAATAATCTCACCTGAACGAAAAAAATGAAGTGCTTGAAAGAGGTGTTGAGGTGGGCCTCCTCCTGCAGCTGCATCACGGAGTCAAAATGTTGGTGGTAGATGTGAGCGTAAACCCTGAACAGACGCTTCAGGATGGTTTTGGCCACGGACATGAAGTTCTTGGGGAAGGGAACTCCTGTGGGACAAAGCACAGTGGAAAACAATGATGTCAAGAAAAGAGCTTGTGTGTTGTAATCAAAAAGCGAGCATGTGGATAGACAGTATTAGAAAAGGCCTGCAGAGAGAGGAGATACAGAGCAGCCAGACCGTATTGTCCCCATTCGGTTACATTTCCTCTGTACTGCTCCACTTCAACTTGTTATTAAACACTGAATCGGAGATTAAATGCAACAACGTTCAGTTTTAATATTGAACATTCACATTACGACACTGTCCATTTTATTTAATTGCAGTCTTATTATACCCCAACATTTAGCATTATGTTGCAACATGTTGAAGTCTTTGACACATTATCTGATGTCATCTTCACTGCTTTCTGCCTCAGTCTGACCTGCAGCATGTGAGGCACATGATCATTTGGAGTGAAGGCAGGTGACTGGCTTTGACAGTCAACAACATTAACTTTGTTTTCCCTTGGTTGCCTTATCTTTATGTTTAGGATCATTGTAGGGCTGCTCGATTATGGCAAAAATCATAATCACGATTATTTTTGGTCAATAATTAACATCACGATTATTAAAAGGATTATCCATTTACTTTGAAAACATCCATTTATTGAAAAAGAAAATGTGAACAGTATGTTTTTAACAGTTGATTACCCTGAACTTTAAGTATAATTGAACTGAAAAAACAATAAAAATGAATAATCGTTTTATTTCGATTACGTTGTTTTCGTAATCGAGATTAAAATACGATTAATTGCACAGGCCTAGATCATTGTTCTGCTGCTTGGGCTCAACCGAATAGTTTGAAGCTTCATAACATTCACAATGTTGACATTCAAGCATTGTTGAGTCCAAACATACAAATATATTGAAGGAAGATACATGTAACTATTTCAAATATTCACAACATACAGGTTTATGGGAAAGGGATGTATGCAATAACTTGCTGCAGGGAAACAACGTGTGCTAAACATTGTAGTTTGTTCCCTAACTGCTGAAAATGAAAATGCCTTGTTAATCATAACTCACCGATCTTGGAAGGAAAAAGAGTCTCATCATCCAGTTGATCCTGCACCCAGGTCATCAGGTAGTCGATGTATTTGGGGGCGGAGCATTTGATGGGCTTCTTAATATTGGTGCCATCAGCCCAGTGATACTCATACCTGCAGAGAAACAGATCGCCACCTCTTGTTATACTGACTTATTTCACTACGGCAAACTTCCATAAAGGACGTGTAAATTAAAGCTCTTTGTTCAACATGCACTTATTCTGCCTTTCTGTCAAAACATAACATCATCTAGAGATCATAAAAGAGCAGGACAGGGGAAATGCAAAAGTAGCAACAATCCTATTCTTGATTCTTGACTATGTCAACAGGAAATGAACCGCCGTCTCTTCCTCCCGATTACAGAGTGAACACAGACGGTCTTGGCAGGAGAGGGGAAAGAGGAAGTTCCACATCTCGATTCTAACCAAACAGCCTCAACAGGGACCACACGCCACGTTTAAATCCTGTTTCCTCATTCGACATTCGGATGCATTTTAATATCATACACTTTAGCTGTCTTAGCCACTAACAATCTGAATCTATAGTTGGGTTCTTCATGGTGTGAATTAAAGGTCCTTTCCCAATTCTGGCTGAGATAAGGTTTTACCAATTGAACTTTAAATGTCCCCTATTACTGTTTTTCATCAATATATTACAGGTCTCAGATATATACAAACATGTCTCTGAAGTGTTTGGCTCCAAACACCAAACAGATCATTGCAGCATTACCCACAATCCCCTCAAGTGCTGATTACTTACCAACAGTTTTGTTACCAAAGTCTGTTACTTTAGATGAAAATAAGGAGCCCCTCCCCACACCCCTCTGAGAGAGATTTGGTTAAAAAGAACCCAATGGTGCTCTAGGAGGAGATTCAGGTGATAAGGTGGGGGGGGGGGGGGGGGGGGGGGGGAGGGTTACCTTGGTTGGTGATTGGCTAAAAAGCTAAAAAATCGTTATGACATCATAAAGTGGCCAAAATCTGATCAGCTCGATTTCAGACAGGTTTTTATATAAATGGATCAGGACAAAAAGAGAGAGAATCTTTTTTCCTGAAGCTTCCAGAATCTCTTTACACAGAGGGGACACATGTTCAGGGTGCACATATCTTGTTTAGTGAGTTACTCAGATGAGTACCAGGAGACAGCGTTTGGTACTCACCCCACACGAAGCGTGGTCCTCCTCAGTCATGTCTCCTTCACTGTCCTCTATTTACACTTCTTGCATGCTAGATGATGAAGATGATGAAGATGCACCTCCCTGTCTCTTTTTAAGCCTCCGATTTGCTTTCTCCAAAACTTGTTGCTAAAACTGTGAAGTCCTTGCATTTCCTGAGGCCAAGTGGAAGGATCAAATACTAAGAAATTACCACATGACCTGAAGTCATATCTGATTTCAGATGTGGGAAGTTACGAAGTACACTTATTCAAGTACTGTACTTAAGAACAATTTTGAGATATTTGTACTTTACTTGAATGCTACTTTGTACTTCTACTCCACTACAGTTCAGAGGTACATGGTGTACTTCTACTCCACTACAGTTCAGAGGTACATGGTGTACTTCTACTCCACTACAGTTCAGAGGTACATGGTGTACTTCTACTCCACTACAGTTCAGAGGTACATGGTGTACTTCTACTCCACTACAGTTCAGAGGTACATGGTGTACCTTTCCTCCACTACATGTATTTAATCCCTTTAGTTACTTTACTGATCTGGATGAATAATGTGAAATCTAATCAAGTCTTAATCAGACTTTAGTTCCACCTGGAGTAAATCCACAAGCTACCCTGCAGTATACAAAGTGATTAAAACTAGCTGCACCTTTACCAGCTTTGAGAACACTTTCATGATCAATCTTTATAAAACATATATATATATTATTCTGAAATGGACCAATCTGCACAACGACTACTTTTACTGTCGCTTTTTTAACTACATTTTGATGATAATACTTTTTCTAATTTTACTTGAGTAACATTTTGAATATTACTCAAGTAATACTTTTACTGTAACAGAGTATTCCTACACTCTGGTACTTCTACTTTGACTCAAGTACAAGCTCTGAGTACTTCTTCCACCTCTGTCTGATTTCAAACTCTTCCATTAAACCCTGAGTAAGTTTGCAACTGTGTGTTTTACTCCACTTTGTTGTAGATAAAACTGCAGCAGCTTGACCACAGAGCGTGAACGTTGTGATCAGCTGATTTTGCGCAGTTCTCCAGTGTGTGCGCGGGGCACAGAGTGTGCACACTCTCCCACTGCAGCCAGTTGGCGGAGTTTTGGCACAATTCTGTTGTTCATACCGACGCTAACCCTGCCTATGCACATGGCGACCAACTCTGTCGTCCAGTGATCTAAGCCTCTGCCTCCTGTAAGCTTCACAGGTCCGTCGGTTATGTCCTGCGCGGCTCGCCCAGCGCCCAGCACAGTCATAGAAAGTATGAAGATTTTTTTGCAGGGAGCGAAACGGCAACGTAGCTGCTTAATGTCTTTGGTTTTTTTGACATGTCATTACATTACACTTGTTCTTACATACTCAATACTGTGGACAATCCCCACAGGAGCAATGTTGGGTGAAGTGTCTTGCCCAGGGACACAACGTCATGCTGACTGCAGTGGGACTTGAACTTGCTATCCCCTGATTCAAAGTCCAGCACACTATCCACTGAGCCACAGCCTGCCATGTCTAGTAGTTTACTCCATTGAGTGTTGACAAGAAACACGTGTAGACGAAATATGTGTTTTGTTTTTGAGGTACGCAAAAGGGACACAAGGGACGCAATTCAGATTTGTGCCGCGCATGCGTATCAGTTATGTGCAGCCCTGCACATGTTTATGTATAAAAGACATGAAAGAGTGGATTTTGCATAATAGGTGACCTTTAAGATGAAGGTGATTTTGACCTTATTAAAACCGTTAATTGATGCATGCAGGAAAAGGACAGTGTTGGCTGTTACCTCGGTCCAGCAGACATCACGGAGCAGCTGGTCTCTGTGCAGAACTCAGTGATGGTGCCGTACAGCATGTTGATCTGGTTGAAGAAATCCACCGCTGAAAGAAAGTGCTAAAAGTATTAATGTTGTCTAGAAAAGTTCATGCTCATAACAATAAACAACTAAATAGTGTCACCTTATTTACATTTGGTGGTTTTCTCTAGTCTTTTTATACAATGTAGACGGTGTGTGACCAGCAATTCAAAATACACCATCTGTAACTATACTTTTACAACAGTCTACAACTCTGTGATGTTTGTATACAGTACATGTAATTATCATTAAGCACATAGGTTTACCTTCCTGTTGAATGAATAGGATCTTCTTTTACTTTTGAATACATATTTAATGAGCATTGTTGGAGGGAACCTGAAACCTAAGATGTATGTTTCCAAAGACATTACATTACATGTTAGACGCTTTTATCCAAAGCCACTTACATACTCAATACAGTGGGCAATCCCCACAGGAGCATTTGGGGTGAAGTGTCTCAGGGACACAACGACATGCTGACTGCAGTGGGACTCGAACTTGCTATCCCCTGATTCAAAGTTCAGCACACTAAGTCCACTGAGCCACAGCCTCCACAAAGACTCCAATCCTGTTTTGCATATGATAGATAAAGAACTACAACTTGTATCTAGTTGTTGTTTCTCTATTTAACACAAGGTACAAGTATGGTCTAGTGTAAAACTAATCATGTGAATACAACAAAACATAAAAACATTTACGCATGTGTGTATGCTCTATTTTCACCTAATGACTATTCATAGTTTCTGTACCCTGTCTTTTATTTTCCGTTTAAAATAATTCTCCTTTTAATACCCCTGCTAACATAGCAAATGTTGATGTGTGTTTGTTTTGATCTCTTCCTTCCTTTACCACTTAATGTAAATGTTAAACCCCTAGGAACAAGGCTTTTATTGTCATGTGTACATAGCTACAGACCGTGTAGCGATGACAATGAAAATATTAGGTCACAGGCTGCTCCAACAGTGCAACAACAATAAAACAGATAAAATAGTACAGGTAAATAAAATAACACACTGAAATAATACGAAGAAAAGGCAGAGTTAGAGAGGAGCCAAAGACACGACAGCCCTCATCACCGGCGCCATCTTCTTTTAGGAACATTATGTTTAGATATTTTAAATTGTGGTTTCTGGACTGACTTATGTTATCTTATAAATAGCTTTATTTTTGCATTTAACAACTCACTGTTGACAGCGATCCACTCATTGAGATCCTCTCCCTCAGGCAGCATGACGGCCTGCCTCAGGTTCCCACTGCCCAGCGTGGCCTCGGCATGTTTCAGCAGCTCGTACTGGTGGGAGCCCTCTGGGATGTTCTTCTTCGGCTTGAAAGTCTTGGATGAGCGATTGCCACTGCAGAGGAACAAAAGCGGAGCTGAGCAGTTGTCATGCGACACGTTTGAAAGGCTTGTGGAGGAGTAGCTGCTCCTCTTGGGTCTCCACATGTGAGGGTCCTTCCTGTGAGCTTTGAGCAATCAGCAGCTGACATTATGGCAAACGTCATAGTGAAATGACTCAAAATGGCCTTAAGATGCTAGGTTAAGTGTTTTTAGTTGTCTTGACTAATGTAACACTATAAATTGGCCAACGAAATACAGACATGACATGTGAAAACTTCAGACCGTGCAGAATGCTGTTTCTGGGGTTTTAATCATAAATATAATGAGGTTATATAAAAGATAATATGTACTTTATTGATCCCTAATTGGGAAATGTTTTTGTTGCAGCAGCATTTAAAACAAAGTATTGCACATAACTAGGAATAAAAAGTAGTAAGACATTTTAAACTACACAATAAACACATCTCAAAATAGCAATTAAAACAGAACTGAAAATATGACCGTAAAAAACATCTGTAAACTATCAGACTTCTGTTTTGTGCATCTTACAATGGCTCCCTGTATATTTAAGAATGTATTTTAAAGTGTTTATCTTAGTTTCAAGAGACACATAATTAATACAACCCCTTTTGTATCATATATCATCCATGGTTTTGATCCTTCATGATCATACACAGCCTCCCTTTTAAACTGTTGGCAAGGATGCCACAAACACGTTTGGAGATGCTACTTGTTTTGCCACAGTGCCAAAAAAGGTGGAGCCCTTTGCCTTTAAATATTATCCATGCTGACTCTTTTTAATATATCCTATAACAAGCAGCTGTCCGTTTGTATCCTTTTTGATTCGATTCAATTATAAGATAATAGGAACACTCATGTTCTCCATTTCACCTTCAGGGTAGCTTTTACATATTACTCCAGTTGTAACTTAAGTGTGATTGTATTTCACATTATTAATTCAAATATGCAAACTAAATAAAGATATTAAATACATGTAGTGGAGTAAAAGTACATTAGTTACCTCTGAATTGTAGTGGAGTAAAATTACAAAGTAGCAATACAAATGAAATACGCATGGAAAGTACAAGTACCTACCTACAAATTGTACTTAAATACAGTACTTGAGTAACTGTACTTAATTACTTTACACCACTGGTAAACAACGAGACACTTAATCACATTGTTCGACGTTTAGCAACCTCCCAAAGAGGTCAGGTCTGCACATTGAAACGTAATAACTTAACACGTATTGTCCTAGCCTAATTTAATGGAAAAGTGATCATATCAGCTAAGTGGGCTAACATAGCGTCAACCGTCATGCTAGCCAAGTTTGATAAAAAGTTAGTGAGTGCTGGAAACACACACATAAACACAGATGACAGATTAAGTAAAGGCGACGTATTGTAAGTTAAATACAAATGCGTTTTAAGTTAAACCTGAACGTGTTATGAATACACAGTGGTTAACGGTTGTTGTCTGTAACAGTGTCTCACTTTGACGCCAGTTACTTCCCCTGATGGAACTTCGTAGCTAACATTAACCACAACGTAACTAAGCACAATATCTGCTCATTGTACTTACAACAAGAAGCTCATCTTGGCGAAGCGGTCGTCGAAGAGCCTCGATAACAACTCTAGTTTAGTAAACAGGTATTAGTTTTACAATCACCAAGAAGGAACCACTTGTCAACGATGCCTGCTAACAGTGAGGCTAACATGAACTGCACCCTCTGAGGCTCTTCCTCTATCTCTGTAGCGGCCCGCCGGCAGACTGTCGCCCCCTGGCGGCTGCATCCGGTACTGACACTCTGCACATATTGCATCTGGTACTAACATACATCCATGGTACTAACACTCTGCATCTGGTATACACTCCGCACACATACTGCATCTGGTAATACCCCCCCCCCCTCATACTGTAACTGTAGAGAAATTAAGTTGTAGACACTTACTTACCTAATAGAGGTGTCATACATAATAACCTAATAAAAGTAAATGTAACAACTACTACAGTGCAACAAAACAGGAATATTAAATGTGGTCTCTTAAACATAAGATCTCTAGCATCTAAAGCAATATTGGTAAATGATTTAATATCAGATTATAATATTGATATATGCTGTCTCACTGAAACTTGGTTGAGACATGAAGAATATGTCAGCATAAATGAGGCCACTCCACCCAGCCATATCAATACTCATATTGCCCGAGGCATGGGCCGAGGAGGTGGAGTTGCAGCAATCTTTGACTCAAGTTTACTTATCAATACTAAACCAAAATTAAATTATACCTCCTTTGAAAGTCTTGTTTTTAGTCTTACGCATCCGACCTGGAAAACTTTGCAGCCAATCTTATTTGTTACAGTGTACCGTGCACCAGGTCCTTATTCAGAATTCTTATCTGAATTCTCTGAGTTTTTATCAACTTTGGTACTTAAAACAGATAAAGTAATTATCATAGGTGACTTTAATATTCATGTTGACGATGATAAAAATAGCCTTACTGTTGCATTTAACTCTATATTAGATTCTGTTGGTTTTTGTCAGAGTGTAAATAAACCAACCCACTGCTATAATCACACTCTCGACCTTGTTCTGACTTATGGTATTGAAATTGAGCAACTATTAGTCGAACCGCATAATCCTGCTTTATCCGACCATTTCTTAGTAACTTTTGAAGTACTGTTACGAGACTACAAAGCATTAGTCAAAAGCTCCTGCAGCAGAAACCTATCTGTTAGTGCTATAGCCAAATTTAAGGAAGAGATTCCACCAATACTTAACTCGATAGCATGTCTGCATGTAAGGGAGGAAACTTATACAAAATGTACACCACCCCAAATTGATCATGTTGTTGATAGTGCTACAGATGCGCTGCGAATAAAATTAGACTCTGTTGCTCCTTTGAAAAAGAAGAAAATAAAACAACATAGATTATCTCCATGGCATAATGCCGAAACCTGCAAAATAAAGCAAAAGTCGAGACAACTAGAAAGGATATGGCGTTCCACTAAACTTGAAGAATCTCGTTTAATTTGGCATATTACTCTCAATGAATATAAGAAAGCACTGCGTAAAGCGAGAGCAGCATACTACTCTTCATTAATAGATGAGAATAAGAATAATGCAAGATTTCTTTTCAGCACTGTAGCCAGGCTGACAGAGAGCCATAGCTCGATTGAGCCTTCTATTCCCATAGCACTCAGTAGTAATGATTTTATGTGCTTTTTTAACGATAAAATTGTTACTCTTAGAAACAAAATTAAGGACCTCTTGCCTTTGACCAGTATAGTGTTATCAACAGCTCCCGGAAACGTAAGTTATAATATTACACTAGATAGTAAACTAGAATGCTTTTCAGCCATAAACCTTGAACAATTAAATTCAATGATTCTCTCTTCTAAACCATCAACGTGTATGTCACAATCTTAAGGAGAACCCAAATGCAGCACTCGAGAAACCAAGGGGAATTGGTAATAAACTTTATTGGAGATTCCACTGGATCTGAGGAATACCAACCGAGCAGTTTAACGCACCGGAGGACAGCGGGCAGAAGGTGAGTCAGGGACAGGCAGAGAGTCAGGGAGTAAGCGAGGCGGTCAGCGTAGATATAGGCAGGATCAGCGAACAGGCAGAGCAGGCAGATCGAGGACAGGCAGGGTCGGAACTGGGTAGGCAATCTGGTATCAAACGCGGGAAAGACAAGCATGAGGCAAAGTACAATCTGGCAAAGAGTGTGTCTAAGGTGCGGGTTTAAATACTGGCAGAATGGGTGCAGAAGAGAAAGAGAGTGAGCTAACGAGTGGGTGTGGAAAACAGGTGAGACAGGTGAATGGAAAACTACTGGTGAATGATGGAGCAGACTATGACAGTGTATGTTAGACCCAATTCCAACTAAGCTGTTGAAGGAAGTTTTTCCATTAATTAGCACTTATTTATTAAATATTATGAATATGTCTTTATTATCAGGCTATGTTCCACAATCATTCAAAGTAGCAGTGATAAAACCGCTTCTTAAAAAGCACAACCTCGATCCAGAGGTTTTAGCCAATTATAGACCTATTTCCAATCTTCCGTTCCTCTCAAAAATTCTTGAGAAAGCGGTCGCAAAACAGCTGTGTGATTACTTAAAAAACAATGATTTATTTGAAGATTTTCAGTCTGGCTTTAGAACACATCATAGCACAGAGACAGCTCTGGTTAAAGTCACAAATGACATTCTAATAGCCTCTGACAAGGGACGTGTCTCTATTCTTGTTTTGCTCAATCTCAGTGCTGCATTTGATACTATCGACCATGATATCTTATTGCAAAGACTAGAGCACTTAGTTGGCATACAGGGAACTGCTTTAGACTGGTTTAGGTCCTATCTATCTGAACGCTCTCAGTTTGTACGTGTCAATGATGAATCTTCCACGCAAACCAAAGTTAGCCATGGAGTCCCACAGGGCTCAGTGCTCGGACCTATTTTGTTCACATTATATATGCTTCCGTTAGGCAATATTATAAGGAATCATTCTGTACATTTTCATTGTTATGCGGATGATACTCAACTATATTTATCAATCAAGCCTGATGAAATTAATCATCTAAATAAAATTCAAGACTGCCTCAAGGACTTAAAAACGTGGATGACCTTAAACTTTTTGATGTTAAACACGACCAAAACCGAAGTTATTGTACTTGGCCCGAAGAATCTACGAAACAAATTATCTAAGGATATACTAACTATGGATGGCATTAATTTGGCCTCCAGTGAGACTGTAAGGAATCTTGGTGTTATATTTGATCAGGATTTATCCTTTAACGCCCACATAAAATCAATTTCAAGGGCCGCCTACTTCCATCTACGTAACATTGCAAAGATCAGGCATATCTTGCCTCAAAACGATGCAGAGAAACTAGTCCATGCATTTGTTACTTCAAGGCTGGATTATTGTAACTCTTTATTATCAGGGTGTACCAAGAAGTCAGTCAAGTCGCTTCAGCTGATTCAAAATGCTGCAGCTCGTGTACTAACCAGAGTTAGGAAAAGGGACCACATTACTCCTGTTCTGGCTGCCTTACACTGGCTCCCTATAGAACACAGGATAGAATTTAAAATCCTTCTTCTCGCCTACAAAGCCCTTAATGGGCAGGCGCCATCTTACCTTAAAGAACTCATTATACCCTACTGTCCTAGGGCATTGCGTTCCAAGAATGCAGGGTTGTTGGTTGTTCCTAGAGTCTCTAAAAGTACAATGGGAGCCAGAGCCTTTTCTTATCAAGCTCCACATTTGTGGAATCAGCTTCCAGTTTGTGTTCAGGCGGCAGACACCCTATCCGTTTTTAAGAGTGCGCTTAAGACCTTCCTTTTTGATAAAGCTTATAGTTAGGGCTGATTAGATTCAGCCCCTAGTTTTGCTGATATAGGCTTAGTTTGTCGGGGGACATCTTACTTCTTCCTTCTCTCTGTCTATACCTGTGTACTCTCATGTTCCGATTAACCCAGCTTCCCCAAATTTCTTTCTTTTTGGTGTCTATATACGCCGGGATCCGGAGTCATGGATGATCCTGCGCTCCTCTGTTCTGGATCGCGAGCCCTGGATCTTGAGTCGTGGCTGTGGTCCTGGATCATAGGTCCTGGATGGATATCCTCGTGGATTCATCTTCCTATTATACACACATGCATTTCCAAACATTCGGACTACCTATGTTGCAAATGTATTATCTTTTCAATTTACACACAGCATCTATTGCACGTCTGTCCGTCCTGGGAGAGGGATCCCTCCTCTGTTGCTCTCCCTGAGGTTTCTCCCATTTTTCCCTTTAAACTGTGGGTTTTCTTCGGAAGTTTTTCCTTGTACGATGTGAGGGTCTAAGGACAGAGGGTGTCGTATTGTCATACTGATATTTTGTACAAACTGTAAAGTCCACTGAGACAAATGTAACATTTGTGATATTGGGCTATATAAATAAACATTGATTGATTGATTGATTGATTGATTGATTACTTTATTTAGAATTTTTCTTTTAGTTACAATAAAGCAAAGACATACACAATATACAGTAAGTAGGTACCAGAAACCTTTACATGGCGTACCAGAGAAAGAAAAGGGGGAACAAGCTGGGTATTACATTGACAATTCCTGAGAATAGTCTGAAGCTGCCAGTCGATTGCATCGTAGACATAAACAAAAAGGCCAAGGGTTACCCACTACCAACACAAAAAAAAATATATCAAAAGGAGGAAAAGACAAAACTAAAACTAAATAACTGGGGATGGATTGCCAAACATCTGACACAATTAAGAATTACGCAGTCTTTACAGAGTAAAATATATAAAATATAAAGTAGTAGACACATTAACTGTGGTGTAAAGTAACTAAGTGCTTTTACTCAAATACTGCACTTAAGTACAATTTTGAGAGACTTGTCCTTTACTTGAGTATGTCCATGTTATGCTTCATTATTCATCTACTACTCCACTACATTTAGTTAACATTTAGTTAACAGCTTAAGCAACTTTTAACAAAATGCTTCTCCAAAAATATATATAGAAATGTTGTATTCATTGGGATAAACCCCTTGAGATGCACCATCTCGTTTTCAAGGGGGTCCCGACAATAGCAACAACTTACAGACATACATAAACAAAAAGACAAAAAGCAAAACATGACACACAAGACAAGACATATAACTATTGGACTAATTCTTTAGGTCACAAATGTGTCAAACTATTTAAATATTTTACAAAAACATACTCATACACTGTATCTAAGTACAATGTTGAGGGACCTGTACTTTACTTGAGTATTTCCTTGTTATGCTACTTTTGACTTCCAAGCAACCACAATTCAGAGGTAAATAGTGTACTTTTACTCCACTACATTTACCTAGTGCCTTAGGAAAAGTAATGAATAATTGTTTTTTAGTAGTAGCGTACATTCACTCGGCTACTGTATAATACAGTATCATTCTGAGGGAAGCTACTTGTGTACTTTCCCTGCCTATTTTCAGTTTATTTCCTTCACTACATGTAGAATTTGAATATTACAGGCCTCATTTTTCCTCCCTGTGGCTGAAGGTGCGAGTTCAGTTCAGTGGAAATGGAGAGCGTCATCTATGATGCAGTGGAGGTGTGGCAGCAGAATCAACAGTGACGCAGTGCAGGGGGAAGGGCTTTAAAGCCTCGCTGCCCCTCGCCTCTTCCTCCACAGACTCAGCTCTGTCAGCCCGGGTTGTGTGTTACGTGACCGGCCGCGGCATCTCTTCTCCCGTCAGAATGGCAGCGATCAGGACCCTCAGGAAACTGTGCCAACAATCCCAGCACCAACTCTGTAAGCTGCACACGTCCGCCCCGAGGTGAGTGCGATCCTCAATCTCTTTTCATTTAAGAGCATAATGTTCGGCGCGTTTTTTTTTTTCTTCAAACATGAGGCGAAATATTAAAAATGGTTTATTACGTTTATTTCTTTAATGACCGGTCGTCTACAGTGCTGCGTGTGCGTGGATATCACATTGTATGTTTTTGTGTGGTGGATTTGATAGATTTTGTCGGACTAAATGTTCCTACTCTGTCACATTTGTGCTGCACCTCTGGCGGTTTGCCGGTAACATTGCAGCCGCCGACTGGCTGGCTGATGAAATCGGTCTCAGTGCTTGCAGCCAGAGGTTTGGGGACCCAGGATCCAGCTGGAGACCAAGGTGTTGCTCTTAAAACAGTCAATGGTCTGAACCAGATAGAAAAGTTATGCATATCCGTTTTGTAATCCCTGACATGTGATTATATAAAAATGATGTGGTATTATGAGAAGGCGAGCTCTCAAAGCAACTTTTCAGCATATCGTACGAGTACTTATTGGAAACGTCTCGAGTTCAGCATGACTGATGTAAATCTAATTATCTAATGTCGCACACCCGCCTTAAAAACTCGTTTGGCCACTGCACATGATCTGCAGCTCCAGATGCACATGATAGATAATCTAGTGCATTTAACATGTCATGCATTATTACCATGTATCTCAACAAAGTTACTTAAAGTAACTTTAAGCATTTTAAAGTAAACGCATGATTAGACAAGAACTCTAAAAGCTTTTCCTTTTTAAAAATACTCACAGCAAGAAGTTGCATGTTCAGATACAATACAAAAATGCATCAACAGCAATAGAAGAAAAACATACAAAAGGACAACTCTCCTCTGTGGTGGGTCTCAAACAACATGGGCTATTTAGCACTACTATGGGGCAATACATTTGAAAATAGACATTTTCCCCTCAGTAGTCTGGCTTTTTGTTTAACTTCGTATGAGGTTAAAGAGTCGTTTGCTGCTCTGTATTCTCAACACATTTCCTTGAACCTGGTACACTGGCCCATAGTCGTAACACCATTTGGCCCAAAGATGTGATACATTTCTGTGAGGTTTAATTAGTTATGGCAGAATAAAAGGGTGGTTGCGTCACTGTTGATGGTTCATTACTCTTCAGTTATTAACTACGGTTCTCTGTTGTTATATAACACAAAACCACCCTAGTTACTCTGACATTTCGACAAAGCAAGTCAACCTGGTTCGTATACTCATACTGACTGCTCATACTTGAACTCTACAGTACAAGTGCCTATGAAGCACATACTCTTCTATCAGGTGCAGACGTGCTGCGTCTAATTTTAGAGGCTTGAATTTATGCTCACCAAGGCTGGATGGTTGAAATTACAGGTCTCTGGTTTCAAATGTCTGTTCATTGGCAAAGAGGCCAAATCCAGTTGATAAATGACCTTAGATCAGCCCTGTGAAGATTAATAGTAGGCAAGACTGTGAAAATATTAGCTTAGTTGTCCCTGTTTATTTAGTTTATTTAGTTCATTTATATGGTTTATGAAACGTGTGGGACCAGTTCAATAAACAAGTAAGCACTTGCAGTCTGCGTTCACACCGGATGCAATGCAATCCTTGGCTTTACATGTAATCCCGCCGCCCCCAAAACATCGCATCGCGTCCGGTGTGAACGCAGCATTACATTGAGAATGACGGATTCCCCATTATTTCTGCGCCTGAATACCAGCAGAATCACAGCTTGTTTGTAAAGTAAGTTAGTGACTGTTTCTCATCTGACTCCAATCTTTCTGTATTCCAACTCTCAGACAGGAGGCGGTGGTCATCTCAGGAAGGAAACTAGCACGGCAGATTCGAGAAGAAGCCCGTGTCGACGTGGACAAAATGGTTTTAGCCGGCCACAGGAGACCCCACCTGAGTGTGGTTCTGGTGGGAGAAAATCCAGCCAGTCACTCCTACGTCCTGAATAAGACACGAGCTGCCGCTGATGTCGGTAAGAAAAACACCCACAGCCCTCATACGTATGTGTAAACAGCATTTAGAAAAAAAAAAAGATAAATATAATAACAATAGAACAAGTGCCTGTGTTTTTAAGTTGTTTTCTCACTGTAACCTCCCACAGGAATCTCAAGTGAGACAATTGTCAAGCAGTCAGACATCAGCGAGGAGGAGTTATTGGACCTGATCTACAAACTAAACACAGACCATCATGTGGACGGGCTGCTGGTCCAGCTGCCTCTGCCAGGTACACAGATACTGGAAGAGAAGGATTTAAAATAGAGTATAGATTTCTTCATTGGCTGCAGATAATGTTAGACCTCAATCATTGTTTTTATTGTTAATGGTAAAACGCCTATATAAGCCTCAATAAGATGCATTTTAAAACTAAACCCATCTGTTTTCTTGAACAAGACCTTTGAGATCTAGCGTCCCTGACTTTAACGTTCCTTTGTTTTCTGACAGATCACATTGATGAACGGGCCATCTGTAATGCAGTTTCCCCAACCAAGGACGTGGACGGCTTTCACGTAGTGAACGTGGGTCGCTTGTGTTTGGATCAGTCCACCATGCTTCCTGCCACTCCCTGGGGAGTCTGGGAAATTATCAAACGCACAGGTAACCACTTGCTAACTTAATAACTCTAATCCTTAGTGTTAAATGCAGCTAAGCAACTTTCTAAACCAACGATCTGAATTCTCCTCTTTTAGGTATTCCTACTATTGGGAAGAATGTTGTTGTTGCCGGACGCTCCAAGAATGTGGGCATGCCGATCGCCATGTTGCTGCACACAGACAGCCGCCACGAGAGGCCCGGGGGTAGGTTACTGTGCATGTGCATTTAAAGATCGACGGTTTTAATATGCAGTATGAATACTAAGTTATACGTTATTTCTGTTGCAGGCGATGCCACAGTAACCATTTCCCACCGACATACTCCAAAGGAGCAACTCAGCCAGCACACTAAATCGCTGATATCATTGTGGCTGCTGCAGGTTCGTCTCACTGTTTGTTTGTCTGCATCCTAAATAAACTGAAATGATTAGTGCAATACTTCCCACATAAAATTGAAATGTTATATTAATTATTCACCCTGTTACCTTGAATTCTTGAAGAAAAACTTTTCCTGCATGCCTTCTCTGTAAACGAAGAATAATTGGTCAAATGACAGTAAAACTATACAAAGACATTTGTTTACAAACTCCCGAGTATAACCTAAGTCTGATTTATCCCAATGCTTTCCAAATACAACTGGATCAATGCAAAGTGTTGATTATACTGTATGAGTTGGGTGAGAGTTTGTAAACTTAGCTTTTATTATGGTTGCTGTTGTTAAATAGTTTCCCCATAGAGGCATGAAAGAGAAACACTCCCAAGAGTTCAAGGCAACGCAGGGTGATTATTTGACATACAAACGGTCATTTTGTGGGCGAAGTGCAACTTTAAAGCTTTTTTTTTTTTCAAGTATACTGAGTTTTCTCTCTAATATTGCTCCGTTTGTTTACCCGATTATCAGGAATTCCAAACCTCATTACCCCGGACATGATCAAAGAGGGAGCGGCAGTGATTGACGTTGGAATCAACAGAGTGCAGGACCCGGTCACTGGGAAGATCAGACTGGTTGGAGATGTGGATTTCGAAGGTAAAAAGGGAAAGCGAACATGATCTTATTTCAGCGTGTTGGCCATCTCTGGTGTCTGTAACCTCATACCTACCTCTGTCTATATTCAGGCGTGAGGAAGAAGGCGGGATTCATTACCCCAGTTCCCGGAGGAGTGGGCCCTATGACCGTAGCAATGCTCATGAAGAACACTATCAAGGCAGCGAAGAACGTTCTGCTCTTTCCCCCGGAGAGGATCCGCATGGCGGCTGCGTCCTAATGGGTGAAAGAACATCCCTGCAACAGCAACACATTCCACCCACTCCTAAAACTACAGCCCCTCCGTTATTTTTTTTACCTGGAGCAATCCACCGAGCTCCCGTTGCACACGGACTGGAAAGATGATAGCTCTAAGGCTCCTTGCTGCTGACATCTTTAACCTCTCCGACTTCAAATCCAGCCATGTTTAGACTGTTACATTCATTCATGCAGCATTTTAAGTATTGATCATTTGCAATGTATTTCTCTGAGGTTATAAGGACAACTATTTTATTTATTACTACATTGACATAATATTTAAAAATGTTTGGAGGCCGGTTACAGTGTTTGAGGCCTGTCTGTTGTGCTACTTTAGTGATAAGGGCTAACATCATCAGGAACAAGTGTGTTTTTCAAGCTTTAAAGATTCACAATTGCCTTTGTAAAAACTTTGAAATAAATCTTGCAAATATGTTCTCACATTGATGTTTTTTTATTTAAGATCGTCTCTTCATTTACGCTGTAGAGCAGTGAGCATGACGGCCCTTCCACACAGCAGCGTTAAAAAAATCTTCCATCGCTTACTTTGAATGGGGTGACGTCACTTTGCCTCGCTTTTCGCCGAACTGCATTGCGGGGAAGCAAAGCGAAGGTTTTCAGGATTCAAAAGTTGAGCAATGTTCAACTTTTGAAGCTGAGGTGGAAGCGTCAGCCAATCAAATCCCGTTTATGCAAATCTGACAGTACAAGCGCTAGCCAATCAAACCGCGTGCAAGCTGGGAGAGCCAGACCGCAGTTCATTTTCTATATTCCTGAAAATTAGTTATTGCGGTAGCAAATCAGCCGGTTCTTTATGACCAGTAGCTAATAACTTACCGGGATACAAACCGGAGGAGCCAGGCATGGAGGGAGGTGGCAGAGACAGTGGGTGAAACTGGTAGGTTTTTGCCTGTTTGGGATTTTATATCTAGTTTACTTCGTTTTAACATTGCTATTGCTTTGTATGTCGGGGGCGGGAGATTCATGTGATTGGTTGTTGGTCGCGTTGCTCCGTGTGTAATGCACTCAAACCAAATATAACCTACTCCTCAGTTACTATCATGAAAGGTTACTGCTTCTCAGTACCAGTATTGAATAACTACATGTTCCCATCTTCGCCTTTAGTACAATTTACCACCACTAGATTGTAACCTTACTTCACACCAGATGTTTTTTCTACATTATTACCCCCTTTTTAATCCATATCCTGATTTATGAACTAACTTGAAAAGATTTCCCACAACACCGCTCTATTCCTAAAAAAGCCCTCTTAGTCTGTTTTGACTTTCTAAAATTCCCATTTTCCTCTCGGTGCAGAGGTTACAGGTCACAGTGGGAACTAACTGAGAGCAACAGGTGGCGTCGGTGGGTTCACTGAGTTCATAGCTTTATCTTTGGACCTCTGCTTAAGATAGGACAGACCTTTCTTTATCTGTTTTTTTTACCCTTTATGTTGCCGAAATGGAGACATTAAAAGCAGAATTGATATCATACTTTCTCTGTATACTTAACATAGCAGGAACATTGTTGTTATGTGTTTTTTTTGTTTGCTATTTATAAAAGAGGAAAAAACGCTTCCAGGCAGGCGAAATTCTAAGTAATTTTTATTTTTTAAGCGCAAAGATGCAAGAATTTGTTGAATTAATCTGCTTTGGTATGTAGAATATGAGTAACATATCCATGTTACATTTGGATTAAAAGTATTATGTACTTTCTGAGTCATCTCCCCTCATTTAAAAATACTTCTAAGTAGTGGTTAGGTTAGTTACCAATAAATAAGCATATTTAAACCATGTCCATATGCAGTGTTGGAAGAATTACTCCGATCAGAAAAGTAAAAGTACAAATCCCATGAAGTATCCAATGAACGTACTTGTTATGCAGAATGGATCCTTTTACAGTATTTTATTGTCATGGTTATTACATTATCCTGTTTTTATACATGCATACATACATTATTGTAGTTGGTCAATTTGGATCAAATTTAGATACTGTGTAGATTAGTAGTAAAGTGCTAAATTATATCATATCAGCATATATGTGTTACTATGTTTACAAAGTAACTAGTAACTGCGAGTGATTAAATAAATGTAGGAGGAACAAATAAGATATTCACTTCTGAAACATAGTGAAGTAGAAAGAAGCAAAACATGGAAATACTAAAGTAAATATGTAAAAAATAGTGAATATAGTGTCCATATGCTGGGTTAAACCTTGTGCTATCTTCCTATCAACTATGCAACATATATACAGTACAGTGTAAATAATCAAACCTGTGTTATACATTTTAAGCAAACCTTATTCTGACTTATTACAAGTTTTACTCTTCTTTTTTGAAATGTATGGTTAAAAGACCTCCTTTAGACAAATTAAAATATAATTTCTGATTCAAGAAAGGCTAAAATATTGACTGATTTGACTAGACTGCAGATGCCATAAACTTAAATAAAACCCAAAACCTAATGAAGGTGATCATAATTGTTTTTATCGTAGTATACAGGCACGCATATCATTTTTCTGGCACTTTCATAGAACAAATCTTTAACCCGACATCGAGGACAACCGAGGACAACAGGAAGGTAGGAACTAGGAACCTTAATATTGCGCGTCCGTGTTCGTACGGACGGAAATCAAAGACGCACACACTTCCGTAAACTTACCCAGCCTTGCTGCTGTTGTTAGACAGTTTCACATTTGAGAATCTTCATTCAGCTTCTCTGTTCGGATTGATCTCGGTTTTGTTTCCTCCGTGATGGATTGCAGCAAATCCCCTGAACGAGAAGGCCGACAGAAGAAACAAGAGAAGAAGAAGAAGCGGAAACGCTCTCACTCTTCTTCGTCTGATTCCTCGTCGTCTTCTTCCTCCAGCAGCAGGTCATCAAAGAAACCCTCTCTCAAAACCCAAGGTGAGGACTGAAAACATGTATACAAGTCTAATCCTGCTGGGAAATTAATTGCTTATGTCGATGCCGGTAAAAACACGTGTTAATATAATTTCCCCACCCCAAAAAAATCATCCTGTACAATCCTTTAAAATCAAGATATTCAACAAGATCTTTGCTAAATAAAGCTCAACTCAACATGTGTATAATTCTTATGATCTATAGTCTGTTTAGATCAGGGGTGTCAAACTCAAATACACAGTGGGCCAAAATAAAAAAATTCGGTACTAGTCGAGGGCCGGACTGGTTCAATGTTTATTGCAGAACTTATTGAAATGAATTTATTGCACATATTAAACCTGGAACTAACAAAGCTTAAATTATTGCCTATAAAAACAACATTAAATAATCAGTTGCATTCATTTCTTATGGCTCTATCTGCAGCTTTTCCTCAGTCATTTCTTATGGTTACATTTTTCCACAGGCCAACAATAGCTTCAAAAAAACAATTTCCCTCAAAGAAAAAAACCAAACATGCCCTGTTGTCTCAAGAAACAAAGTGCAGAAGGAAACATCCATTAAACTCAGTGTGCTGCTCTGTGATGCTAGCTCAAGCAGATACTTGGCATCTCATCTTGGGTGCAAGTTCATCAATGTTTGGGCTCAGGCTCTGAGCTGAGGAAACCCTCAGGGTTGAGTGAAGGTGTGTTTGCAATATACCGGCGGGCCAGATCTAATAGTAATTAGAAATTATCCTGCGGGCCGAAATTAAATCCACCAAGGGCCTGATTTGGCCCCCGGGCCTTGAGTTTGACACATGTGCTTCAGAGGAATGGTCCATAATGTTGTACGTTTTTTGGACCAATATCCAAAAATGGACTACGGCCACTCGACATTTAGACTATTTTAAATGAACACCAATACATATAACTTTTGGGTGCCCCAGATAATACATCTAAATATTCTGGTGGGTAACCTTTCCATATTTAAAGCCCCAACAAGAACTAACCAGAATCGAAGTTTCCTAAACAAATATTTTTCTTTTAAAGGTTGGGTCTATCTTTAAAAGTAAATACACTCAATCCGTGTTATATATTTTCTTGTAAATGCATCTCCGTTATGTTACCCGCTTATTATTTGAATCACTATAAGGATCCTATTAACTATTTTTTGTCCATTTGTTATTTAATTGTCATGTATATAAAATGAACAAATAAAATAAATTACAATAACGTTGCAGTGGCGTTTTCTCCTGGAGGCCAAGGGAAGCCTAAATGAATAAGAAAATGCTTAAATTAATAAGACGAGAGTTTCGGCAGGAGAGTGCGTGCGGACCTGTTTGTTTTAGATAACAGGCGTGTGTAAGTCCTGCATCTGTATGATACAAATGTGTGTACAAATTATACCGGCGCTGTAATCACTCATCTGGTTACGTTATGACATTGACCACCCCGACCCAAAAAAAAGGACGTATTATTAGGGCTGCTCGATTATGGCAAAAATCATAATCTCGATTATTTGGGTCAATAATTGATATCACGATTATTAAAAACGATTATCCATTTACTTTGAAAACATCAATTTATTGGAGAACAGTATGTTTTTTAACAGTTGATTACCCTGAACTTTAAGTATAATTAAACTGAAAAACCAATAAAAAAAAAGTAATAATAAAAAATAATCGTTTTATTTCGATTACGTTGTTTTCGTATTCGTTGCAAGCCATATTCGTAATTGCGATTTAAAATACGATTAATTGAGCAGCCCTACGTATTATTGACTTCCCCTCATTTTTTCCCCACCCCACTGATTATATTTATCCTTTATTGTAAATGTATCACCGTTATGTTCCCTGCTTATTATTTGAATCACTATAAGGATCCTATTAACTCATTTTTGTCCATTTGTTATTTCGTTTGTCATGTATATGTTTTTAAAAAAATGAACAAATAAATTACAATACATTTGGAGGCGTTAAAGGTGGGGTAGGTAATTCACATGCTTTGACATAAATACATAAAATATTTAATCTGTGGAAGCCGTGGCGCTGTAAAAAGCACGACCAATCATCTGAGCCGGCCCGGCTAAAA
This sequence comes from Gymnodraco acuticeps, assembly GCF_902827175.1. NCBI lineage: Eukaryota > Metazoa > Chordata > Actinopteri > Perciformes > Bathydraconidae > Gymnodraco > Gymnodraco acuticeps. The sequence goes on from NW_022991187.1 coordinate 1,115,199, forward strand.
TAACTGGATGGCCTACCTGCCTGTCAGCCTTCCATCTGTGCACAAACTTATCTCTGCCCTCATTGGTCATGTGTGCGTTCGTGTGTGTTGGAGGAGGGGCTCTGTGAGGAAGTCTGAAGGAAGGGGCAGATTTTTTTCAGTTGTGTACTTTCAAATTCTAGCGCACTCAAGCTGGTTTCTCCATTCTTACCTACCCTGCCTTTAACTCGAAAGAAAGTGTGTTTATCAAGTAACTCTGTTATACTTCTTGTTTCCCATAGATGTGAAAACAGAAAAAAAGAAGCAGAAAAGAAGTTCCTCTTCCTCTTCAACGTCTTCCTCTTCTTCCTCGTCATCTTCAACCTCGTCGAGTGAGGAAAAGACAAGAAGAAGAAAAGTAAAGCAAAGAGAAAGAAGGAGAAGAAGAAGAAGGCAAAGCTGAAGAAGCAGAAGAAGAAGCTGAAGAAGAAGGAGAAGAAGCTGAAGAAGAAGGAGGAGAAGGAGAAGAAGAAGGAGGAAAAGAGGAAGAAAGCGGAGGAGGAGAAGAAGAAAGCGGAGGTGGTGTTGCCCAGTCCTCCAGCGGAGAAGCTTCCATCGTTCCTGGAGGTTTGGCAGAGTGACGAGGGGGCGTTGGAGCTGGGACCAGGTGGGACATCACTTCAGTGTTTCTAATATATATGTTATTATAAAACGGACAAGTCAAATCAAGCAATCTGATTGGTTCTTAGCCGTGATATAATGAGCGTATATATCAGGGGTAGAATTGTAGTTACTTTTCACAAGTCATGTATCCCTCCGCGTCTGAGAAACAGCTACAACCGTTACAACTGTTACATTACGTCCATTACGAAACTAATGTCGGGCCGAAACACGCCCCTTAGCTGTGATATAATGACCATTATACCACGGCCTGTCGTGAGCTATTGCTTAAAGGGGACATATCATGCTATATTTTAACAATATATTGTAGGGCCATACTTATATAAAGTATATAAATATAGTTTTTTTTTCAAAATACCAAACAGATCCTGCATTTTAGCCATGCCTCATTTCGCTCTATTTGCTCTTTCTAGCGCTGTTTTTGCAGGGGGCTGATTCTGTGAACTGCAGCTGACCACGCCCCCCTGCAGGAGAGGGGAGCGTGCTCTGAGATCAGCTGCTGGGCTGTCAGAAGAGGGGGAGAAAAAGAGATCTCCGTCCTCCGTGTTTTATTCTTATAGAAGTAAGAAGAGAAGTAACGGGGCAGAAACCCTCCTTTTTACGCAGCGGTCCAGACATAGACATCAAACGGAGACACATATTCAGTTGCCAGTTACTTTTGCATTAGGGCGGGGATATCTAGATACTTTCCAAGGTTTGAAATAATGAATTGTGCTACTTTTAAAGCAAGCAACGATGTTTTCAAATCTGTAATAAAAAACTATCAAAGTAGTTCCTGCCGTTGCTACGTTAGTTCAAACAGTAACAACGGACTATTTTTCTTAGCGGATGCATGTCAATTTAAATCAATACAACTATTTTTTTAATTAATAAAATCATTTACTAAATCCATAAAAGCATTTCAAATAATATTGGGAGTCATGTCGTTACTTTGTTGCGAATGTGGCCATTTAATAAGCGGGATAATGTGCAGCGATTTGGTCATTATGGGGAAAAGAACACCTTCATGCCGATCTAGATTCCTCCGCTTCGCGTCGGGCTCCTGATCAGCTTGTCGGTGTTCTTTTCCCCATAATGACCGCGTAGCTGCACATTATCCCTTACATATGATTACATTGCATTTAGCTGACGCTTTTATTCAAAGCGACTTACAATAAGTACATTCGACCAGGAAGACACAACCTTGAAGAAAACAGAATCATATAAGTACATCAGGTTTCATAGAGCCAAACATTTCAAGTGCTACTCAACTGGCTTTAGATAAGCCAGTCCTTTATTAGTATATAAGTGCTTTGTTAATAGTTCTATCGCTCGAAGTGGAGTCGAAAGAGATGAGTTTTCAGTCTGCGCCGGAAGATGTGCAAGCTATCTGCTGTCCTGATGTCAATGGGGAGCTCATTCCACCATCTTGGAGCCAGGATAGCAAACCCACGTGTTTTTGCTGATGGGAACTTGGGTCCCCCTCACAGCGAGGGCGCAACGAGTCGTTTGGCTGATGCAGAGCGTAGTGCACGCGCTGGGGTGTACTGTTTAACCATGTCCTGGATGTAGGAAGGGCCAGATCCATTCGCAGCACGGTAAGCAAGTACCATTGTCTTGAAGAGGATTCTAGCAGTTACCGGAAGCCAGTGAAGGGAGCGGAGGAGCGGAGTGGTGTGGGAAAATTTAGGAAGGTTGAAGACCAGACGAGCCGCTACATTCTGGATGAGCTGCAGAGGTCGGATGGCACATGCAGGTAGACCAGCCAGGAGGGAGTTGCAGTAGTCTAGGCGTGAGATGACGAGAGCCTGGACCAGAACCTGAGTTGCTTTCTGAGTCAGCTGGGGACGTATCTTCCTGATGTTGTAAAGCGTGTATCTGCAGCAACGGGTTGTAGCAGCGATGTTTGCAGTGAAGGACAGTTTGTTATCTAGGGTCACACCCAGATTCCTTGCAGTCTGAGTCGGGGAAATTATATATATATTATATATAGTTATTATTCATTTGTTTTAAAGCAGGAGGCGCCGCAAACGCTTGCCTCGGGGAGGGAGAATAAACAGAAGGGCAACCATGCGCGGGAAGTCTTCTTCGCTGCTTTTGTGGCAGACTACAGCGCCACTTACAGGCCTGGCATATGTACTACAGCGTCTCCAGCGCTTTCGAGCTGCAATGGCCGGTCGTGGCCCAACCTCTCATTCTCCTGATAGGTGGAGAATTGACCACTAAGCGGAGCACCCCTTTTGTGACGTAGAAAATAATTCAAATCTGGATCAGTCTGTATTAGATCCGTTACAGCCCTTTTTTTGTTGTTGAGATTTGGGTATAGAGCAGTGTTTCTCAAACTTTTTCATACCAAGGACCACTTAACCAATGAAAAAACACTCGCGGACCACCTAACTCCACAAATAACCAAAAACACATTTTTAGAACAGATTACAAATCGCCTGAAAATGGTACAAACAAGTGGCAACATGTGTGATGAAGGTGTTGCGCTGGGCTATATCATGCAATCGAAAGTGAAACTTAAGCTCGCTCCATTGTGGAGATATTCCCGCGAGAGTGCGGAAAACTTAAATGTATTTATTTATTTCAAATGTGAAATGTTACCAATATACTCACGGACCACTAGGGGGCACTCACGGACCACCAGTGGTCCGCGGACCACACTTTGAGAAGCACTGGATAGAGGAAAAGAGAGAGGGTTGTATTTTTGACACTTGGTGAGTTCCCTGACACACCGGGGACACATATTCATGTATAAAAGACGTACAAGAGTCACTAGGGATGCTCCGATCGATCGGTCACCGATCGATATCGGCCGATACTCACTCTCTACCGATCGATCGGTGCTCTCTAAACATGCCGATCGCATGACGTAAAATACATGACACTTTTCTCTGTGTGCGGCAAAACAAGCTCGCCAAAATGTCTTCACCGGTCTGGCATTATTTTAAGGTGTCCGAAAAAGACAGTAAAATAGCGGTATGCAACGTGTGTGTGAAGCAGAAATCCTGCAGCTCCGCCCGCCGGACCGGTAAGCGGAGCGAAACACACAAGAGTTAGACCTAACCAGTGTTGTGCTAGTTACTGAAAACCAGTAACTAGTTACCATTACTAGTTACTTCATTTCAAAAGTAACTCAGATACTTTACTAGTTACTTACACAAAAAGTAATGCGTTACTGTGAAAAGTAACGTTTTCGTTACTTGATAAAATGTCTACCATTAATGCCCTTATAGCCTTCATTTCAGTACTGTTATTGCATTGGAGTATAATACAATCTGTTGATCAACTTGACATGCATTATATGCAATCTGGATTGCATCGATATTAGCTGGCTTTCCATTTTTGTATATTCTTTCTCCAGGTAGTTGGAAAAAGTTTTCCGTCCCATATGCCGTGTGCCGCCCGGACATGCTATCATGCTAACTAGCTCCCTGAAAGCGGGTGACTCCACTGTAGCAATAGCCTGCATGTGTTCTACAACATACCGTGCAATGGCTTTATCGACTTTTCCCTGGCTAGCAGTCCCTTGGTTAAAATCCAGCCGCTGTTGCTTAGGTGGAGGTGGAGTGGCGTCGGCTGAGTCTCTGTGGTCTTAGCTACTAGCTTCGTCCCAGCATGTTGTTTTTGCAGATATTTTAAGAGATTTGAATTACTGGTTTGGGCAGTAGATAGGATCTTTGACCCGCCAAGACACAACTTACATTTAACTAAAAACGTTCTTTTCTTTGTGCTCGACAAAAGTGAAATAGTGAGAATATCTCCAGGTGGAGAAACTACACTTGAGCTCCGCCGCCGCCATGATAGTCTTGTTAGTAAACAACACAAACACGCCCACAGCCCGTCTCCGCATGTGACACAGGAAGTATCTAAGTACATTTACTCAAGTACTGTACTTAAGTACAGTTCTCATCTCTGTTCGCCTGGCTGTTGACTATATAAAAAAAACTAACGGAGTAACGCACCATGTATTAACGGTAACAGAGTTACTGCATTTAAAAAGTAATGCGTTAGAGTATTAGTTACTGCCAAAAATAACGGTGTTACAGTAACGCGTTACTTTGTAACGCGTTAGTCCCAACACTGGACCTAACATAATTAGCTATTTTATCTACCTCTGGAACAAGCTAAACTAGTTATTATAAATATATTTATTCTTCACTGTCGGGTCACTCATTACTAGATCAGTGAGTTGCATGAAATACTGACAGGCTGTCAGGAGAGGGAGAGAGGGGGAGGGAGAGAGGAAAAGAGAGCGCTTCCGCTCATTTCTCCCGTGTTATTATCCAAAGTGAATGTAAACTTGAATAATGTACATCATTTGAATGTAATAATTAAGTTGATTGTTGTTTGTGGAAGCTCCAGTGAATGAGCCCCATTAACTGAGTTTAAACATCACTTTAAATGGAAGATTTAAAGTGATGTTTAAATCTTCCATTTAGGCCCCCGCCCACTCGATCGGATCGGCCGATACTGATTCCGGCGATCGGCCCCGAAATTGGCGATCGGAGCATCCCTAAGAGTCACTCTTGTATGTGTGCAATAGGTCCCCTTTAAATAGACCCTCTGGTTGATGAAGTTATATAGAATGATCAGATTTAAGACAAAAATATCGTATTTATTGTATTTTTCTCCATTTTCCTCCGCAGTGATGACGGATGAGCAGAAAGCCCGGCTGGCCACCAAGAGGCCCCTCACTAAAGAAGAGTACGACGCCCGGCAGAGCGTGATCCGCAAAGTGGTCGATCCAGAAACAGGACGCACCAGGTGAGCCCGAGCTGAAGAGTACTATTAGAATCATTCACAATCAACAACAATGAAGTGTAAAGGAGCAGTTCACCTGGGGCGATCAAACACCTCCATCTCAGTCTTAAAGCCAAGTCACCACCCTTTAAAAGTTATTATGTTCTTTCAGATTGGTGAGAGGAGAAGGGGAGATCATAGAGGAGATGGTCACGAAAGACAGACACAAAGAAATCCACAAGGTACGAGAGAAATGTCCAATTTGAAACTTTGTGCAATAAGTGTTCCCTCATGTCTAACAGTGAACTTCCATGTGTCCCATAGCAATCCACCAAGGGAGATGGGAACGCCTTCCAGAAGAAACTGGGAATCAACAGGTAGAAGAAGCCCTGATGTTCCTCGGGAGTAAAGCCTCAATAAGCTGAATCTGATATAATTCGCCTCTGCCAGTTTACTGTAGTGTAGGTACATGTGCCGGCACGTAATGAACACTACCTACATTACGACCTCCAGGGACATCCAGCTTCTCGTATTGATTTGCCTTTTTTAATCTGTGCTGGAGTTTTATTTTAAGTCTACTGAAATCTCCAAAAGAAACTGTCCTAAATAGTTTGATAATTCGCTGATTATTGCTTATTTATTCATCTCCTTGTTTTAAAGCATTTTGTCGATTGCATTTAAGGTAAATTCCAGCGAGTAAGGTTGTCCGTTACTCAGATGATTTGTGACTTCAAACAGTCTGACCAATCAAATATTTGTTTAATTAGAAACTGATTAATGTTTTTTTTAATGTCAAGCATCCTTCCTGACTCTTTTGCATACATATTTTACATATTGTGGTTCTCTGAACAAATCTGTATTTGTGTAACTTTTTTCCAGAGAAATAAAAGTTATTTTCTTAACTATATCAATGCTCCTTTATTTGAATAATCCAGGTCATTGATGCTGAACCAAATGACTCCACAGACAGTGTTGTGAAAAAAGGCAAAGAATGACTGAGTTGATCTTTTTATGTTCTGTATACACTGTACATAAAAACACAAGGGAATGGATACAATGAAGTTATCCAAAAATCTACAAGATACACACCCTGTACAATGACATTTTTACCAAGGTATGTTGCATATGTATGTACAGCCTATGAATGCTAACGGATGTAACAGTGGTGGCGTTGCATTAACCCGGGGAACAGAGCTTGAGACAGATTGCCTAATGTTGGTGAAATATTTCCTTTAAAGTGAAAACAAGCCAAAGCATTTTGAGGAAAAAATGTCCGTTCGACTAACAGTCTATTCTTTTCCATCGAGTCAATTTGGGAGTGAGCAGCGTTCAGTCAAGGCCTCACAACACATGTTCAATGTAAGGCATAAGAGGGAAGTGTAAGGCCTCTGATCGTGTGTGAGTTAGTAGAAACTCAGCTAACGTCTGCCCAGAGGAAACGTCCTGCTTCCTCTACACGTTCTCTGAGGAAGGACGTATGGTTCAGTAGTTTCCAACTTTAGACAAGTGCATGTTTTACAGCATGTTTTTCCCCAATGATCAAACAGCCGTTCTTCAATCAGCAGCCGACAGTTTGTAATAACGTCCTTCCTTCTTATGCGTTGAGATCTACTCTGAGTTATCTAACATCGTCTCTCCTCATTGATATAAAGGGGTAGACAAAATACTAGAAACACCTCCCAGTATAACACTATACAATTCAGCAGCCCCCCAAACCCACCATTAACTCGATCCTTTCAATAACAGCTAAAACATTAAAAGGATTTGTTAAAGGCTAATTCTTTTCAGAGGGTAAAACATATTGATTTCTGGGTCACTTTTAAATGTAGGTGACTTAAAAGTCAACGTTGAGATTGAGGATGTCAGTCCACAGTAGAAAACCTACTGTAATATTTCATACTTTTATCAGATCAGTGGCACTTTTGTACTTATTTTGACACACTATAAATGTGCCTATGAATTTGTTGAGTGCTGCTCATGTGTTCAGATTCCCTCTGCAATGTAATCGCTATAGAATATGTGCCTGTTGATCTGATTGTCAATGCGTTGCGACACTTCCTCAACACAGTCTGTTTGGTCTTGTGGTTGAGAAATATTGCACGTTTCCCTTACGTTTGAGTCCATATTGGTCCATCGCAGTCAGCTCTCTGCAGGCCTATTTGAGGGGGAAATAACCATCATTTGAATGAATAAATCACAAATGTGTTTCGGAAATAACAGGTGAACAGCGTGACACAGTCTGAGCTCTGTGTTCCTACTCCTGACAGCGTATTGTACAGCATTTACAATTAGCTTTTCCCTCTAACGGCGCAGCAGAACTTAACCTAAGGAGGATTATCTATGAGCACATTCAACGCCTCATTTACAGCTTAGGGATAACCAGAGAAAATCCATATTCCAAATATCCAAAAAGTATAATAAACATAGACACAAGATAGCAGTTCTGTTGATTCAGTTCTCGTGATCTGCAGGATAAAATAATAAAAATGCAATACTGTGGCAAAAGACCTCTGAGTTTTGGCTGCTGCAACTGAACTATTTAAGAATGAAAGATAAAAACACAACATAGCTAAAGTAATCTAAAAACACACTTGGTTCACAAAATCAATACATGTTTAAAATATCCATAATCATAAATAACAACAACTATTATCATTGAAGTGTATCCTGAATGAGGCGGTGTTCCCCCGAAGAAGACACTTGAAGCTGGTCTTCAGTGGACCAGATACCAGATCTGCACTGTAGTAAAGCAATATGTACAAGCCATTCAAATACATACTTACACAATCCATTTGTACACCTTAATCGTTTCCTCTCTGTTCATGTGCAACATATCGTTCTACACGGTTGGCTTTGGCACGTTAACCGTACAGGTGCTGAGTCGCACATTTCCGAAGGTTCAGCAGCGGCGTAGCGAGATGCGGTGAAATGTTATAAAATCCCAGGAAAGGTTTCAGCTGCAGCCGTAGTTAAAGGGTCATTTTGCAGTTTTGCTTCATGAGATATTTGGATGGTTCTTTGGTCTGAGGGGCAGCCAGAAAACAAGCAAAACTGGACTGCTTATAAATGCAACAAGTTGATTCAATGATTTCATGTTGGCTCACACAGCAAAAGGGATTTTAAAAAAATGGTCCTCCTAAAACTGTTGGCTTAATGATTGGATGTGTTTGGTCAGACATTCAATCCAGTTTTGCCTGATTCTCAGCTCTGCTCCCAGACGTGAACATATCTGATTATCACATAAAAACAACATATCTTTAAAACTATTAAGCACAAAGTTGATCTCTATATGAATTGCTGTGCTTGCTGTGGCAGTAGTTGGTTACAGGATCAGCACTTACACCTGATACTGGCTGTCTGTAACCACTTTGTCTTGTTTGCTAGAATACAGCATTGGGGTGCTTGTATCTGTAACCATCTTCAGTCTAAAAGCCTGTTGTATAGACTTTAATAGACTGATAAATAGACAGTAGAAACAGTCTGGATCTCAACAATATAATATCTATTGTGTGTGTCCCTGTTTCAGGAAGTTGCTCCTTGAAATGCCTGTTGAGTTGTGTGTGTGTTGTGTAATAAATAAAGCCTCTGTTCATAAATATCTGTGTAGAGTGTGACTGGCATTAGTTCATAAACAGTGGTTTGTAGCACATACGTTCATTGTGGCATTGACCCATCTCCAACCCCAGTGTTTCTCAGTCTTTGCATTAGTCTTCCTCCTGTATTACAACCCCCTCTCAGTGTCACTTGGGGCTGAGGATGGCGGGCTCCATCTTGGTGCTGCTGCTGCGCCCCCAGCAGTTGGCGGTGATGCTCATGCTGCGCTGCGCCCCCCCTGGCCCGTAGCTGTGAGCGTTCTCCAGCCGCTCGCCGTCCGATTGGCTCTGAGTGCGTTCGGGCCGGCTGTGGACGCTGCCCGTCGGGGAGCTGGGGGCCGGCTGCGAGGAGATGGTGCGCAGCAGGTGCTTCCTCTTTCGCAGGAAGTCGCTGTTAGCGCCAAGGCCGAAGCTTCCCTTACGCAGCACCATGCGCGCCGTGCTGGACTTAGCAGGTCGAGAGCGGTGGCTGTACTCCAGCTGGGACAGATGAGCCGCATACCCCTCTGTGATGAACTGTGGAGAGGACCAGAGACACGCGTTATACATCCATGGATATTTATTTGTTCAGTTAAATATTGCAATAATGCACATTCGATGGACAATCTGCACTAATGTACATTCTCAAAATATTCAAGTGACTGTTATTTTGCATATATTGATTGTTGTGTTTTTATTTAGGTCTTAATGTGTGCACGTGTAAAAATGTGTCTTTGACTGTGTATATACATAAATATTTGCACACATTTTTATTTTCATATTTTTATATTCTATACATTTGTTTTTATATTCGGGATTGCGGGAAACAGTATTTTGATCTCTCTGTCTGTACACACAAACTGGAAGATTGACAATAAAGTTGACTTTGACTGACTTTGATTAGCCTACTCCTGACAGCGTATTGTACAGCATTTACAATTAGCTTCTCCCTCTAACGGCGCAGCAGAACTTAACCTAAGGAGGATTATCTATGAGCACATTCAACGCCTCATTTACAGCTTAGGGATAACCAGAGAAAAGCCATATTCCAAATATCCCAAAAGTATAATAAACATACAATATATGACACAAGATAGCAGTTCTGTTGATTCTGTTCTCGTGATCTGCAGGATAAAATAATACAAATACAATACTGTGGCTGGCAAAGACCTCTGAGTTTTGGCTGCTGCAACTGAACTATTTAAGAACCCAACCTCCAGCCTCTTCTGTTGACATTCTGGGTCCTCTTAAAACAAACATCCTCCCCTCTGTCATGAATCTTGGAGTGACTTTTACTAACACTTTTAAATTCGACAAGCAGGTCAGCAGCGTAGTGAAATCCTGCTTTTTTAAATTAAGAGTATTGGCCAAAACCAAGTCTTTTTATCTTTTAAAGACCTGGAGAGGGTTATCAACGCCTGTGTGACCTCGAGACTCGATTATTGCAACGCTCTATACGTGGGTATGGACCAGGCCTCAATTAAACGCCTGCAGCTAGTGCAGAACGCAGCGGCACGTCTCCTCACTGGCCACAAAAAGCGTGACCACATCACCCCAATTCTGGCCTCACTACACTGGCTTCCAATTCTGTTCCGAATTGATTTTAAAATCCTTTTATTTGTTTTTTAAGCACTAAATGGGCTGGCTCCGGCCTATATAGCTGAACTCCTCCAGCGCTACACCCCAGCCAGAGCGTTAAGGTCTGCTGACCAGCTGCTACTGGTAGTGCCTAAAACCAGGCTAAAAACCAGAGGGCACCGAGCCTTCGCTGCGGCTGGCCCTAGGCTCTGGAACACTCTGCCCCTCCATGTGAGGTCGGCCCAGACCCTAGGGGTTTTTAAATCTAAACTAAAAACTCACTTCTTCACCCTGGCCTTCTAATCAGAGCAGAGCACGACTCATGACACTTCCCTGTGTTTGATTTTTATATTTGATGTTGTAATTTATTGTCTTCTGTTTACATCGGTAGGAATGTGTTATTTATTATCTGCATGTGCAGCACTTTGGCTCGACCGAAAATCGTTTTTAAATGTGCTATAGAAATAAAATTTGATTTGATTTGATAAGAATGAAAGATAAAAACACAACATAGCGATATTTATTTATTTATTCAGTTAAATGAGTCAAAGTAAAAGGTTCCTCCAACCTTAAGGCTGTGCATTAAGACATCATTAGCATTTTAGGAATTGTGCTATTCTACAAGAGGCTGTGGTCAAAATGCTTTATGGCAACCATTTTTAAGCTGTATTGAGAAAAAGGACACACCTGATATTTTATATTTAGCATATTTAAATTGAATATAGTTATTTGTTGGTTTTTCTGACCACTTTCTTACTAGTTGTTGTTGATGTTGTTGTTTTTGGTTCATTGCATTTTGTGTGCTATTGTATTTTGCATTTGTAGACGTATGGAATTGATTCTCCATTATTAGGGTACAGTAATGCTATAATATAACACATGGGGGGGGGGGGGGGTATTTGTGTACATTTATTAGATGTTATGTCACTCGAAATAAATAAAAACACCTTGAGCAAAAAATAAAAAACAATCTAACTTGAAATAAGTGATTTTTAATCTGAAAAGCAAGACCAAAAGAGAATCGGTACCTGGCACTGGCTCTGCAGTTTCTTGGAAGGTCTACCGACGATGTATATTTGGGAGGAGGGGATGCCGATGGCGGTGTAGACTGAGATGTCTTTGGTTGATCCGTAGCCAGCGAAAATCCTCATGTTAACCTGGAGTCAGTCAAATCAATATGAGCACTGTTTTCATATATATTCTTCATTCTTTGCACATAAGTCCAAACTACAAACTGGTGCTTCTCAAACATAGAGCTTACCTCGGTCAGGGTCTTGAGGAAGTTGGCCTTGTGTCTGAGCGGATCGTGGACGAGGCCGTCGCAGAACGAGACGATGCCGTGGGGGAAGTTGTGCTGAGATAACCAGGCCACGACCCGCTGCTTCTGCATGTCCGGGCGACCCGTCACGTAGATGATCAAATAACCCAGATCCTGCCAGTGTCTGCAGCGAGGAGGAACAGGAGATCAGGATTTAGAGATGAATTACAACGCTAGACACTAATGTCATCTGAAGGAGGCTCTTGTTTAAATATAGGGCTGTGCCGAACGTCTTTCTGTACATTCAAAGCTTCTGTTCAGGTTTCTGAATGATTGTCGTCATAACATCATCACCCTTAAAAAAAAAGTGTTTTTTAATGAACAAAATCCTTAATGTGACTCAAATGATTCATTGGATTAAATGAGTATTGTTTGTTTGTTAAATTGGTTGCTGTCTTCCCTGGTAATTCCGCTGTGGGCCTCTCTTCAACTGGAGTGAGAATGGGTTTTTCAAAAGGCTAAACACCAACCAGATCGGACTAAAGCAGAATTTGTCTTTGTTGTGAATTTTGAAAAACATTACTTTTTTCCTCCAGTACATTTTGACTTCATGACTTACCAACGAGGTATTAGAAATGTTTTGATGCCACACGTCTGGAACAATCCTCAGCAGCCACCACTCGAATCTATTTCTAAAATAATTCTGATAATCTAAAGTGTAATTCTTTCTTTTTTGCAACCTTGCAGAAAACCAGGTTTTAACATAATTAATAAAAATTATTTTTTTCTAAATGTCAACATTATGAATAAAGCTTCAAAGTGTTTCACTATTTGGTACAGCCCTGTTTAAAACCAGAGAAGTAAAAGGCCTCTAGGCACCTGACAACATCCACGGCTCCGGCCCGCACTTTGGGGTCGCTGCCCATGATCGACACGCTGGCAGCGAAGGACCCGTCGATGCTGAACACCACGAACTCCGTTCCCCGGGGAATGACTGTCAGGTAGCTGTCTGCAAACGTGTGGTCGCCCCTGAGGGATAACAAGAACAACAGAGATTAAGACAAAAGAGACAGACCAAGTGACAAATGGTTTTGTTTACGGAACCTTGAGGACACTGAAACACAACAACAATCCGAGCTAAAGCGATAACAGAATAATTCAGTGCTCTAAGGATTTTGTTCTAGGCCCTGTTTGGGTGTTAACAGGGAAATAAGACAATTAAAAATGCCAGCAACTTTGTTTTTCTCTAACAAAAGTTCAACATACGTATATCAATTTCAATTCAGGGGCACACAACATTTATACAGCATGACAACACCAGCTTTTGAGCACAAGCAACCACACCTTTAAACACAGGGAACCAACATACACTTAAGACCAGTGTACCGGGGGTTACACATTTATCATAAGATCATCAATTCGCTCACATTTAAAATGATGTTGTTAAAGTCATTTTGTTATGGATTTGAAATATTTTTGAAAACCAAGCTAGGTTTATAAGATGATTGGAGCCTCTCCACTTTGATGTGTAAAGAAAAGATTAACCAAATCAGATAACCAGTAATAGATAAAAGATTGTCTAAGAGCAGAATCTGTCGCGACTATGTTCATAAAATATGTAACGTAAAACCTTAAACTGGAAACTCTACAAGTTTTCATTTTGATATATTACATAAGACTCAAGGCAATCCTTTATTGATTAGGCAGGCCAGGCATTAATAAAATGTCTGCTGTGAAATGGTCTCATCTCACCTGACAACCATTTTGATCGGGTAGACTCCGATGCCCAGACGTTTGTCATCCGGGACGACAAAAGACACACGGCCACTACTGTTGGTGACCTCTGTGTCGAAGTAAATCCACTCTCCTGAGGGAGGCTGGGTCATGATGTGGAGGTCAACCTGGACAGCATCAAACGAACATGAGCAAAAACTACACATGCAGACATCAGTCTCTGTGAGCTGTTGTGGTGTAAAAGAAGAACATATATATCACCTTCTCCCCGGCCAAGGTGACCATGTCCAGAGGGCCGTACATGAAGCGACCTGTGAGGACCTGCTGCAAGTCTTCTGTGAACACAGCGTCGTTCACACGGTGGTTGGCAGTCACGTTCTGTCAAAGGAGGGAGAGAGAAATGTAAATGGTAACTTTCCCACACTATAGCATGTATGACTGCAGGTGAGCAAGCCGAATCTCCGCTGTCTTCCAAGTCTTTCCGTGCATTTTTACTTTAATCCTTTCTCTAAATGCAGTTTTATCTAGCGCATCCACTCTAGTAACTTATCTCCTGCCATACTCTTAGACTCATTCTCATATGGTAATTACTCTTTTTATATGAGATATGACTTGGCAAGAAAGGGATTCAGGATTATGTTTCCACTGACATTGACGTTTTTGTAGATGTGATGCCCTTGACTGAAAAAACACACTGTTTTCACACATACATGTAAATATATCTAATATGTATATATGACCAAAATATGTATATATGTTCATTTGAATTAATTTCTTATTTTAAAGTTACTTAACTGTATATCATTTGATTTGTATATTTATCTTTGATTTTATCTTTAATTGTATTAATCTCGAATCTCTGTCATGTTTTTCATTCTTACCCTGTTGCTATTGGAACTACTAAATTCCCCCTTAGGGATTAATAAAGCTCTTATCTTATCTTATCTTACCCTGATCTTCACGAGAGTCCTCTTGCGGAGCCACTTCTCCCGGGGTTTAGAGGGGGTGAATTCTGTCACTTCTTTCCCGTCGAGCTCCAGGATGCTGGAGTTTTCATGCCTCATGACCTACGGGAGACATTTCAATGACTCATCCTCAGCATCTCTGAAGACGACTCACTTGTTAACAGGCCATAAAGAGTGGCAGGTCATCTGATGTTGACTCACCTGTCTCAGGAGGAAAGACACAACATCGGTGGACTCCCAGTACGATGCGTGGAAGAGATGCGGTAAAGCCACGGTGGGGAAAGCAGTCAGGGCGTCGGGGCAGTACAGGGCAAAGTCCAGCCGCTTCGTGCCCCACCAACGTGCCGCCACTGCCATGGGAATCAAGTGAGTAGGGTGCAAATACATAAGCTGAAACATGCCACCCAGAGGTGCAACACCCCTGAAGCTAAAGCAAAAAGACAATTTAAATCACCGATCCCAGATGTTCTTCAGCTAAAAGAAGGAAATTGGTAGTTTATATTTGTTATTGACATGAAATCCCAGAGCAAAAAGAAGAATGAGATAGTTAGAACTGACGCATGGTCATATGAGCAACTGAAGATGGTTATTCATGTTAGTATTGAGATGAAGAAAGATTTGATAGATTCATACATTATTCCTAATCAATGGAAGTAAAAACCCTTCAACATCAGGAAGTAAATGGGAAGAAAAAGAGGCTTTCTGGAAGAGCAGTGTCCAGTTTTGGGATTTTGACACAGCGTAAAGAAAACAGCTGTAGCTTCAGGTTGATTTCAGAATGAATCCCCTCCCTTATAAAAATACCTTGGTCCACTTCAGCCTGGGAGTCCAGTGAGACCAGGTCAGATATAGCAAAGTCCAGTCCGGGTGAGAAGCAGTTCTCGTACTTGCCGGTGGGATTTATATTTTCACTACTGTCGGCCTCACTGTCCTGCTCTGCCGCTAGATCTGCGTCAGGAGATCCTGCGGCATCGCCAGACTCCACTTTCTTACGGGAATTTGGAGGACTTCTCAGGAAGAATTTGTTTTGTGATGAAAGGGCGAGTTGGGACAAAAGGCCAATTTTTTTGGATTGGTTAATTTGGCATGATTTGGCTATGGGGAGAAAACAGAAAAATAAATCACATGAAATACTGAGGCATTACAGTAAATACTTTAGATGTATACAGAATTAGTGATAAAATGACTTGGGCTTAAACGTTCAACATCCAGAATATATAAATAGTAAAAATATAAAACAAAATATACATTGAGTGTATCTGCTAGAATATTATTGGCTATACAATTTTTAAATTTGGGGAAGAACACTTGTGTTTCCCCAAAAAGCCCTCTCATTCTCAAATGGAAAACACAACTATTTTTGTGTTCTACAGTATTATTACGGTGTAAACAACTGAAAAGATGAATCGTTATATATGTATAATGTAAAAAAGTTAATTAACAAAGATGATTGTGTGAACTGCTGCTGTAATGTAAACCAAAATAAAGGAAACAATGTGAAAAACAAAAACAGTGAATGTCGGGATGTGCCCGGTGTCAGCAAGCTGGGTTGAATATTAAAAGCTGAAAAACAATAGTTAGTACAGTTAAGGCAGCCTGCTGGTCTCCTGATGCATCTGTATCACATAAATAAAGATCTGTTATGATTAGTTTGCGTGAAACTCGAGGGCTGCACTGTATGTGTTAAAAAAGCAGTGTGCAAAACAATGTGAGGTACAAATAAATGCTCTGATAACAAAAGTGAAATAGTGAGGGACGGAGAGACTTTGGAGGACAATCTCACATAAAACACGACAGAATACCGGCCGTCTCTGCAGACACGGCAGCAGGGAGTGGACGATGCAGGGATGGCTGAAGGAGGCAGGTGTCCACATGCATTGCCACATCAGAGAAATGCAGCCCTGGTTCATTGCATTTACATTTAGACAGTGGATAAGAGTAAGACAGACAGTGAAAAGTGGCGCTAAAACTTGCTCTTCTTCAGGACTCGCTTGCTCATATTTGGGACTTTGAATTTCAAAAAGACAGAAAAAGTCTGGCCAGGCAGAAAAAGGGAGCTATCTGACTGAGTGCAGGGTGTGTGTAGAGTCAGAGAAGTGAGTAGAGTTGAAAGTCGAATAAAGAAACAGAAATAACTGTAAATAAAAGCTAAGAGTGGGAATAAGTAGACCAGTGTGTGTGTGTGAGTGTATGGAAGAGAGGCTTGTTGGAGGTAAGAACACTTACTGTTGGCTATGTTGGTGGCAGTGTAACTGTCTGCCATTCCTGAGACCTGGCTGGCCATGCTGACCTCACTGGCCCTCCGCTGGCCCCGGGAGAGGGGGCCCGTTACGGGGGATGAGGGGTACGAACTGTCCATGAAGACACCACCATGAGACTGAACAACATCCGCTATTGAGCCGAAACAGGGAGATCCCATTAGACAGAGACACAGGTAACAGGAACTCACAGTGATGATGGGGGGGGGGGGGGATGGAGATTGGGGGGGTCGTCAGAGAAATGTGACTGCGGCAGGCAGCATGGTTTCAGAGGACGGAGGAGCCGCATGGTGGCCAAGGTCCTGAGGTGTAAAGTAACTAAGGATTCACTGCTAGTACTGTACTTAAGTACCTCTTGGAGGCCCTTGTACTTTACTTGAGTATTTAATTAATGCATCAATAATCATTATCAAAATATATATAATATACTAGCTAATCTGCATAGTGAGAACCCATACTTTTGGTTCTTTAAGTATATTTTGATGCCAATACTTTTGTACTTGTACTTGAGTCACATTTTGTTTACAGGACTTCTACTTGTAACAGAGTATTCCTTCACTCTGCTACTTCTACTTAAGTACTAGATCTGAGTACTTCTCCCACCTCTGCCAAAGTCAGATTTCAGTTGTCGACCCGTGGAAACATAGGCACATGAGCACATAAAGCAATACAAATGTCCACATGTGTTGGAGCCACACTGTGTTAGTGTCTCTTATAAGGATGATTTCTTTCTAATGGCAAAGCAGCACAGTGTTAGAACGTCTCAGATATAATGTGAAAGTGCTGGAGGTTTTATAAAATCAGACGACCTCTCAACATTATCACAAGATGAAACATAGGGAACAGTAATTCAGGATGTATAGATAGAGCTACATGTACACTAGACTGAACACACATCACAAGCAGCACATCAACATCTCTCTGTGATTCAGAGAAAACCCTCTGCCGACATCAATAATCTGATTTGTATGGAAGTGATGAAGACACACTGAATCCGGCTTCTAAAACACAAACGCTTGCTTCCCAAAAACACTGACATGACAAGACATGAATATGTGACGGATACAACAAACTGCCACACCACATGAGATGCTCATCAGATTTTCCAAAGTATTTCCATGGCATGTTATAACAATCTTGTACTGAACCATGACCCATGAAATAAATCATCTTACCCAAAGTCATTTAAACAGTACAACAAAGTGTGATACTGGGCATTGGAAGGTCTGTTCAAATCTTAGAAATGCACTTACACCAGCACCAAGGTATGGTTATTTGTAATACTCACATTACTGTATTTATAACCTGCACTTCACTGCTTTATATACAGTAAACTATATTGTATACAGCCTGTTTTATTTCCCAGTACTTTAATATATTATAGAGTATTTGGATTATAGGCTGCACAGTACAGTAATTTCATTTGTGCAATACTTTTAAAAGTATTTCTAACATTGTTTCAATAATAATACTCCTTTTATATATAAAAAAATAAAATAATGCACTCATTGTACTTAATTTGAACCAGGTAGACGTGAACACTGTAAGAGGTATCCACTGTACAGGGAAAGGTAGTGTACAGTTAATACAAATGTCTATCAGTGATTAATCTGAAACTCTACTGCAGCTCTTGACTCAACAGCAGTGGGAATACCCAGGAGGGACAAGGGCTGTCAAATGTGTAAATGGGGCGAAGCCTGCGAGCTAGTTCAGGCAGTCAACTCGAGCACCAATGATACATTAACACGTGACGCACCTCGTCCCTCTTACAACCAACCAAACACATTCTCCTAAACTTGCCGCTCTATTTAAGCTGCCAGGTCTTCCTGCCTCTGCCTCGCTATGCTGCTGCTGCTGCGTTCACTTGCTATTGCTGCGTTCATGTTCCTGCTGCTGTGTTTCATGGTGCTGCTGCTCGCCTGCCCACCACCCCAGCTTCCACCTGTAGGCTCGGGGGATAGTTATCTAATCATCACTCAATGTTCTTTGTAAATCTGTGGAGTGATGATGCCCGAGCCTAGACGCCAAACTCAAACTATATGCTGCTTCTAATAAACATATTAACATTGCCAATTGTGTTTGTTGACTTGTGAAGCCCTCTGAGACAAATAGGATTTGTGATTTTGGGCTATATAAATAAACTTGAATTGAATTGAATTAAGAAACACGTGAGTTGTCTGACTGAAATATGTACATGTCATTTCATCTTATTGCCTTCTCATTGAGGGGCATTGTCATTACTGCTACCTCTGCTTATATCACTGCCTTTATTTGTGTCTACTTCTATTCCTGCAGTGAGAGATGCCAATTCCGTTATACCTATGTATGGTGACAATAAAGATATTCGGATTCTGATACTGAGGTTTAAATCTGAGCATTTCAGCTGGACGAGACAGCAGGATGGTGGGTACAGACAGAGAGACGCAGTGAACGGGGGGAGGGGGGGACAGATGCAGGTGAATGGGAGAGGCTACACACACTCCATAGTGGCGGGTGTGGCTTTGAAGCAGCCCTCCTGCCAGTTTAGCATCGGCACAGGGATGCAGGTCTCACTGATGGTCTCCTGACAGCGAAGGGACAACAAGGGAGGCCCGCTGTCAAGCAGCAGCTGAGCGTTGCTCTGGACTGTCTCCACTACAGAGGGGGGGTGGAGGGGCAGAAGGAGGGGGGGTTGGAGGTAGAGAGTGACGTACAGATATGGGGGACAAAAGGCCGAGAGAGAGAAGGAGGGAAAAAAGAGACAAGGAAGACACAAAAACATATGAAGCAAGAACAACTAAACGTGAGACAAGAAAGCAGAGTCGAGCCCATTTCTTTTGGCACTGCTAGTCAGACACATAACGTCATGATAAAACACTCTAACGTCGTCATAATACCTTTGGCACAAAATATTATTGTCTATAAAACTTTATCGGTACCATAGGCTGTAGATCTGTTCTGAAAACATTGTTAATAAATTATAAAAGAGTGGTTACCGTTAGGATAGAAGAAAAATAAATATTGTCTTTTTGTACAGCTTATAAACCCTGATGTGGTTCCTTACCAAGCCTAGTTTTGTGTTGGAAGCTATGTGTTTAGACCTAGGAAGAAAAATCCTCATCTAAATATTTACTTCATACATTTCTGTGTACACTTTCTGCTGGACAAATAGACAGATATTTGTATAAAAGGGTGAGGCTGTAAGGCGTTACTCCACAGTGTCCAAACAGAAGCCCCGAGCAGGACTTTGACCACATTAGATCATAAACTGCTTTGTAAAACATGTTGAAGCACAAACAATAGAACAATGCTTAATTTCTTTGAGACAATGTGTCTGAAGGGAGTGGGCAGCTACGATGTCTTTAATGCATTTGTTTTCAGTAGCAAGAACCCCTGGGAAACGGGACAGTGTGTTACGATCATTTCCATGTGTCAGCGGGTATGATCTTTTAAGTTAAAAGGAAAAGTTATTTCAATACAGTGTCATTTGCATTCATGTCTGTGCATGGGGAAAAAAATGGACCACTAAATGAATCGACTGTAGATCAGAGACTGGATATCTACTGAATAGATTTGACTGAGGCTTTTAGACGCCGTGGGTGCAGAGGCTCACCCAGGAGGGCAGAGTTTCCGTCTCCCAGGGGGAAGCGCTGGTAGCGGGGCACGTTGAAGGGAGGCAGCAGGTGGAACTTCCTCTCCAGCAGAGGCTCCAGGCGGGAGGCCGAAGGATCCGCCGGGTGGAACAGGTTGTAGACCTGCTGACAGGCGGGACGCAGCTGGGCCACTAGGGGGAGACACAGAGCCGGAAATATGAGCGAGGAGAGGGGAACATGGACCCATCCCACCCACATTTTCATGTTTAAAATTGCGTAATTAGACAGTATGAAGTTGACTTTTGAGTGTGTTCTGGTTTCATGTTTGTTCTGGTTTCATGTTTCAGTATTTGTAAGCAACTGTGACTGAAAGAATATTGCTTTTATTTTACTTTTGAATGGTTATTTCATTTATCTATTTTTGTAAGAAGGGGCCATGCGCTATAAAAAAACAACCAGTATGAGTGTACATGTTTTGTAAAGTGTACATGTTTTGATTTAAAATAACTGCTATGTGTGGAATAAACAAATAAATAATAAAATAATAAATATCGTCTCTGAGAACATAATACGGGATATCTAGCTTTTAAATAATGGTAATGGCAACCAGACATACAATTAGCACTAAGGTAAGTTCTTTAAAAAGCGAAGTCATTTTGTATTATTGCAATAGTGTGTCAAAATAAACAATGTTGCCATCATTGATTTACTTAAATTAGCTTACCATCCAGCAGAGGAATGACGGTCTTCCTCAGGGCGAGGACCAAGCCCAGTGGAGAGCCGAACAGGAAAAAGTCGGACACCTCGAAGTCGAACCTCCCCAGAGAGCTTCCATCCAGCATCGTGCTGCTGCTCGACCTGCGTGACACCGCATCGCTCCGCAGAACACTGGAGTGTAAGCTGGAAGGACGGCACAAAGTCACTTCCTCGTGTTGAAATGTTGAAAACAAACCAGACTCAGAGAGCGTGTAAAACAAGGTCACGGTTATCTCCCAGGGTTAGGGATAGAGGATTTGATTGAGACCACAATAAGTCGATCATGGGGAATTTCCATTATCAGAATGATCTGGAATACTTTGAGCTTGCTATCATGGTGAGGTGAATACAAAAAAACAAGAATTATTATGTAAGAAAGATGAGAATAACACAGTAGCTATTTTATTATTTGAATGTTAATTTAATGCAGAACCCCCTTATGATAAATAACTAGATTGCATGACTATCACAAAAACAATGTTCACTTAAAAATATGATTGTAGCCAGGGTAATCGTAATGTCAAACTTTTGAATTGTCCTGGATTCTGGTCTCCCCACACTCAACACACCTGGTGAGGAAGGCCTGGTGCTGTTTTATGGTGTCTAGCTCGTAGGTGGAGGAGTCGCTCCTCTTGCGGGGCAGTTGTCTCTTGGCGTCGTCTCCTGAGCCGGACCGAGGGATGTCGATGTTGCTTCGGCTCAGGTGGCGGCTGCCCTCCAGGGTGGGAGAGGCCGAGCCGTGCACGCTGTTCACAATGATGCCGGGAGAGAGGAGGTCCTGGTCCTGGAGGGGGATTCAGGGACATTCGTTATATAAGTTTATCACACTTAAAAAGAAAGTCTGAAATGTATTTTACATCTTGGCAAAACAAGATTTGAAGAAAATAGTTGTACAGGCTTATTGTGGTCTTGGTTTTGATGATCCATCGCTCTATGTGCAGTGACTTAAGAAATGATTTGTTGTGTGAAGGTTACAATCTGAGTTGATTTTTGTCTTAGCAAGATTACATGAAAACTTAGACAAAACACTGCATATAAAATATTTGTGTGGAAATTGAATGTCCTGTTGCTGGTAGTGTGGTCACCCTAATTGTTTTTGTTGTTGCAGGAAACTAAAATAAAAGGCAGGGCATATTTTCAGAGGGAATTAGAAATAGAATTTCTGTGATCATGATATTTAGTTATTAATGTTAGTGGTCTGCTACCTGCACACTGACGAGGCTGCCCCTGCGGCTGCTGTTCTGGCTCTCGTTCACCGTCTGGTTGCTGCTGCAAAGTGCATCAAAACCCAAGATTCCTCCCACACAGTCTCCAATCAGGCAAACCTAGAGGGGCCAAAGGTCAAACAAAGAATTCATAAAGCAATAGTTTTTTTTATATACACAGTCAAAGGGTTTAGGTTTGCCTAAAATACCTACACATATACTCAAACACAGATTCATAACCCAAACCAAAGGGAATATGCTGATAATAAAACATATTCAAGGAAGTACAAATAATACAATGTAAACTTGGGAAGAATCTTTCTTATGTTGGCATTTGTTGTAATATGTGTGTATATTTAGATATAACTGGTACAAAATTAAAGAGCAGGCTCAGCTGTGATACTGTTAACATATATTTCAAAACGATTACAAACTCAGAAGTTATGATAACGTGGCATATTATTATTAATATTATTAACCAGTATTATCCTCAATATTTGTGTTGACAGATAACAATGGCAGAATAATAATATCAAGGCCCGTGTGAGTTCATGAAAAGTGTCTTGCGAGTGGATAATGTTTTCAGAGGTTACCACACCGCTCTGTGGAAGAGCATCGATGATTAGATTGGTTAAGGTTGTCTTAGGACTATTTTATGGACAAGTTTGGGAGATTGGTAATGAAATAAGCAATTACATTTTTATTGAAGGTGTCTTTGTTTAGTTTTTGGTTGAAAATCCTGTGCTTCTTGTTTCTTCTAACATCTTGTGAAAATGAATGTTTTCAATTGAACCTGTTTTCTTTTGGATTTGTGTGTCTATATCTGGTAACCTGTGAATACAATCAATCAATAACTGAATAAATATGATCCAGGTTTCTGCACTCAACATCCACAAATATTAAAACTAAATACTTATTTGGGATGTGGAGTGTAGCTGCCAGGAAAGCAATCACAAAGAAATGGCTCAAACCAAACAGCCCATCTATAGATGATTATTACATGGCTTAGTTGAATACTCGATTCTGATTGGTCAATTCAGAACACGCGACACGTTGTTAATCCAGAACAGACAGACCGCTGTCAAGGACCTATTGACCGTTGTTAAGGACGCTCACATCTGCAGAAAGAAGTTTGGTCGATTTAACTATACAGTTTGGCCGAAAAGCAAACTGCATGCGTCGGGCTCCTGATCTGCCTGTCGGGTGTTCTTTTCCCCATAATGACCGCGTCACTTCACATTATCCCTTACTTGGTACGATATCATTTATGAAATCTTTGTAATAAGAATAACCTTCTCTATGAGGCTCCAGGAACTTACATTTAAGGACATTTGGGAGAAATGGAAAGTGTATATTACACCGATACGCCCTTCTTTTGTTTAACGGTTTGAATCTTTTATTTAATGATCTACTGTCAATGTTTTATATTGAAAAGAAAACACCCCATGTTCTTATGTGCTTATTGTTGTTGTTTTGTTAAGAAAAAGAAAAAAGACGGACCACTCTGTAACACGATTGAACTACATATGTATATGTACACTGAAGTTGAAATGTGACCCGGGTATCTTCGGTGACTGACCTGGCCGGAGAAGGCTGCCCCTTCCAGAGACTTTAAGAAGTCTGAGTACACCTGGTTGGCCCTGACGATGACGGTGGCCAAGGCGTCCTGGTACTGCGGGGCGGAGGTGGCGAGGAGGGGGAGCGCTGCCAGTGGGATGTGGTCCTGGCTGCTGGACAGACAGCCCTCATCGTAGCTGTATGGGCTCAGGCTGCAGCAGAACACGCAAGGCAAGGACATATTTACTTATAGCACTTTTCAACACAAGGCAATTCAAAGTGCTTTACAAAAATGAAAGACATTAAGAGCATAAAACACATTAGAAACTTTAAAGGTCCCCTATTATACTGTTTTTCATCAATATATTATAGCTCTCAGATATATACAAACATGTCTCTGACGTGTTTGGCTCGAAACACCAAACAGATCATTGCAGCATTACCCATAATCCCCTCTGTTTCAGCCCTGTTTCCAAAGTGCTGATTCTCTGTCTGTTACTTCAGATGAAAATAAGGAGCCCCTCCCCACGCCCCTCTGAGAGACATTTGGTTACAAAGAACACAATGGTGCTCTAGGAGGAGATTCAGGTGATAAGGGGGGGGGGGTTACCTTGGTTGGTGATTGGCTAATGGTTACACAAGCCAAAACATCGTTATGACATCATAAAGTGGCCAAAATCTGATCAGCTCATTTTCAGACAGGTTTTTATAGAAATGGATCAGGACAAAAAGAGAGAGAATCTTTTGTCCTGAAACTTTCAGAGTCTCTTTCCACAGAGGGGACACATGTTGATGTATAAAAGACATGAAGAAGTGGATCTTGCATAATAGGTGATCTTTAAAAAGCAAAGATAATAAAACAAGAATAACACAGGTACATGGATAAAGGTTACAGTGCAGTGTAAAATGTGAATAGTTCAATAAAAAGCAGCGGCAAAAAGAAAAGTCTTCAGCCTGAATTTAAAAGTAGCAAGAGTTGCAGCGGACCTGTTGGTTTCTGGGAGTTTGTTCCAGATATTTGGCAATATCCCTAACCTAATTCTCACATTCCTCTACCCCTAGTTTTCCCGTGAAATTATAGTTCTTTTGACACTTTTCTACCCGTTACAAGAAGTCATGAACACATTTGTGGATCAACTGTGGAACAGCCTACCAGGAAATATCAGAGAGTTCATCTCAAAAGACACATCTTTTTAGATGACACCCCCTTTTTTAACGGGCTGTTTCTTTTTGTCGCTGCTTTTAATTGAACTATTCACATCTTAAACTGCACTGTAACTTTTATCCATGTATTTTTTCTTTTAATGTTTATTTTATTAGCTTTTCTTTTTAATGACTGATTTTAAATGCCATGCTCTTAATGTCTTTCATTTTTTGTAAAGCACTTTGAATTGCCTTGTGTTGAAAAGTGCTATATAAATAAACTTGCCTTGTTAATCTTTATTATTCATTTATTTTGACATTGTTTTATTCATTTTATACATTTTACTTGTATTGTTTATTTTACAGTTTAATAAGCGACAATTCTTTTTTAAGTTTAAAGTCTTTTAATATTTTAGCCTTTATCATTTTCATTATTTATTTATTTTTATTATTTATTTATTGGTTTATTTATTTATTTTATAGGTTTTTATATTTTATTTCATTTATTGATTTTGTCTTCCTTTATTTTACCGAGAGGGATTTTTTTTTTTTGTGTTTCATTTTTTACTATCCTTCCTTTTACTTCCTGTGTCTCTCAAAGGGTTAAACTGTCATATCATGTTGTTATGCTGTATATGTGCACAAAGGTTTTAGTCTCTTGTAAAATCACTTTAAGCTGCACCAGGTGTATGAAAAGCGCTATACAAATAAAGCTTCATTATTATTAATTTTAAGATCCATGCAGTGCACATAAGAGTGTGAAGAGCAAAAACACAGGAGGACGGAGCTATGGTTTTGAGCTGCACCTGGATCTTTTCCATCAAAAGCAAACAGCACTCACAGTCAATAACAACAATGGTTATCCGGCATGCCTGTAGCTTGCAGAAATACGTGCGTGTGCCTCCTCTTACTTGGACACCAGGGAGAAAGCCTCGGCGCAGATGGCCGGGCAGGGCACCAGGCGGATGGCGATGCGTCCCAGCGCAGCGGGGTAGTGAACGCGCATCACCGCCTCGAACGCCGTGCTGATGGTGTTGACGTCGGCCTGCTTGCTGTTCTGGTCGCCTCCGCCCGTATCCAGGATGTTTCCTCCGTGCAGAACCAGGATCAGCACGTGGATCTTAGAGGGCTGCAGACACTGTGCTGACGAGCTCTCCTGGGAACAGAAGAATAATAAAGGGTGATGGATGGGATAAGGAGGTAGAGCTCTAGGAGAATCTTTAATAAATAATATATTTATGAAACGTCTTTTTATCGGCATAACCAAAGACAACATGCTTACTGAGAGGGAACAGTCACATATAAACATTAATACCTTAGCTATTGTACATATAATTATAATTTTTGTCAGATTTGTGAGTCAACCACACAACAAAATGTTGGTACACACTTTAGTAACACTTTCTATGTTGCCCATGTCTTTAATGCATTATTGACATACTTAGTATGTGTTATAATCTGCATATAGCACTTTAAAACTATAGTTTTAAAATGATATTTACCTATAATCATAACACATTATAAGCACTTAATAGTGACTTATAAGGTCAAGTATCATATTAATTTCTAAGTGTCACTTATTGACCTATTTATTTTGTATATTAGTTATTTTTAAAGATAATTGTAATACATTTAATGAATGTTGTTATGCATTATAATGTGATTTATTTTACCCTGAATGATCAATAGTGCTCTGGGTTGAGTAATACAACTCTTGAGCTATAAGGGCAGATATAATGCATCATAATGTGGTTATAACTCACTTTTAGTGGATTTAAGTACAGTGGAAAATAATAATTTCATCTAAAATGCCCAGCAATTATGATGTATTATAATACTTAAGAGGTGTTATTGCTTAATGATAAGTGTATCATGTTTTTTTGTTTCTTATAAAGCATTATGCACATTAATTAGTGCTTAAAATTAAAATGATAGTTTCATAAGCAGATAATAACACATTATAAGTTTGTTTATAATGCCTAATAGACATGGGCATCTTAGAAAGTGCAAACCAAATGTCTTTTCACAAGAGCCATGAAGGGAAACAGAACAGATCCAACCTCCACTGTTCAACTAACGGCAAACAACAACGACAACGTTTCCTGAGGAAGTCACATTAAACACAACAACATAAGGTGCAGTTTTGTCTTCTAAGTCTGATACAAAACGTTTTTCAAAGAAGCACTTTATGCACACTCAACGCCACAGCTGCGAGAACAGAGGTTGAACAGACGTGGTGTGAGGTTGAGGAGGAAACACGGATTTGGGTTTTGGAAAGGGCAAGGGTAGTAAGTATTGGGTTTGATCAGGGGGGGCTATGTGGAGCTACTGTAGCCCACAATGCACTGGTTTGCATAAGGTTTACTTACTGACTGGTGCCTTGTTACCGTGATGGTGGGAATGGGAGAGCTACTGGCTTGGCCGCTAACAGAGCCACGCATCTGAACACAAGAGGACAGCGAGGCTCAGGGACAAACAGCCTTCTCCTCCCAAACTGTGAAACCTGACACTCCAGGGATCAGAGGTGGACCATCTCAGATCTTCACTTTAGTAAAAGTAGCAATACCACAGTATAGAAATATATTACGAGTAAATATCCTTTATTAAAAATATTTTGAAGTGCAAATCATTAGCTTCAAAATGTTATTTTATAATACTATAAATTATAATAACTAATTTTTATTTGTATGAATAGTTCTTTATCACTTCCATTTTGCAGTTAACAAAAAGGGTGCTTATTTAAAATTGCCTTTCCCCTTAAAGGTCCCATGTCATGGCCATCTCTACTGATCATAATTCCATTGTTGAGGTATACTAAAATAAATGTATATTGTGCAATTTTCCAAACTCACATTGGTTTATCATACAGCATCTCTGAATCTTTAAATTAACCTTATGAAAAACATGTAGTGGAGTTCAAAGTCAAATATTTAGTATTAGGTAGCAGAAAAAGGTACCTCAAATTGTACTAAATTACAATACTGGAGTATTTGTATTTGTTAGTTTCCACTACTGTTTAGTAAAAGTTTAGCAGAAGCTTTCAGGTGATGAAAGGCATTTTCTGTGGATTTGTCAACAGCAAATCTATTTCAGAGATGATTCTGCTGGTTGTGGTTAGTGGCTTGGTGTTTTTTCAGACACACGTACCTCGTCTAGTCTTTCCTCACTGGTTGCTCTTTCATAATCCACTGTCATTTCCTTGAACAGCTCACCTGCAAACACACACATTCTTAACATCTAGTACAGAGGCAGAGTGACTTCCCATGATGAAGTGCACGAGGTCTTCATCGTACCAGGAGTTTCCTCTGAGTCTGCAGCTTCAATCTTGTCCATGAGGTCGTTGGAGTTCCACTTGGTGATTTCCTTCGGCAGGGCGTCTTCGTTGTCTGACAGATCCTCTGCAGGGGCGACACAACATAAACCATCATCAAATCGTTGTCAGTACACCAACAGTATCATTTATTTATCAGGGTTAACATGGTCGATTGACTTTTTAGTTTTACTTTTAAACAGTGGACCAACGTAGAGGAAATTTGCTAAGCTTTCACAGAGTGTTTTATTAATTAAATCAATAGACATTTATAAATATTTGACGTAATGCAAATGAAAGTTACGCTGGGTATTTTAATGAACACTGATGGTTATCCAAGTAAGCCCATGTTATTTTGGTGTCAGTGGCCCAGAAGTGGTGTGGTTTAATAACCATAATGCAAGTTTAAAAAACAAACGTATCTTCTAAGCAATTACCTACCGAGCAGAAGTTTAATCTAGTGTTTATAGTTCAGATTTACACAAATATGACTGGGCTGTTTTATCCATTCACTACCATTCACGTGTTCAGTAAAAAGGCTTAGGATCTTAGCGTATCATTTTATATTGTATTGAATTAAATGCCAGTAGCTTCATTTCAAAAGAAACAGGCAGCCAGCCTCTTGTTAACTTAAATCTGTGTTAATAGATAGAAAACTGAATGTATGAATGTCATGTAATGCTATTTACTCCCACTGTAGAAATACTACAAAGAAATAACACAAAAGAAATAGAAATCATTTTATTGCACAGAGACTTGCTTTGTGAGCAGCAGGTTGCAGCCAGACGACTTCTGTTTTAAAATGTTTGACTTTCTATGAAACAGATTGTCCTGTACCCAGATCAACAAGACTTTTTATTTTATTTTATCACTTGATTCATTTAGTTTATTTATAAAATATGAATATCAACCTGGTTATAAACTGGATAAGATATAAAGTGTGAAGGCATTGAGGTATTTATATTTCATTAAATGGATTCACTTTCAATAATCAATAAATAACTATATAGGCCAGCTTGATTTGAAAGTTGTGCAGCCGTTTGATTATGACATGTGTAACTGTAACACTTTATTTGTTGGGGTATAAGTGCTAAGCTTCAGAAGACCAGACACACTGAATATGGCATCTACTCCTGAAGCTTTCATTTATTCATTTGCACTAAAAACAAATAAATAAACCTACTTTACAAGTTGTGTAATATAGCATTACTGCAGGAGGAAGACCATACATGAACTCATTTATCACAGTCATGACTTTAGTCCAGACTTTTATATTTATGCTCGTTTGATCAAATGTAAGGTGCTTTTACTTCAGGCCCCCAACACACGATAATGAATCCAAACAAACACAAATACTGGAAGGCAACATAAATCAGATCAGATGTCAACACCACTCAGTCAAATGATTGAATTTCAGTTACTCACAAAGACATAAGCAGAAATGTATTCAACGAAACATGTGCAGCATAATCAGAAGCAATATAATAACCGACAGAACAGATTTTATTCTTGTATCATCATGACTAAATGTTTGTACAAACACTGGTAGGGGGGGGGGCTTTTATTGTTTGAATGTATCATGAACTGTGTGTGTGCCTGTGTGTGAACGATGATGAAGAAACAGGAGTGTGTTGGTGAGAGGGAGACACAGATTGTGATTCTGAACTGGACGTCAGGATGAGACACCCGGCCCGTGTCATCCGGCAGAGAGCAGGGGTGTCGCACCACGCCCACCTATTTCAACTGCAGCCCCAAAGCATGCTGGGTATCTGGGAAGCTTAAGAACTGATCTGTGGTTAAAGAGATGCATGCAGAGTCAGAGGAGGGAAAACAAGCAGCTTCTTTGAAAACCGAACACATTAAGCACAATGCTGCTGATCTAACTATCGACCCCAAAACTAAATCAAAACTGTTGTTACCATGAGCGTCGAAGAACTCCTCGTCCGAGCTGTCTTCGGAGTCTCGCGCTATGCTCTGCATCCTCCACTCTGAGATGCTGTGACGTGATGGGCTCACTGAAAGACCACATGAAGAAAAAAAAAAATCACTGTTACTCTGGGACATGTGTTTCAGAGTCTCTCTTTTCCTTTTTAACACATTCACTCAAACACACACAAAGAAACATTGCACAATCTCCTCCAGCCCACACACCCACAGTGTTATATAAACATGCAACAGTCTCAGTGGTACATTAGCTCATCACAGATGGACTTTTTGGTGGTCAGGGGGGGTGAAACAAGAGACCCATTGTAACACAGACAAGCTACAAACACCCCTAAAACCACCAAATGCCAGTCGAGGAAAATGGCAATCCTAAAAGAAGGCCGTGTCTATCACATGTCTTCAGTCTATGCCGAATATATTATGGGTGTGGAGGAAGTAGGGGGGGTATCGCTGTAAGGGGTAGGCTGGTGAGAGGGGGCACAGCTGTGGCTGTCAGCGCACAGGAGGAAACAGCAGTGTTGGAGAGGAGGGTCACTGCGAAGAGCCTCAGCCTCCTCTGGTGTGTGACGTCAGCACTGCTGCTAAAAATAGCCCGAGAGAACCACAGGGGTGAAACGAGGCGCGATGATGAGAGTCAGGGTGCAGGGAGAAATCTATTAAAAGTAAATAGTCTTTTATTAAAAACAAGTACATTAGCATCACCATTTACTTAAAGTACAAAAAGTAGCACTCATTCTTCTGCAACGGCCTATATAACAATACTAAAAATTATAATAATTGTTATGAATAATTATCCATCACTAATGTTTCAGCTGGCCAATAAGGATATTGTATTCAAATAGAATTTCAAATGTCGTCATTATTTTATTTGTTAGTACCGGTATATATCGTTTAGAGTAGCTTGTGAATTCCACCAGGGAATAAAGTAAATTCTGTAATAAAACTTATTTATGAATTATATTTTGTATCATTTATCTGCATCTTTAAATTGACCTGAGTTATGTAATAGATGTAGTGGAGTATAAAGTAACATATTCAGCAAAAAACGGTAATAAAAAGCACCTAAAATGTGCACTAAAGTACAGCACTGGAGTATTTGCACAGGGGTGAAACGAGGATGAGAGTCAGGGAGGTAGGGGTGACACTAGAGATGGCTGTGATTCGGACATGTGGTTTGTGATGTCAAAGTTGCTGCTAAAAATAACCCAGGTGGGATCCGCTGAGTTCTGGGTTGAGAGGAGGCAAGTCGGAGAGTGCGGCAAATGTGGAGGCATCATTCAAAACATCACGTTCTGGACACAAAGCAAAGCTTGGCATACGAGCAGAGACTACAAACTAAGAAGCTGATCCCGAGTCCTGAGGTGTTTGAACAACGAATCAGAGCTCTTTATTGGGCTTGGGAATCAGGTTCTTCACAGTGATAACTGATGCTAATCAGAAGCAGGGCTGCAGTGTGTATACAAGCTGAACCACAGAAGACAAAATAGATGTGGTTGTCCATCGTAAAAGTTAAGCGTTTGAAAAATAATGAGAAATGTTCAGGTTGCCATGGCATTTCTTACTAGACTGTTTATATCTTTAAAAAATATCTGCTGTCTTTTGGAAAAGATGAACCAATCAACCCAACTAATGTCAATTCACTTTTTTTATGGTGCTAAGCGTTTAGACAATAGACT
The DNA here is from genome assembly GCF_902827175.1 of Gymnodraco acuticeps. NCBI lineage: Eukaryota > Metazoa > Chordata > Actinopteri > Perciformes > Bathydraconidae > Gymnodraco > Gymnodraco acuticeps. The sequence goes on from NW_022991187.1 coordinate 1,147,091, forward strand.
GTATATGGTCTAGCAAAATATGTTGCCATAGGAATCCATTGTAACACACATTAATTCAAGCTTATAGGAGAGTGAGTGTTTGAAACTAAAAACGTTCTAATTTTGTGAGGATTAGCAATTTACTACATAGAACAATGACACATAAAAAACAAATCATACAAACAAAAAAATGAAAGTGCTACTTTTCACACACTAGAGTGACTAGACGCTTGACCCTGTTGAATTCTTCACAGCTGCCAGCGTGGACTCAAACATCACAACTTTCTGTGTTTTCTGAAGGAACTGTTTGACTTTGTTGTGAGCATACCTCAACCTTTAAGTTGGAAAGGAGTCGGGTGGCAGACTGAACATATAAAAGGTGTGATGAGGTGTAATTTTAATGTGATAATGTCTCAGGACTGTGTAGTCTCACACACAGAAGTGAGAAAAGAAGATGGCCTCACCTCCTCTCTTGGATGAGCGGGAGGATCTGGAGGAAGTGGACCACTGCTTGGTGAGAACGCCTCGGGGCTGCAGAGTATCTCCTCCTGAGCTCACCACCAGCTCCTCCGCTTCGATGGAGCTGATGGCCTCTTTAGCCTCCTGCTCTTTGTCTGGAGACGGCGCCCCCCCGTTGGCCTCGGCGGCCTCCTCAGCCTGACTGAACTGGGCCATCTTGGTGGCGAGGGCCAGCTGTGTCTCCAGCTCCAGCTGCCGGATGTCCTCCATCGTCAGACCGTACCACTCATCCTGCCAGCACCAGGCCTGCCGGTGGGCGCGCGCCATCACCTTCCTCAGTCCTGGGGAGAAGAGACGGAAAAGATTAGACACCTGCTTTTTCTTTCTTTTGTAATACAAACGTTTAGATTCAAACAGTGAAATACTGGCGTTACACTGCACTCAGTTTCCTACATAACTATATTTTGTGTAAATATTGTCATTATTTTCCAAAGGCTTTTATAATTGTACTATTTTATTTTTTTGGTTATGTATTCTTCTTTCTATCTCTCTGTATCACTTATGTGTGTCCAGAAACATTCCCAAGGAGTATAATAATATCATATAATGTATTTAAAAATAAGAGTAGTCCCTATTCAGTGAGCATCTCATAGAAGCCAAATATAAAATAAAATGTACCAGAACATTTTACCCAATTATTCTACTCTGGACTACGGCCACAACATTCAGGAAAGATTATTTTCATGACAGATGTTCTGTAGGTGGAGCACGGAAATTAAGGGTTTTATGTTCACTTTATGTTCAATGGTGCAGCCCTCCTGCATACTCACCAACATCATGGATGAAGCGCTCGATCTTTGACTGCATGCCCCAGTAGCGAAACTCCACCTTGCAGAGTTTGTAGGCACACATGATGGGGCTCATCCCTGGGTTGTTGTTGTACTCTTCTATCCAGTCGTCCAGCAGAGGACCCCTCTGGGTCTTGGCTGACTTGTAGAGCCGTGTGTCCTCCTCTGCTTTGTACTCATGGGGGGGGATGGGATCTGTCACTATGTCAATTGGGTCTGGCAAAGATACAAAACTAAATGATTAATGGAGACTGGTATTTTGGTTATATTGCCTCAATTATGCTACAAATTCTGGTAGATAGGGTCGTAAAACTTAAAGAAATGTTCTGAATAAAAAATTCCAATCTAAATAGAATCTGGCTGTCCTTTGAATATCTTCAGAAAAACATTTGTAGTACCAGTACATTGCCACAAGTGGGCTTCACCTGCTCCTGATGGGAATACCAATATAAAGACACATCATCAAACTAAATCTACCATTACTAACCTGTCACCTTAGATAACTATTGCAAGAAAAGGTCATTACTTGCTGTGCTGGTTCTATAGTATAGATATACTGCACACATATTGAGATTGCTATTTGTGGATAGTTGAAGCAGCATGATACACATCAATTCATATTTTTAAATATGAGTTTATGTCATTGTTAAGGTTCAGGATCAATGCCAAACTGTCTCACCAATACTCCTCTGCCTCCTTTCTACTGCAGACATGTTGAAGACATCGGCTTGGTTGCCTGTGTCCGGTTTGTAGTAGGTCTCAATGTCAATGGAGAACTTCTCAACAAAGGGGCAAGTGTATCTGAAAGAGCAGAGGCAACAAAATCAATTAAACAACAGAACAAAGTCCCAATAAGGCTTGATTACATTATAGGTTGATAGCTGCCTTGATTATGACACTTGCTTCTCAACTCAATGGCTCAAGATCAGGACTATTTTTTTACGAGTGCCAACACCCTCTCACTGCTGAGGGTAGGAAATGTGTGAGCCATGCCCATCTGTTGTATCTGAGGCAAAGCTGTCACTGAATATATGTGTCAACAGGCACTTGCAGTCTATCAATATCCTGACACGATAGTCAAGGGCGCATCTCTGTTCAGCACCTTCCTGTCGGTGTGTTTGTCTGAACCCTCACAGACAAACACTGACACCCTGAGAGTGAGGGGCCATCCACTTCTAACAGCCTGTAAGAAAGGCTGGACACACACAGCAATCTGAAGGTCTTTTTTAGAAATCTTCAGACAACTTGAGGTCTTTACTCTATCTGTATTTCACTGAGCGACAGCAGCTATAGTAGAACTCGTGTCACATAGCCTCTTACCACTCAGGGGATTTTACATGTGATAAACTGAATGTAAGCGTGCTTTAATTGTATCCCCTTTTTTGCATGCCTTCACATTGAATGAATTATCCAAAACAAAGAAAAGCCTAGATTAATTGAACTAAATGGGGGCAACTTTTAACACCCAAAAACTATATTTTAGTATTTAAGCACTCATACAACTTGCACTCATTAATCCATTTGTATGCTCGCTACTTTCAAAACACATGCATTTCTGCTCAAACTTACTTTTTAAAACACTAGTCCGTATGAGAAGCTGTTTATGCAGAATAGTGATACATAGTAAGCTTGTTCTGAAAATGCATGTATTGCGGAAATAGTGAGCATACAAACTAAACTATACTCAGTGTTTCCGCCAGAGAGGCTGAGAGGGCTTCCACCCCGGGGGACGTGACGTGTGACGTGACTTGAATTTTGAATTGAGCCAACCCTTATCGATACTATCGCTTTACGTATGCACACACACACCATTTTGAAATGCGCCGTCCCTTATACTATCTCTTTGCGTCTCCCTGCCGACAGGGACACCCCTCCTGGCATTCTGTCATCAGAACTTCGCCACCACCGCCCCGGTGGTGGCGAAGTCGACTGGAAGGTCACCAGTTCAAGTCCCGGCAAGACCAAGTGCTACCGAGGTGTCCCTGAGCAAGGCACCGTTCCCCACACTGCTCCCCGGGCGCTGTTCAAAATGGCAGCCCACTGCTCCTAACACTAGGATGGGTCAAATGCAGAGAAACAATTTCCCCACGGGGATTAATAAAGTATATCAAATCAAATATCATGGTCCTTGGAAGATGCGGCTGTGTTTTGTTTTTTTCCGTCACAGGAACGCGCTTTGCTGGCGGCGAAAATAATCCCACCAGACTCCTTTGCCCCTCCAACAGAGGGATGTCCTTGTCCTTTTTCCTTTTCGTCATTTCAAGCGATAAAAACTCTCGATCTTCTCTCAAATTATTTATGTTTTTGGACGCCCTCGGCTCGAGTTCAGGGCGTTCCGAGCTGAATAAGGGTGTCAAATGACGGCAAGACGCCCCCCTGGCGGAAACGCTGACTATACTGCACGAGTTATAGAGAGATAACTGATGTTTTGATATAGCTTTGCTGTGGTTAAACGTGGCCGTCATTTACTTATCCATTTATTCGTTCTTCGTTCAAGGTGGAAGCATGGGAGAAAAACAAAAGGACACCAGGACTTGGCGTGGTTTACAGAAATAACAACAGAATGAAAAATGTAATTTCCCCAAGGGGAGGATTAAAGTGCATTATTATTATGGGATGAGTAATTGATGTACATATGGTCATTTTGTGTGAAAGTATGTCTTAAAATGTGTGTGTAAATCTACCAGCTGCAGCATTCAGACACCCATGCACAGAGATTTTCTTCTTGGCGTTGGCAGAGTTTTAATGCTCTCTCACTCCGGCTTTGAAGAGGTGTGTGGAGGTTCCTGAAAGCTCACCTGGTGCGGGTGTAAGGGTAGGCGTTCCAGGACTCCTCTTCCACCCTCAGTGCTGCTTTGGGCAATATTGAGCGGAACCAGCTGGGAATGTGCATGCCAATGTGGTAAACTTTGTGGGTGTACTGGCCCGTCCCACCCGGCCCATCTGTGTATGGTTTATTCTCCAGGATCTCCACCCCGCTGCCCTCACCACAGCTCTCTTCTCGGCTCTTTTTCTGTAACAAGCATAATGAAATCAAGTAAAACATCAGATTTTTGGATAATTGGGGATTTGGGATAATAAGTATACAATTCAGCTAAATAAATAACATCGGTTTAGATGTTTGTAAATATTTTAGACATATTATTGTTTCTTTGAATTTGTGAATAGATATTCTACCCTTATATTCAAAGTGTAAAAAGGAACTGAAACAAACGAATGAATGGACATGGTGTCTTTTTGCAAATAAAAACATGACGCAAGATGTGACTTCCTGAAAGATCTACAAGCTATGAATTGCAAATCAGGAAGCCCAAAACCAGCTTGTCTCCACACCTTTCCCATATTTACATTCCAGGTGCACACAGGAAGAGAGGCTGGGTGGAGCCTGCACGTGCAGTTTAGTAGACCTACAGCTAGGTGACTCAAAGCCTTAAAGACAGGAATGTGTGACATGGCAATGGCAAGACCAAGATTTGTGGTGGTTATGAAATCAGAAAAAAAGGAAATGTGGACAGCTGGGCATAGTCCAAGTGCTGACGGTATGGAAATCACAGGGAGCAAAGAGCGAGGACCATAAATGTCAGAGATTGCTAAGGTTTAATCTTTCGTACTTCTGTCATCAGTTGAAACTGTTCAGTCTTTCGACATACAGAAAGTATGAACACAGTGCAGTGCAGCGCTGGGGAAATAGGGAGACAGATTCCTCCAGTCTGTCCACAGGGGAGAGGTGATGGAGGCAGTGAGTCAGTGGAGTGGGGAGGAGGAAGCCATGAAGCATCCATCGCTCCGGACCTCATTACCTCTGACAGGTCATTCATTAGCCACCCGCTCTGCTCTCAACAGCCCAGACACTGCTCCGAAGACACAGCACAGGCGCCACGGCAACATCAGAACACCAGACAGGAACCAAACGTCCAAACACAATTTGTATAAAATGTCAAATTGAGTTGACTGTATGGAGTGAAATGCTTAAAAAAAAATGCACAAAGCTGTGTAGACACACATCTAAAACAAAACATGTGTACAAGTTACTTGTGCCATTTAGTTTTTTTTTTTAATTGCCGTTCCTCATTTTAAGCCATGGATGTGTACTTATTTGTATTCTATTACTACTAATGTGTGTTTTTGTTCTCTATATTTCATAAGCTAGCTTTCACTTTATTATTGGATGTCTTTTGACCTGCTATGCCAGTCACTGTACCACTGTAAACGTCCCCGCTGCGGGACAAATAAAGGAATTCGGATAACCAAATAGTATACCAATAACACAATAAATCATGTCTATCCACTCGCACAGATAACTAACAGTTGGCCTTTCAATTAGACTCACAATAAGGTCAGTGCTATATTGTGAGTACCAGTATTATTATATTTGGCAAGATTTATTGCTGTTGAGTTTTCCAAATGTAATTATTTTCATTGCATACAGACAGTTCAAAATGTTTTCAAAGTATATCCGGATGTTAAGTCAGCAGTCTAGGTAAAGGGGAGAATGGAAATCATTGTGTTTTGTTGTTGTCTGTCTCTATAATTAGGTTGCGGCTGACAGGTAACAGCAGCCTGCCAAACGCAGTGTCTATTCTTCTCCCTCCTGGAGCGACGCATGCTTCTCTCCAGTTCAGCGGCGGAACGATGACAAAACATTGAGCAGGACTCGGACGTTCCCGTAGTAAATAATAAGAGAAGAGCGGGAGTAGATAATATGATTTAAAGTGAATTAACACTGAAATGTATTTGAGATTCTTGATGAAAACAGTGTGTGTGTTATACCTGTTGGGAAAAGAATGATGTAATGGTTTTCAAGAGTCTCTGGTAGTGTCGACTGTCTCTCATCTACACCACTCTACTGTAAAATCATTTTTGGCTCAGTTCACAAAGACAAAGTGCCGCTGCGTTGTGATGTGAAGTCATGCCCTTAAATCTTTGCCACATCTCGCCCACCTTTCTTTAAACAGACCAAATAAAAGCCATCACCATTAAAGCATACTGTATGTGTTTAGATCCCACAGCGTTAACAGGATGGAATCACATCCTGGTTATTTTGTTCCCTTCTTGCGTCAAGTAAGTGAGGAGTGTTTCCTGTTTGAGATGCTTCTTTGCACTTCACTCCACAGATACAGTTGCTTAGTCAGAGCATGATGGAGGGAGGATGATTGAGACACAGTGAGATCTTCTCATTTCATTTCTCACACATTCCGCGTTTGCTTCATGCATTTTCCGCAAATCCCTATGTGGTGATAATGAATTTGCAATTAGCTCTCAGATAAGAAGGCGGCGCTGTAAGGGCAGAGGAGAGTCAGTGAGAGGAGAGAAGGGGCTCTGAGGCCGAGGTGCAGATATGTCCAGGCTGTCCTGAGGCCTGGACTTCATCTGTGACATCTCTACACAGGGGATGGATCACAGGCAGGCGGGCCTTCATGGTGCAGTTGCCCTGGTAACATACAGCAGTGAAGCGAAGGGTACCCACAGATGCCAGCAAAATTCTCTCTGCTCAAAATACAGCTCTCTCTCTCTCTCTCTTACTTCCACCCCCTCCCTCCTTCACAACCTCTCTTTTTAATCCTCCATTTCCTCTTTTCATTCACTCCCTCTCTCGAACAAAACCTGACCACCGGCACGCTGATGATGTCACGGTTGCCATGGTGACGGAAGCCTTGCAGCAACAGGGCTGTGTGGAGAGGGTGAGGTCCGGGGGAAAGGTAACCATGGGTCACTAATGAAACAATTTATCTCCCTATCATTTGATTACAAGTTTGAGAATGCACAAATGAGCAAATTATTTTTATAGACTAAAGACACCTGGGCATCTGCAGTGACTTTGCACAAGGCATGCAAAACTAAAAATGTTAAAGTTACAGTTTCACGTGATCAGTAGCTCTCCTCAATACCCTGAGTTTATGTGCCAAATAAGTTCTTAGTGTGTGGAAGTCTGGTGCAGATTGTGCCGTCTTGAAACGCCTGCTTGCTCCAGGGAATGATTGCTGAGTCATGTTCTCTACCCTATACAGAACATCAGGAAAACCTGTTAACTGAAAAGTCTGAAATTCCTTGAGAACAATATGTTCTAATTATATAATATTATTTTCATTTGTGCAAACAGGACAGAGAAATGTCTTCATAAGGATAAACTGTTACTACGGCTGTAGGTTAATATTCAGACACTGACATATAACCGGTTTTCATAGAGAGAGAAAGGAGAGGCTGTCTGCAGCGTGCGCTGTAGTATTGTTACAATAGTAGTGGGTGGATATTTATTTTAGACTTCTTTGTCAACATAAACAATAATTAATTTGGGTGTAAGATAAACAGTTGTAGGAGGGGCATCTCTTTAACAGCTTGAAGGCATGCTGGGGCTTCCTTATGCAAGGCCTAAAGGTTTAACTTGGATACAACATAGTGCATATGCTGCTTTGTATGGCCTGTAAAGAGACGTTCCCTAACCCAGGGGTTCCCAACCTTTATTGTGCCAAGGACCGGCAGATACATTAAAAAAAACATCGCGGACCGGTTGTCAATTTTAACTGATTTTAATATTTACTCACCAGCAGGTAGCAACAGAGGCTAATTGTATGTAACAGCCTGAACAAATACTAGAACAATATGCATCCAAAACATATTAACAACGTTTAAAAAAGAACCGGTGTCGCTTTTTGGTTTTTCGGAAACCGACGTTATTCAGTTTTTAAACCAAAACGGGAAACATGTTTGAGGATGTAGAGTGTTTGGGAAAGGAGGAGATGTGTGACCACACAGACTTACCTGATGTGGAAGAACTTTTCAAACTGACAAATATACATGCCAATGTTAATTAGTCCTAAAGTTGATACCACAATTAGTGATTCAAATTAATCAAAGGGGGGAATGTTATGGAAATTGTGTGATCAAGTGTATTAACATTGCAGACTGTAAACTGTTTTGTCTGATTAGGTCACAGCATGGGAGATTTTCTTAAATGTATGTGTGGTCAACAGAGGGGGTAAGGTTTTTGCATACCGTGTCTGAGGGGTATCTGTTTATCCCATTGTCTTGTATTGAGTGAAGGTTTTGCATACTGTGTCAGAGGGGGTGTCAGCTGGCTTCCCAGAATGTTGTTGTAATGTAAATCTGCTTTGATGTCCTCCTATAAAGAGAGACTGTTTCACTCAGAAAGGTACGTGCTCTTTTGGAGGAGACGTCATACTTGCAAGTATAAAGATCCTTAGTGCTTTTATTACGAATATTGTGTTGCTGTACGTTTGTTACCTTACTGATTATTCTCTCTAGACCACAGCTGTTTAGAAAGCTGCTACGACAGTCATTCAAAAGAAAAGCTAATAAAATAAACATATAGCTCTACACCCCTGGCCGACATGTCCTTAAAATGAAGTCCGAGTTTGAAATATATCTCAAATAATGTATGCACTGCCATTTCCCCACATAAACATAACAGTCTGCAATTAAACGGTTGTCTCCTGTGCGCTCCTCTTCCTACTTGGCGCACCGGTAACTTTCTCGTGCGCACGAGAGGCTGAGACCAGCTGATCCGCCGAATCCCTCGGAACATCATAAAAGCCATTTTCAACGGTTATCTGGTGAAAGATTAACTAGGCTACTGGATGAAATAATATGACTGGTATAGGTGCGAACATTAAACACTTTTGAAAAAAATATTATGATAAAATATTTTTATATATTTATAATTCTGCAAATATTACGATAAACTCACAGCTATTTCGCGGCCCGGCAGTAACACCTCCGCGGCCCGGGGGTTGGGAACCCCTGCCCTAACCCACCATACATTTCCAGATTTAGGATTTTATTTCCTCATGAAAGCACGCCTCCTTTGACACAAGATCACTGAAGAAGCAAGACACACACACTGAACCATGTAAAACGCCGGATTAAAGAGGCCTTTACCTTCAACCTGCTCTTCAAACAACATTACACCCCTTGTGATACAGATTACATAACCATGCAACTCAAATCCCAGCACAACGGCTGAATGCTTAGTGCCAAGATAAGCATATGCCTCAAAGCGGTACATATGTAAAGTGCCCCTCCAGACATGTTTTAGTATATTAAAAATATTCTTCAATAATGTATAACATGTTTTTTCAACATGAAAAATGAGAAAGAAAACACAGTAAGGAGGATACAAGAACGTTTACTCTTTCTCCAACAGATTCTGGATCTGGCTTCGCCACACCTAGTGCTGCTCACGCTACGTTGAGCAATTTGCAACTGGTCCCGGAGCTCCCGAGCAATGAGTTTCGACATCAGGTCTATTCTCTTTTTTTATAATGACCTGTAACTTGCACTGGCTGACAGAGCGTTAGTGGTTGTGAAAAGTAATGCTACAATAATATCTAGAAGAATTTGATATAAGCTCGAGGGTCCGGTTTGCATCCAAAACGGCACAATCTATTATGGTTACTGTCAAAACTGTCCCTATGCTAATGCGCTCTCTCACTCTGAGAACTCCGCTCTGTGCTGGAGGATTCAGGTTTCTTTGCCTTGTGTCGATACTTGAAAACATTTGGGTTTCAAACCATCATTAGCGGTTTTAGGATTTGTGACATAACTAATCTGGTTTGTCACAGGTATGTGTGACCCCGTGACTGCTCTCCATGCCTCTGCTGTGTACTGTTGTGCTCACAGTGCACCTGGCTGTACCACTGGATTAAATAAATCCTCCTCCACTTAAACATGTCATATGAAGAGAAAATATGTCGCCACACAGGATAACTAAAGCTGTATAAATCACCCGTTCCTGCTTGGAGCTGTAAACCTTAAAGCGCTTACACAGACTCCCAGTTTCCAGCTAAGGGCTCTGGTAAGACAAATGAAACTGACTGTCATAGACAAGGCAGTATATCCATCTCCATCACTGACGGATGTGTGTGCAACGAGATGGCAGTGAAAGCAAAGTGCATCGACCCCGTCTCCTGGAGAAACGTATATGGAAACAGCCAGGGTCAGAGAGTTTAAATTGGTTAATCTATCAGCACACAAGCCCTCTTTGTTCCATTACACTGACGCAAGACCGTGTGACCACTCATTTCATAATTGTGCATGCTGCTATCTCACTCCCCGTTAATTTCTCTCCCCTCCGACTGCTTTGTTTTTGTGAACTGGTTTACTTGCCAGGTGTGTGGGTAAAAAAGTGATATATTTAGGGTTGTGACCTCACCTGGATCATGTAGAGCTGAGCGATGCGGTACTCCTCCACACTCATGGGCATGGGGATGCGGTACTCCTTGATAAGCATGGTGAATTTTGGAGGAGGGGGATAGAGGGATCGGGGAGAAGGTTGACAAGGGAAGGGGGAGGGAGGGGCAGAGGGAAGGGAGGGGGAGAGGAGACAGGAGAGACTCGGAGGGGATCCTATAGGTGACTTGTCAAATCACCAGCTGAAGACCACATTGACGGTTCCTGTGAAGGAAGACACAAATAAAAGCACGAGGTAAGTAAGCTGTGAATGAGAATTGAATGAAATACCTTCAAGCATCCAGGTAGCAGTGTTAAACCAGTAAAAAAGTTAACAGTTCTTGAAACAAGTCTTCATCAACCTCACTCTAAACCAGCAACATAAAACATTCCTCACAAGCAATAGATAACAACACGCAGACGAAATTCCAGAAGCTGAGAAATTCCTCTACACATAACCGAGGACAAAGATAAATCCTTGTGTCTCACACTCGGATGAAGAAGAGAGGAGATCCGGAGACTCGTTCAGGACATACAGTTTGATGCTCAGTGTAGTTACTGTATGTCTAGTCCGAGCGCAGGCACAAAGGGCGAGCATCAGCAATGTGCTTCCATCCAGCGTCTCAGATCCAAGTAAGAGATTTTCCAGGATAAACTTCTGTTCTTATAAACAGGCCACAGCTCAGTGTGTGTGTGTGTGGGGGGGGCAGGGGGCAGGTGGCCAGAGTCTACGGAGAGCACCCGTAGAGCCAGTAGTAGCCGTAGAACAGCCACCCCGTTTCTCCCAACCCTTCAGCACCATCACATGGGGGGCTCACTCAGCATAAGAGGGATTACAGTTGAGTTGGGAGCATTACATAACATTGAAAGAGCTCCCTGTGCATGAGGTTTCAGAAATAGCAGCCTTAGAATTATACAAAGCGTTGTTTTCAAACCAGTGGGCAGATAGGGGTAGGTGTGGGCTATACATAACCAGTGTGTGGGTGGCGTGAGTTCCAGAAGTTTGCTTGGGACTGCTAAGAGAATAACTGATTCAGAGCCATGCGAGTACAAAACAAGGCAATGTCAGCTAAGGTGACACGTTAACTAAAGAGGAGTCAACAAGGAAAGGGAGACTGCATATCTGTCAAATTGAGTGATGACTTTTTGTAAGAGGAGATACAAACATTTCCCGTCCAAGAAGTGACAACAGGTTGTGATTTTTTCCCCCCACACCTGTTAATATGTCAACAAAGACGGTAAGTCTAGCTGAGGAAGGGATTGTTCTGTCTGTGATCAGATACGATTACATTGTCATCACAGGGACGATTCAAAAAGTTGTATTTTGCGCTGCCCTGGTGGACAAGATCTTAGTCACCATGCTAATGAGACTGTATTATTCTGTGCCTGCATTTGGCCATTCAAATGTGACTAGACATTATTGCATAACCCCGATGTTCACTTTTTTCTGACCTATGGCAGCAAGTGGATTTTCCTCTGGTTTGGAACTGAGCCATTCTGTCTAAACACACTTATATTCCTTCTGTGTCATTCATCCAGCAGACAAAGGCCAGCTTTGGGGAGGTTCCTGGTGTCGGCAAAGGGCTCTGGTCCACCAGCTATTCAATGCTCGCCTCTACAACACCCCGCTGTCGCCTGAAGAACTTCTCAACCTGGAGCAGGGGCTTGCTAACAGCATGGGAGGTGTTCTGGTTAAATGAGTAACATTGTCTTCTTTGCATTTTTATAATGTATATAATATCTTTGCTCTACACAGAAGAACACTTTGACAAAATCAGAGCACAAAAGAAGCGTTCTGCTGAATATAACTATACTCTTGGGATGGACTGGGATATAACTAGGTTATCCTCGAGAGGCCCAGAGTAAAGCCTCGAGAAGTCAGTGCCAGGCTTTAGAGGGGAAGGTCACTTTGCTCATTCTGGTTGAAAGTGTCGGTGACAAACAGCTTTATAATCTACTTGAAGCATGGTTCAACAGCGTGGCGACAGTTTGAATGTGGGTTGCAACTGATGCTGCAACAAACTTCTGAGAATGTTCCTCTTGGCCAGCAATCCTGGATGTGACAGCTGTACAGATTTGGACACAGTAAAACTGATTATTTTAATGTCCGGTTATCTGATGGAGAATGATTACTGTGAGAATGAAAGTCCAGCCAGCTGCCGTCAACTGGTAACAGACATTCAAGGAAGTGACACCAGGTATGTACAGAAAGGCCAACAGAGAGAGGGACAGGCAGCAGAACAGGGGGAAACCCCGCAGTCAAAACATGTGTGGTAATGCTGGTGGCTGGGAATGAGGTGTCCAATTGCCAAGCATCATGAATGTTTGAAAATGTGTTGGAGCTGAAACTAACTCTCATCTTTGTTGTAAACGGATTTTCTTTTGTATTAATTCTAAAGTCAGAGAAATGTCTCATAATGACTGGTCAATCCATGGATCAAAGTCGATCGACTAACGGCACGTCCACACAGCAACGTGCGTTGAAGCTTGTGGTTCCGTCGCGTCGCTTTGCCTCTGTTGCGAAAAGTTCAACTTTTCAAGCTTCGACGGAAGCGCCAGCCAATCAAATCATATGCCAGAACAAGCTCTAGCCAATCAAACTGCGTGCTCGTGTGTCCGGGGCGGGAGATTCATGTGATTGGTTGTTGGTCACGCTCCAGACACGCCCACCGGCAAGCTTCAACGCACGCTGCCGTGTGGACGTACCGTAAGTGTCACAGCAATATTATTATTTTGGATTTATTCCAAATATTGATTTAGTTATAAGAAAAATTATGTTTCAATTTGTTGTTTCACACATGCATGGACGACACACGCAAACACACACAAAAACTATTTCGATAACTTATTCGTTTTTTTATTCAAAATGACAAAAAATATGGTTTTCAGCATCTGATGAAAATGTGCTGCTTTCACCCGTTTCATTTTCATTAAACCGTTTATATTTGGGTTTTGAAACTACAGAACAAAACATGTAAGACATCACCTTGGTCATTGAGAAACTCCCTCAGTATTGTCTGACATGTTATCGACCACACGATTAATCAATTCATCTAGAAATGAAGAGAAAGATAAACTAATATTTCTGCAGGCCAAACATACAAACAAGCGCGCACATATTCAATATATACACAAACTAAGTATATAAATACACAAGTTTTGTTTCAACTGAGTTTATAGTTGTAGTGTATCTCTCTATTCTGGAAGTAACAAATAAAGACAGACACACCCAAACACGCTCCCACACGTGTCTGTGTTCTGTGTGTATTTATCAGTGTGTGCCGGATACTAATATAGCACAAACATCTGTATGCAACGTGGCTTTCGATTCAGAAGGTATTATTTTCTCCTTTAACGATACACTTCAGTTTAATGAGGCCTTTCTGAATGAATAATTTGAGTGGTTGAGATTATTTTTCAGTTGATTAATTGCTGGTTGCAGACACCGGCCTATCCTAAAGCGGCTATTACGCCCTCTGTCTCTCTGACTCTTTCCTTTGTGACTGATGCACATGCTGAGCACAGCAGAGGACCTGTAATGCAGGATCCACCAGCAGCCCCGAGAGAGAGAGAGTACTGGCACCGTACTTGACCCAGAAAAAAGGCACTCACACACACACTGCTTAAAAATAGCCTGGTCACAATAATCCTAGCATACGCAAGCAGAGTGCTTGACGTGGTTTGTTCGGAGAATATGCTCATTCCCTTCTAAAAATATAGTCTCTGCCCCCCTATTGGCAGTGCAGTAGCACCCTCCACAGCACTCAGCACAAAGCAACAGCCTCCAATGTTCCCGCTTCACAAAACTGAAGACAACAAAGCTACAAAACACTTTTAGTAAGACTGTTTGTACCTATACCCACCACTGGTTTTTCAGCCTGTTAAACCTGAGGAAGGACTCTGCACCCTGAGCTGAATAATGTTGCAAATACCTCATCCGCGACCTTTTCAGAAGGTGTGACCAACCATCAGAGGTACATAATGCTCCAGGAAACCACATCCTTCCCTCGTATTAAACAGCTTTAAGTACGAAGCCTGTAAGCACAGTTACATCTGTGTGACTTCTGGAGCCGGCACAAACAAGCACTCAAATATGTGCACATCCGCTCACCTCTCGCAGGGATGAAACGTGCTTACTCTAAATTAAAGGATGGATTATGCATCATAAACCAGGGGCTCATGCTAACGTCTAAACATAAACACATTAAATATGACAAATGTTTTATGTATATGGTACACTCGGTTTATATAATTCATAGTTCGGTATATGAGAGAGTATATTTATTCTGTATATGTTATAATGTATAGTGTAGTCTATCTACAGTTGCAAGAAAATGTGAACCCTTTGGATTCTCCACACATAGCGTTGTGTGTTCCTTCCAAACAACTCAACGTTGGTTTCATCTGTCCACAGAATATGTTGCCAGTAGTGCTGTGGAACATCCAGGTGCTCTTTAGCAAACTTCAAACGTGCAGCAATGTTTTTTCTGGACAGCAGTGGCTTCCTCCGTGGTGTCCTCCCATGAACTCCATTCTTGTTCAGTGTTTTACGTATCGTAGATTCGTCAACAGAGATGTTAGCATGTGCCAGAGATTTCTTTAAGTCTCTAGCTGACACTCTAGGATTCTTCTTCACCTCATTGAGCATTCTGCGCTGTGCTCTTGCAGTCATCTTTACAGGACGGCCACTCCTAGGGAGAGTAGCAACAGTGCTGACCTTTCTCCATTTATAGACAATTTGTCTTACCGTGGACTGATGAACATCAAGGCTTTTAGAGATACTTTTGTAACCCTTTCCAGCTTTATGCAAGTCAACAATTCTTAATCGTAGGTCTTCTGAGAGCTCTTTTGTGCGAGGCATGGTTCACATCTGGCAATGCTTCTTAAGAATACCAAATTCAAAGCTGGTGTGTATTTTTTATAGGGCAGGGCAGCTTTAACCAACACCTCCAATCTCGTCTCATTGATTGGACTCCAGGTTGGCTGACTCCTCACTCCAATTAGCTCTTGAAGAAGTCTTTAGCCTAGGGGTCCACCCTGCACTGTGAATGTTTACATGGTGTGTTCAATGAAAACATATAATTGTTTGTGTGGTATTAGTTTAAGCAGACTGTGTTTGTCTATTGTTGTGACTTAGATGAAGATCAGAACACATTTTATGACCAACTTATGCAGAAATCCAGGTCATTCCAAAGGGTTCACTTTGTCTTGCAACTGTATCTGTCGGTGCACTATTTAGCAGACAGGTTGATCATGGGACAGAGAGCAACAGTTGAGCATGGCTCTCGACACAAAGTAGAACACTGGATAGGAGAAGTTACCCCATAGGCTTTTTAACCCAAAGGCCACAATGGTGTGCTCCTTTAAATGTAGCCCCGTGTTACAGAGCAACGCTTAGAGGCAGAGCAAACGAGGTGTTGGTGAATCCCAGAGGAGCGGGGGGGGGGGGGGGCAGGAGGTCCCTCATGACTGACCCAAGGCAAGTCCCCATTTAAATTCAAGTGGAAAATGTTAGCCCCTGGGCTGCTTCAAATACCATAGATCACTTTCACTCAGCGTCGCCTTGACATTACAGAGACAACTTCAGCTATGACAACCGCCACAAACACAGCCTCTGCAAGAAGCCCTCGATTGAGTTGATGGGCTTATCCACCAATCCAGTTAAAATGTCAAAAGTCTTAAGACAATGCTGTTAATGCTGGACTGAGCGCTGATCTGCCAGTTATAAATACCTAGGTATTAGGGTTGCCAGAAACCGACCATGATCAAAATCGATTATTCGGCAGCCCTGGCGAATAATAATCGATTAATCGACCGACCGACCCCAAATAAAGGCAATGGCAGGCACTTTAGACAATAACAAAAAATAAACCACCATCATGTAGCCTGTATTAATAATAGCAGCATTGAAATACATTCAATAATTAGCCTATTGTTCCACGAGGAGGAACTCTTTTTACCTGCCGCTTTGTTCATCTTTAGTCGCACGTGTGAGGGAGAGGGGGGGTGGGGGCGGGGGCGGTGTGTAGCGTGCTGCAGCAGCAGTCTGCTCTGCACGCAGGCTTCCTCCAAGTTTACAGTAAAACAAACTGTTGGTTTGACCAATGGCCATTTACGATTGTTAACACTATTACTATTATTAGCATTAGTCTATATTTTGGTTGAAACTAAGCCAGAAAAAAAAAAAAAAACATAAATAATAAAAAAAATATATATAAATAAAATCGATTTAAAAAAATAATATTCGATTATGGAGACTGTAACGATTAATCGAATAACCGAATAATCGCTGGCATCCCTACTAGGTATCTGGCTTGATGATTGTCTTACTTTTAAACTTCATGTCAATAACCTGCTTAAAAAGCTGAGGGTTAGGCTAGGTTTCTTCTACAGAAACAAGTCCTGTTTCTCTTTTGAAGCCAGGAACAGGCTCTGTGACCTTTTACCTGTGCTGGACTATGGTGATCTGGTCTATATGAATGCACCTGCCCATTGCCTGGAAAAGTTAGATGCCGCCTATCACAGTGCCCTGAGATTTGTTACTAACTATAAAGCACTTACTCATCACTGTACCCTGTATGCCAAGGCAGGTCTGCCTTCACTAACTGTACGGAGGCTCAGTCATTGGTACATGTTCATTTACAAAGCCATGTTGGGTAAACTACCTTTTTATATCTGCTCTCTGATCTCTCGACGAATTGAAAGTACATATTGCCTGAGATGCCAAGTGCTAGGACTGTCTTAGGGAAGAAAGCTTTTAGTTGTGCAGCGCCACTAACTTGGAACAGTCTGCAAACATGTTTAAAACTGAGCACTTTGGTTCCCCTGCATCATTTTAAAACTCAGCTGGGTGACATGCTGTTTGATACTCATGGTACCTGTCTCTGTAAATACAGTTTGTAAACTGTACCCTGTACATTATGTTGTTTGTCATCCTTATTGTTGTTCTGTTGTTTTTATGTTACATGTGTAACTAATGTCCTGCAGGTCACCCTTGAAAAAGAGATCTTTTGATCTCAAGGGGCTTTCACCTGGTTAAATAAAGGCTACAAACAAACAAACAAAGAGCGAGGGAGTTCACCACCTACCCAAAGAGGCAATTATGCTTTTTTTTAAAAAGCATAATGTAAAAAGATCAGACTGCTCTTTTCAATCTATGAAGGGCAACATATGAAGTATCTTTTTTCAGTGTATAGATATTTATATAAAGTGTGTGACACAGAATACAGAATACAAAACCTGCCGGCTTAGACCGTACTGAAAACCTCACCGCCAGTCTTTCTCAAATGTAACCCAGTGACCCAGGATCAGAACATTGCTCTGAATACATTTACCTAATCAAGTTCAATCAAAGTCTTTCTTCGCTACGCTGCACTTCACGGTTCAGATCCGGTGTGTGGTGCCGCTTGTAACAGTTGTTATATTTAATTGACATTTTTGTAATAATAATAATGATCATATTGATAGGAAACGGAGGACGTCAAACAATAATAATGACGCTAATTGGTAAACATTATCAATAGTTTGTAAATGTTACGGCAATTCCTTGTGTATTTCGACAAGTTTTGATCCAGGTGAGAAACTGAATTTCTCTTTTGTGTGTCTTCCTGAAAACATTAAGGAATCTCTGTATTAAGGTGATGAATGGTAACTTGGGGAACTTCTACCTATACCATATTCATGGGCGTGTGGCGCAGTGGTTAGTGCGTTGGTGTTCGGATCAGGGGAGCACAGGTTCAAACCCCACTGCAGTCAGCATGTCGTTGTGTCCCTGAGACACTTCACCCCAAATTGCTCCTGTGGGGATTGGCCACAGTATTGAGTATGTAAGTCGCTTTGGAGAAAAGCGTCTAACAAGTGACATGTAATGTAATTCATGTGAAAGTTATTTATCATATATTTGACCCTTGATACAAGATACTTCAACTATTACCCTTTGAAACTCCATTATAGAGCATGTGGAACATTTCTATTCATTATACAAGTGCAGGTTGGGCGGAGGAGGCTATCGGACAAAGACCACGTTTTGTTAATTGTCGACTTCAATAAAGCATATTGAAAAAGAGCCCAGGATGGTTTGCATGTTCAAAGAATGAAAGATAAAAGTAGGGACAACGTTGAGAGTTAATAAATTAATAAAGACTCAAAATGAACTGTGCTAACAGAAAAGACAAATGGAGAAGATGTGATCTCCTCAGAACAAATCCTTTCTAACCAGGGTCTTGGGCACCACCAAAAAACAATTCAACAACAACCAGATTCTCTAGCAGTGCCATTATCCAGCTCAGCGATATGATTATGCTAATAGAGAGGATAACAAGTTCAGATCAAACGTGGCGTTTCATCCTGTAAATACAGTAAGATCCCACCATGTGCCCTAGAAAGAGTCCATCACTCCTCCTGTCCCTCAGGCCCTCGCTCCTCCGCAGGCTAAGGAAGTGGGATGCACATTCACAACCTGCCCTTATTCTTTACTCATCATCGCAGTACAGAGGAAAGCTAAAAATACTTGTGTTCATTCTCCTCGTCCTCCTACAGTTTCCCTGCGAGGAAGAACTGCTTCTAGATATGATCATCGTTTACACAGAGAGAGAACAAACAAGAACCAGCAAGAACAGACTCAGAAGAGAATGTACAAAACATTCCGTACACTATTATAGCAGAGCAAGAGTTTTAAAAACAACCATACAAACGGCTCATCATACACTGGGGGGTTTAGTCCGCATGTGGATTAAGCAAGCCATTCCTCACCTTTATGTAACAAATGTAACATTTTACAACTAATCATTTGCTGCTTGAAAGATACAGATAGAGAACTAGGTTATTGAAAAATGAAGTACCACCTGAATAATAGCTGCAGCAATGATTTGCTCTTTTAGTTTTTTCTAAATAACCTCAATTATGTGGTTGTAAATTGAGTTCCATGAAAACAGCTGCACTAAATCTCATAATTGGAAACATGAACTCTCTCTAAAGGCAGATCAGTGAACCTGACGACGTGTGAAGCACCAGTGGAAAATAAATTTGGATTAGACACCCTCACAGCATCTAATTAAAATACTCCATAAATTAATCTGGTGCCCAGTGACTGCTGGGAACTTTAAGCTGCTAATAAGTGGAGCCATTGTTTTCTTATGCCTCAGTGATGCTCATCAGCCTAGCGTTTTCCAAAACAGGCCTGTCACATAGCTCTATCTTTAATCAACGCCACGCTGTACTCTGAAATACAAAATTAAATGACCTTATATGCAAATTAATTATACTTTGATGAATCAGTTACGTGCCAAGGTTACATGAGGATCTCCTCCTGCTGTCGCTCTCCTCAAACGGCCTAAATCAACTGTACAAAGAGAAGTCTTATGTAACTCTGACGGATACAGAAAAGTAAAGCATCGTTAAACTTGATATGTTTCCATCCCATTCATCTACAGACCAAAGGACAAGCAATGCTTTTGTAGGTTCAAATGATCAATCTCAAACATCTCTATCAGCATCTCCATTTGGTAGCAACAAGATGCTTAATGTGGCGCCTGTTGCTGATACTTGCTCACCACTGACATAGAGGAACAACAACTGATGGGCTCACATTAACATTGCTAGAAGCGATCTCTCACAATATTGTAAGTGGCTTGGGCTATTATGAAATACAACAGAAACTTGACTTGTTATTTCAGTGGGACGACACCTACATTATCAGACCATCTATGGCAGAATGCAACCACCCTCACATGCGTCAGATATTCAAACTGAATTCATCTGACTGACCATCAGCCAGCTTGTAATAACTCAAAAAGGAGTTTTGTGAAGGAACGCAAGACACGTGTTATGTTAAAAAAAAAGTCTAATCAAACCTGTGTTATTAGCATGAAGGCTGAACCTATGGATAAAATGCATGTATAAGCTCTGAAAGCAAACGCCTTAAACAAAGAGAAAAATGCAGACTTGTTAGGTGTCAAATAAATGTCTGTAATTAAAAGCTTGTGGAATCCTACATTTTATAAAATAGTGGCAGTTTTTTGGCCATTGGATGAAAATAGTTGAATCATATAAAATCAAACAGTTAAAAGTCAACCTTTTGCCCTCCCTATGGAGTGTATCTATCAGTGTTTATTAAGCATTACAAATCAATCTAAATGTCATTAGCACTCAAAGAACTGGCAGTGCATTTTGTTTTTGACTGTCAAGAAGAGAAATGAAATGGATTAAACTCCATAAATAGGCCAAAATGTTTTCCTTTCCTGCCCCTTCATCCTCTCCATCATGGCTTGAACGGGGGTAACCATGGAGACACAGGACTCTTTCCTTATTGGCTGTCAAGATGAAGTCAGAGTGACGAGGAAAGTAGAGACCAGATGCTGCAGGGCTGATATTTCTTTCTCCTGTCTCCACTTTCACTTCTTTCAGTCTCTGTGCTTCCCCAACTCGGATCATCGTCTCTGCAGTCTGTGTTCTGGCTAAACAAACTGATACTGATATGTCATGTAGCAGAAACAGCTGTTAATAAAATGCAGAATGTGAAAACAAAATATTTAGCGTTTAATGCTTGTACTGTACTCATGTTTAAACGTTAAGACAGGCAGGCCTACAACTACCTGCTTCAAAATGCCCAATGAGTGCAATTTCTTCTCATGGTTCAAAATGAACTTAGAAGACCACTTATTACTCACTTTTATACAATCGAGTACCGAGTGTGAGAAATATGGAGGAACACAGGAGAATTCCAATATTGAATTAACTGAATCCTTGGGAAGAAACTCCCTCATTTCCCATGCTGTAAAAGCTGAGGGTCACCAGTTTATTATTGGTCTGAGGACATCTACCACAAAGCAAATTAACTGTCCATGAGAAGAAGCTGCTCTGGAAAAGCTGTGGCTGTCTGCTGCCCTTTGGTGAAATACCTCAAACCCTCTTGTGCAGCACGAATAACGCAGGCTTCACAAAAGTGCTCTACCCATTGACCATAGGGTAGAGCACACACAGAGGCCGTCTCACACAGAGGCCGTCTCACACACTGACCATAAAAGGCCATTTTCAAAGATGCTCATGTTCCTATGACTTTGGCTTCAGAAGTGTTCAGAGTCAGGTTTCAGCTCGGTGGAAAACCTGTCTTTATCATCTTGGGATTTTCTTATCAGAGCTAAAAAAAGAAACACTCTCTTTCAGTGTTGCACTGAAGGAGTCTGACATCTCCTTCACACAAAGACACACTTCTCTCAATGGAGCTTTGCCTGGAAGCAAAGAATAGAATAACCCAGGGAGACTTCCCGATACACTGGGAAGAGGTGAGGGGGCAGCAAGAGGGGGAGATAGGGTCTGAAGGAGTCTATTTTTAGCATCAGAGAAATCAGGTGTCTGTGGCCAATGGAAAAGAAAGGAGCTTGTGGGTAAAGAGACATGAAGCAGCGCTGTCGCTTTTATTTTACATGAGTCCCATGTGAGTCAGAGAGCCACAAGGGCTGGGGGGTGGGGCACAACAACACACAAACAAATATAAAATGGCATATATACGGTCCCTACTGACACAAACACAAATAAAATGTATGCAATGTAAAGCATACGTATAAACATTGTTTTGAAGTAATATGTATATATTTGCAAGTAACAACTTATCAATAATGGATACGTAAAAAGCCAGCAGGAAGTAATCCAATAATCAGCAGTTCAATGACTCAGCGCACGCAACATTTCTAATTCAAAGCAGACTATGCTCCTTGCAGATTAGAATAGTGTATTCATCTTTTGGACTTTGCCTCACAGAAGCAGATAGCGTTGCATCTTTCTGCTTAAGAGCAAAGGTTTCCTGGTACAGAGGGTGTGTGTGTGTGAGTGCCTCGATTTCATCTAACAAGCCTGATGAATAACAACACCCATCTTCCCTGACAGGATACACATAACAGACTTCATTCGTCTTCCATAAAATGAGACTCAAGAAAGGACACAGGAAGGTGGACTGCTATAAAAAGACCTCAGCTCTCCTCTTCAAGTCCACCCACACTGCCAGAGAAACTAGTGTCAAAAAGGCCAGGGACACAGCACAACCTGCACTAAGTGTTTTGCCTTTGTCTTATTTCCCAGACAACGGCACTTCAGGAGCATTAGCAGTGTTTTGACATCCGTCAGCTGGCTCATCATGAATAGGTGGGGACAGGGTGTACCCCTGCTGTCCCTGTCAACAGCAACATTAGCATCACCTGCTTTGTTTAAGGGAGCTGAAGTAGGAGATGAAAGACAAAACAAAATGTGTGCAAAAAAAACACAATTTTTCTGGCTGGCACCCAGGTGCATGATGGGGGCTCATCCATAATACTGTCATGATGCATGATTGTCCACTGAAGATGAATTAAAAGAAAAATGAGACCTTCAGATAACCAGCCAGCTGGAGATGTATGCCTATACTCACATATGAAGACATTTAAACCTATAAAGTACCCTAACGTTTAAAAAGGCACAGATACAAATCGTCGTTTTACATCATTTGTTTCCATTATTCTACGCTTTTGTGTGTGTGCAGTGCAGGAAGTCATCTATCCATCATCATTATCCAATTCCAAAGCAGACCAACTAATATGACAATGTTTCAGCATAGTCCATTTGAATGGAATCGTCCAGCCTATAACACGGGCAAATGTATTATCACAGTTTCTGATTATTCTAATCATATTCTTAACCAGAGCCATTATGTTAATAACAGGAGATGTCCTGTGGTAGCACTGCTAACAAAATAACTTCATGTCCTTTGGTACAAAATAAATACAGTACAGACTAAAACAGATGTTATAATACAGCTTTCTTGATGAATCACTTCATTTCAGCGTGGTGTGAAAAGTACCCAACATAAAATGCACTCAAAGACCCCTCCAGTGATGTCAGTGCCCATAACAATCATTCCCTATTGACGCAAACATGACATGACTTTTATTAGCTGGGAGGTATCAGCAGAGGGAAAAATAACCTAGACTATATACAGTCGGGGACAACATGAAAGGCAAGTCATGAATCCAGTTGAATGCCTTCGTTATCTTTCTGCTAGCTTATGTAACAAACTGCATTCATACAAATTGTCTATTTAATAGAGAATAGAAGAAAATCAGTTAAGAAGTAAATAATCTATTGTACGATAAACTGCTCAATCTCTATCTCTATCCTCCCCATCTTATCACTGCCTCCTAGCCATGGGAGTGATTGTGTGTATATGACGTGTGGAATGCAAGACACAGAAGTCCATAGTCTGGTCTGAGTAAAGAACCAAGACTATATCACTCGTCTGCCTAAAAACCAAACGCAAATGTCATGTAAAAATGACACATGGCAATAACAATAGGTGTAGGAAAATATTGATATACTTAAATTACAATATGTTTTGTTTGAAAGGATGTCACAATTACGGAAATGTAGTAATGTATTAGTATTATAGTTCCATTTAACTTATTAAACCGAACACAGAAGGGTTCAATAAACCACACGTTTTCTACTAATACCATCTTCAAACTTACAAAACATATCCCTCAAATTGCCTTCATTTTTGTATGTGTTTATTACGCAAGCTGACATTCCAAAGACTATTAAAAAAGAACTTACCCAACAAGATTTTATGAGGACGCGTACAAAAAAAATGAAATACACAGACCAAGTTCAACAGGTTTTTACAAAATCTTTGGAGATGGAGCAACATGAAGAAAAATGTCAAAATACCACACAAACAGGCAAGTGAGGTTACGATTATATCTGAGAGCAACAGCATGTACACTATGTGACAGCAGGTGACGCCACGCCGTACAGAACTTTATTTACCACTGCGTTAACTCTCCTCAAAAAGCTACTGTATGTGTACGTGATGTTTCTTTGCTCTTCCTGTGTCAGCATATCATCTGATAAGCAAATAGTACAGACATGGAACCAACATATGTGGTAAGCACCTCACACGTCACAGCAACTGAAAGGAAGTCAGTTTTCTTGTTTCCTCATCTAAAATGGCGGGACACTCATTTGTCCCCTGTATTAATAGCGACAGGATTTGTTGACTTATTCTGTCTGTAGACAATCCTAAAAAAAGAAAAGGTGAGAGTTGTAGTAGAAGAACAGAAGACCTGGCACGTGTGATAATGAAAAAAACACTCTCACTAGAGATTCCACGGAGTGCTATGAATACTCAAACACATGTTCACATACTACAGGCTCCTCTGTCAGGAATGTTCCACTCCAGTCACTCACAGCATATATTTACATATTCTCACAGCGTTTTCATCCGGACCATGAGGAGGTTGTCCGGCCCTCCTGTAACTGTATAACATAAGTAGAGTGGTGGGTAATTTTAGCCTTAGAGAGCTGTGTGACATGAATGAGCAAACATTAGCACAGTATCTCATTTCAGTCAGACAACTCACGTGTTACTTTAACATGTTTATAAGCAGCATATAGTTGAGTTTGGCGTCTAGGCTCGGCCCTCATCCCTCCACAGATATACCATACATACATAGCACGATGAGTGATGATTACATAACTAACCCCCCCGAGCCTACAGGTGGAAGCTGGGGTGGTGGTGGGGCAGCGAGCAGCAGCGACGTAGAGGTAGCTGCAGCAATAGCAGCAGCAAGCAATGCATGGAGAGAGATCTGGCAGGTTCAATAGAGCGGCGTATTAAGGAGACTCTGTTTGGTTGGTTGCAGAGTGGCAAGGGGGCGTTATGTATGAATGCAGCATAAGCGTTCGAGTTGACTGCCTGAACTAGCAAGCAGGCTTCGCCCCATAAATTATTATTCCCAGTGTCTCCAATTCTTTTTTTAACTGCATTAACTGCTTTAATTCAACAAATAAAAAAGGTGAGCATGGAAGAGGAAACTAAAATTCACATTTGTACAGACAAGGCACTCACTTAGAATCACCTGCACTGTTTCTCCTTATTTTGATTGGTGTAAGAAACCTGAGAGTTTAAGTGCGATCAAGTTTCAGTCTCTTAACTACCGTCTTCCTGTAAGATTCCTTGATACTGATGGTGCATTCAAATGTGTTTTAAAGGAGAGAAAAGAGATGTCTCAACATTATGTCTACAAATGCTCTGCAGCGTGACTGTAGAACCAGTGAATAAAACCAGACAAATATGTACAAGTCCATGTATGGTTATCCTACAAAAAACTCAAGACAACTTCTTGACTTTGTCAAACTCAAATCCAGACATTACTGCCAATAAATGTGCCTTCCTGAATCTATTAAAGTAATTTTCCAGGAAATAATAACTCATACAGTATTTATACTAAATTAATATTTGAAAGCTGCTGAAATGACTTGCGTAATAAAATATTCGGCCAGAGGAAGGGATATGACAGATCCTAAATATATTCAAGATCAGCTTAATATCTATCAATTAGGCTTATATTTAGTCAAAATGACAATAATATAGGAACCATGGAGTTAAAACTATCCAACAGCATGGTGTAGTCCCAATGGCTGCATTCGAAAACCTGCAAGTATAGCCTAAATGAATTTAACCCAAACAGTAAAATCAGTGAATGCTCGTCA
Organism: Gymnodraco acuticeps; assembly: GCF_902827175.1. Lineage (NCBI taxonomy): Eukaryota > Metazoa > Chordata > Actinopteri > Perciformes > Bathydraconidae > Gymnodraco > Gymnodraco acuticeps. The sequence continues at coordinate 1,173,079 of NW_022991187.1, forward strand.
GCGCTCACAAAAACATCAAAACATCATGACCCATCATGTAAGTGTAGTAGTGGTTAACAACGACAATGGAAAGGGAAGAAGTTGGTCTAGTTCTTTGCGAATTTGTACCGACTTTACATTTGTAATCTCATCTGATTAAAAACAGTGTATGAAATAAGCCTGTATCAACACAAAGGCTGTTATAATGAGCAATAAACACTTATTAAACAACAAACTCAATCAAAGGCTTGCATTTTGTCCACATGTGATTTGACAAAAGCACTTCCTCATTAAAAACCGCTCACATTACACTTAGCACACACAAGAGACGTCGATTAAAGTCTCAGTTAGTTAGGCTGGCCATTGGGACTGAGACCGAATCAGAACCATCTCTGGGATACTCGGACAAACTGCATTTTAAGTACTTCTTTAATTTGTACTCATCAATCAATTTTCATTAATTCACACAAAAAGGGAGAGATTTCTCTAAAACGTCAAAGTCACTGTAGAGGTTTTTGCCATTTGCATTGTCCACATAGCCCTGCCCATGCACCAGATGTGTGTATTTATACGAAGGGTGTACATGGTTAGGCAAATATCTTGCAGAGCTGCCTTGTCTGCAGTAGAGAAAGGTCCACTGACTGTGTAAAGGTCACAGCAGGTATGACTGGTTAAGAGGGTGGTGCTGGTGCACAGTCAAGTGAGAATTCTTTGAATTGGGTTTGTGATCCTGATGTTGCTGGCCTCCATCTCAAGCAGTCTACCCTTAGATATCAGACCGCTTTATTGACTGAAGACAGGCAGCAGCAAAGTGTTTATTGCGTAGTCCTTTGTGACACAAATGAAAGGCATGGGGATATCCTGATAGTCACCGACAGCTTGTGTGTGTTACAGTCAGCAACAGATGCAGCTATGTTTCGGATCAAAAAGGATGAACAGAAGTCAAAAACCAAATTGACTCAGAAGAGAAAAACAAACAAAGCTCAAATTCCCTATAATTTAGAACAACTCAGAATGACTACCAACCCTTGCAGTGAACTTTACTATTCAAACTTCTGCTTACAAGAACTCAAAAATGACTCAACCAATGTCATCTTAAAGATCACTTGGCAGCTGATGCAGTTATTCAACCACTACAACCGTTATAACTGGCACAAGTTTTGACATGTCAAAGACAGATAACACACCCTGAGTGCATAAATGCAGGCCTGGGAATAATACATCTCGGTTTTGCCTCTCCTGCACTTACTTGTAATACTCTGTATTCCAAGTGCACGCTAGATCTTGCTCTTATATGGCTGAGGCTCTGATCTGTACCAAAGATACATCTCAAAACTACTCTCAGATTGCATTGCTAATTTAAAGACATGTTGCTATGTTTGAAATAAAGCAGAAACCACAGTGGAAGAAGTGGAATCATCTGGACAACAGAAGCCCTAACCTCAGTCAGCTCTGCCTCCATGACTCACCCAGGCCCAGCTGAGTCAAGCTGAGTCAAGCTGAGTGACTCTTGATGCTGAAACTCATAAAGTCGTATTCAATTAGAAATAGGCCTCGGGAATGCAAAAAAAGCTTGTGGTATGCAGGTTTCTAGGAAAAGGCAAGCTGTGTTAAGTTCAAATATGTGCCCTTACTTTACAGGTAAATCCTCTCACTGAGGTCAAAGCCAATACATGCTGTAATTTAAACAGAGTGGTTTATAAGTTTTCTTTGGAAAATGCACCAAAAAAACAAAAACATGAGCCTGAAAATCCACCAGTGATTCCAGTCATTTCCATTTTGACATATTATTTAATGAAGTCTATAATAATAACAAGTTACAGTCCGAATAGAGAGGGAGCAGTTTTACAAGCTTTAACACGCATGCCTGTGTGACAGCAACAGAGAGCAGAAACAAATCCTGCACTTCTTCAGGTAACGGGAGGAAGACAGCGTGAGTGTAAACACATGTAATGGCGAGCTTTGACAGCACCCGGTGTTAAGAACATTGTCAAATAAGATTTACCAAACGTGACGTTACACGTTGGAGGAGCACATCTGAACCGGAGTAAACTCACCGGCAGTTAGTTACCTAGCAACATGGAAGCAAATGTAATGATAAATTAATGGCTTTGCAATGCCGATCATTCTCACATACCTGCAGCTGATGCACCTCCGGATTAAACACACACCCGGAAAAGCAAAAGTTCCCCAGCCTTTTCTCCGCGTTTGTAAGGGGGTCACTACTTTCACCTGTAACACGGTGTTCTTTCAGCTCCACTCGATGAGGTCTGGAAACGATGCCATGATTGAGATGAACGCATCGAAAGTCAGCAGCTAATTTCCTTTACGTCGCCGTGTGCATGTGATGGCCTTTCAGCAGAGGAAGGCGTGTGGGTACGACATGTAGAGATGACACACACATCATCATCCGGAGTGTGTTAACATGCCGCCCTTTCTGCCAGTGTTTACAAAATATGGCCCCATCGTTGCACCGGAGAACCACACGCTCGATTTCCTGAACCGACAGAAAAAAGGCCGAAGTAGCTATGGTAACGTTTAAAATGTCCTTGAATATCCTGCCAAACGTCGCGGGAGTTGGCGGTCCGTCGGGTTCGTCCTGGCGGTAAAACGGTAACCGGTTGTGAGCTCCGTGCAGCGGAGATCCATCTACCGTCCACAGAACCGGGGAGAGAGAGGGTCAAACAGATGAAAAGCACCCGCCATGGGAAGTTGTCACTCCTCAAGTCAGAGCCTCTGCGAGACTTCACAGTCCTTTCAGCACGACACCAAATAGTGTCAAGGAAACACGAGTCTAACGAGGTTTCCGGTATAAACTTCCAAAATAAAAGCCTGCCTTACTGAGCGTGTGCAGTTGCTCATTTCACACACTTGAACTCGCACTCCAAGTGCAGAGATGGGAAAAGTATCAGATGTGCTTGAGTAAAATTACAAGTACTAGAGTGTAGGAATACTCTGTTACAAGTTAAAGTCCTGCATTACAAATGTTAGTCAAGTAAAAGTACAAAAGTACTGGCATCAAAATATACCGTAGACCTACTTAAAGTACCAACAGAAAGTATTCATTATGCATTTGGCCCATTTAATTATTATGATTATATGTTTTGCTTTTGTTGCATTAATATGTTTATCAAAGCTGGTAAAGGTGCAGCTAATAATTGTAATGACTTTGTATTCCGCAGGAAAGCTTGTGAATTTCACTCCAGGGGTCACTAAAGTATTATTTGGTGATTATATTTCACATCATTAATCCAAATCTGCAGAGTAACTAAAGATATTAAATAAATGTAGTGGAGTACACAATAACCTAAAAGTAGCAAAACCTTAAGTACAAAGGAGCAAAACATTTAAATATTCAAGTGAAGTACAAGTACCTCAAAATCGTAATTAAGTAGTACTTGAGTAAATCTACTTAGTCACTTTTACACCAATGTCAAGTGTATAAAGGGCGTCCTACGAACACAGAATGATAACCCGTTAATACATTGAGGCAGAAAGCTCATTGTTGGGGAAATATTTCCAAGGCCCATAACTTTGACCCAGTTTATCAGTTCAAACTGTCCTGACTGAGCACACGCACCTGTAACCTTGGCTGCTGTGCTCTCAGTGTTCTGTCTCCCTGTTCCTGCCTGTTGGCGTCAGCTGATAGAGGTGTTATGATTCTATCTTGTTATGCAGCATGTTGATGATGCTCTCTGAACTAGCTAAATACATGGGTCTGGGGTAGAGTTCTTCAGAATTGACGTGGCAACTCTACCGTGAAGTCAGAACCTCTGGCTCTTGGACTTGTGATGTGAATTCTCCGGACGAAGCTCCAAATAAACCATCATGTGTTTGGCATCAAAGCTCCTGCTCTTCCCGTGTCTCTTTCCTGAGTCGGTGACTCCCACTGCATAGCTACACAGAAGTTTCCCTTACACTCATTAACACTATAATGGAGTAAAAATAATAAACAATAAAAGTATTATTCGTATTTATCTAAGGGTTAGAGGTGTGGCCAGCTTTAGATTGCTGTGCTTGCTATCCAGACTGAAAGTGTACAGTGACATATTGAAATAACAACATTTGGACACTAGTGTTTATTTTGAAGGATTAGTCACTTGTTTACCGGTGCTGTTCTTTCTTCTGCTGGCTTGACAAAGCTGAGACTCTTGCAGCCACTCAGATAAACAGTTTCGATATTAGGACACCCCCTCCTGGCAACTCAGTATATGGTAGGCCTGTCAAACTAAATGTTAACTGGTATTACAGGTGGTTGTACAGATGTCTGCAGGCAGAGCTTAAAAGCATAAGAAGAAGAAGAAGAAGAAGAAGAAGAAGAAGAAGAAGAAGAAGAAGAAGAAGAAGAAGAAGAAGAAGAAGAAGAAGAAGAAGAAGAAGAAGAAGAAGAAGAAGAAGAAGAAGAAGAAGAAGAAGAAGAAGAAGAAGAAGAAGAAGAAGAAGAAGAAGAAGAACCAGAAGAACCAGAAGAACCAGAAGAACCAGAAGAAGAAGAACCAGAAGAACCAGAAGAAGAAGAAGAACCAGAAGAACCAGAAGAAGAAGAACCAGAAGAACCAGAAGAACCAGAAGAACCAGAAGAACCAGAAGAAGAACCAGAAGAACCAGAAGAACCAGAAGAACCAGAAGAAGAAGAACCAGAAGAAGAAGAAGAAGAAGAACCAGAAGAAGAAGAAGAAGAAGAAGAAGAAGAACCAGAAGAACCAGAAGAACCAGAAGAACCAGAACCTTTATTAATGCCCCTAGGACCTAGGGGGAAATTCAGTGTTTCACTCTGGCTTGTATTTTAATACACACACAGTATATTACATGTTACTTGTATACATGTAGGTGCACACATGCACATGCAACACACACAGTTATACACACATTACAGAATGCACATGCTGGAGAGGGCCAGAGCGAAGAGGCTGCCAGTCTAGCCGGGGAGCAGTTGGGGTTCGGTGCCTTGCTCAAGGGCACCTCGGCAGGGCCCAGGAGGTGAACTGGCACCTCTCTAGCTACCAGTCCACTCCATGGTTTTTTTGGTCAATCGGGACTCGAACCGGAAGCACTTTATATTCCAACTTATACTACTAATACTTTTATATAACAATTGTTGTCAGTAAATTATTTGTTGTGCACAGCTCTTCACAATATTTACACCAATACTACTACATCTAGAGATGAAAGAAGTGCTCACATTATTTACTCAAGTAAAAGTAGCAATACTACAATGTAAAAATACTCAGTTACAAGTAAACGTACTGCATTCAAAGTTGTACTTAAGTAAAAGTGTAAAAGTATTAGCATTCAAAAATACTCAAATATGTTTGTATTAATTACCTAAATTTGCAAAGTAGTTAGTAGCTAAATATTTAAAAAAACGTACAAACTTACAAAATGTAGTGGAGTATAAAGTAGCATAATGTGAAAATACTCAAGTTCAACAGGTTGAACATGTTTACGTCCTTTGCAAGATCACCATACAAATGACATATAATGGTTATATTGTACCAAAATGAAGGTCAGTTTTAATGTGACCACTAAAGACAAAGTAAGTCATTAGAAATGCACCTCCCCCATCCCCCCAATATGAGAGAGATGTCGTCACAGGTCATCAGAGCGATTGTCTTTTCCTGGTGACCTACATAGTTTCCTGATTTACTTATAATAGTCATTGTCAAGAGAGTGAGCAGGAAGTGTTACAGCATGGTCCATTTGTTCATATGAGACCATTCTTGCAGTAAATGTATATAGCCTAAACATTAGACGGACTTAAGGTTTAACATTAATTAGAACTTTTAAGGAAACCTTTAGAAACTACAACAGTATGTTCACCTTCCACAAGTGTTTGGCACTACTAGCAATAATGGACTAAAATGTAGGCTTTTACTGGTTATAACATTTTACAACTATATTTTTTAAGCAATGCAATGAGATGTAAAACAAATATTTTGTAATAAGTGTGAATGATCATCATTGTCTCCTCTGTTTACATCTACTTATCTTTACATGTGAATATATAGCTTAATTAATGTGAATATCCAGGTCATACACAGTAAAGTACTGGGAGGGGATTCGTTTTTTTGTCACATCTGATCGTTTGAGGCGGCTTCATCAATAAGGTTTAAGAAGTTTCATTAAGTCTAATCGATCGATTTTAACTGGGTACGTCCTTGTTTAGTTAAATACACAAATGTTATTAATTTAAGCTATGCCATTAGAACATTTAGATGTTCATGGTCCAAAAAAGAGATTCGGATATATTTGGGACCAAAGAAAAAAAAGCAATTTAAATCGTTAGACTGTGCTCCCAATTAAATTACATTACATTTTATTACCTAAAAGTTACTTGTTTATTTATGACAAGTTTAGTTGGCCTACCTGCAGTGCTTGAAGAAGTATTCAGATATTTACTTGATTAAAAATACCAATACATTATTCTCAAAATACTCAAAAGTCCTGCATTCAAAATCTTACTTAAGTAAAAAAGTATTATCATCACAAAGTAATTAAAATATAAGAAGTAAAAGCAATTATTGTGCAGAAAAATTGCCTTTATGTGTGTGTACAATAACATTTATAATATATGTGACATTCTAGATAATATTGTGGCATTAAGTAGCATTTTACTGTTGTCGACAAACAAAGTTCTGATTAACTTTTTGTAAGTTATTTAAATAATCTCACTCTTCTGTGACCTAAAGAGTAAGACCACTAGTTTAATTTTTAGAGATGCATTTTTGTTAAATGTAGCTAACGCTGTTACATAAATGTAGTGGAGTAAAATAACATTATTTCCCTTTTAAATGTGGTGGAGTAGAAGTATAAAGTAGCATGCAATAGAAATACTGAAGTAAAATACTGTACAGTACTTTAGAAAATGTACTTAGTTAATGTATTCACCTATGTAGCTGTGTCTGTTAGATGTCTGTACTATTGAAGAGTTGTTGTGATGTGTAACCGTGTATCGTTCAATTAAGTTATGAGGGAGGCAACAGTTCGCCATTGTAAACACGGCCCTGCTAAATTGTCTAGGTAATTTTCAACCTTGACCAACATGACATTCACAAACAATAATGCATTTAAAAAATACAAATAAAAGATTATTTAAGGAAACTCAAACTCAAAAAGCCAACTAACGTATTAAAAAACATGTTTGCAGTTTCCTACCTGCTGTGGGGTTTTCTGTTTTGCAGCCAATCGACACAAGATGGCGGCAGCAGGTAAAGACAACCCTGCTATTCTAGCCACGAAGAAGAAATCGACTGCTGGGCGACAGGTGGAAACGTAGAAGAAGAGAGGACTAAACATAAACATGAGCAGAGTCTCACCGTGACCGTGAAACAAATAGGAAAATGCTGTAGCCTACCGTTAAACATTGATATACGTGTATCCTGTTTGGTGACACACAACGTAGTGTAATGCTGTTTGTTACTGTGTTTGTTTATTTAAAGAAATGTCGCGGCTTCTCCCCTTCATCAGCTGTGTGCACAACGTGTCTAGTCGGGTCATAACAGGAAGAGTTTCTCCCAGTGTCTCTCTACTTCTCAGGCCAAACCCTGCCGGACTGCCATGTGTTTTGGCAGCAGGTAAAAAGAACCTGATAGACCTGCCTGTCCTGAATGAGGATGAGTTTGAAGAGCAGTTTGTGAGAGGATCTGGACCCGGAGGACAGGCTACAAGCAAAACCAGCAACTGTGTGGTGCTCAAACACATCCCCAGTGGCACTGTTGTGAAGGTAAATCTTGTTTTTATTAATCCTGTCATCACTAGTTTATCACTAGTCCAAAAAGGAAAATGGTTTACCCAAATAAGAGTTATCTAAACGATGAGAATCTCAGTTGACTAATACATCTATTGTAATAGTCATTCATGTTTTTGATCCTATGGTTCTGCTATGCCAAACATTTTAGTTTATCCAGAATAATTTATATTGTGTATTATTTGTGTATATATGTATTTTATACTGTTTCTAAGTTATTTGCTGTTTTTTTTTTATGTTAATACTTTATAACACCTTTTTAAATATGTTAATGAACACAATGCTGCTGTAACAAAATAATTTCCCTATGGGGTCAATAAAGTATCTATCTATTTATCTTTCTAAGTCTAACATAGAGGCCCACGTAGTCAATTTGCTGGTGCTCTTTTGTCATAGTATGCTCTTCTACAGATGTTGATTGTAATGGAAGTTGAAGATAATGTTAAATTATAAGGACTTTCTGTCCATGTTCAGGGTATATGCAGGAATCCTGAAGTCAAATGTAATACCTTTTAAGACCTTTTTCATACATTTTAAGACCTCATCGCCACTTGGAGTTTCAACCGGTTACATTGGCGACACACTTTACCTCACATTGACTATATACAGTATTGATTGTCCTTCCTCCTTATCTTCCAACCATTTGGACGCAGACTTGCATTCCTCATAACGATGTTGTTTAACAACCGGCGTAAACTGACCTTTGTGCGCTATCAAGCAGTGAGCGTGCGATGTCCTGTTCAGGTGACGTCAAACCCAACGGGATGCCATAAATAAACTACACAGAATCACACTACACACCTACGCAATGATTACATTCAGGCAGACTGTAGAATACAACCTCTTTGGACCATTTATATACTTATTGAAAACAAGCTACAAAATGTAATACCTTAGAATATGCTGTTTAATACTTTTTAATAGCCTTAGTTTTCTCTAAATTGATTTATCAACTTTCAATACTTTTTAAGACCCCGCAGACACTCTGATGTTGGCTTAAAAGTTGAAATTCACAGTGAAGTTGTGCCTTTCCTGAAACATAAAATAAAATCATGATGCATGAAAGCCCCAGAATAGCTACTGAGTTGGTGTTTTAATTAACAATGTTAATTTAATTATTGTACCATTTCCCCTGCAGTGCCATCAAACCAGATCTGTGGATACAAATCGAAAGCGTGCTCGGGAAATAATGCGACTGAAGCTGGATGTTGTTTTTAAAGGAGACCTCAGTGAAGTTATTGTAAAGAAGAAAGAGTCTGAGCTGAGGAAAAAAGAGAAGAGAAAGAAGGCAAATGAGAACCTGGAGAGAAAAAGACTCTTTAAAGAAGGGCTTGCTGCAGACTCCAAACCGGGAGAGGACACAGTTTAAAAATGTTTGTGTGGAATATAAAATCAATACTTGTAAGGTTCTTTGCTATGCTTACAAAGACTGAATAACAAAACCTGGAAAGTCACTGTTAGCTGTTCTAAATCACATTGGCCTTTTGGTGTAAAGCAAGTGGGGAAAAATAATAAAGAAACCAAATATAGTAAAACATGTTGGCTCTGTGTTGTGCTTCTGTCAATGCTTGAAAATAAAAATAAAAACATGAATTGGGACATTAAACAACATAAAAGATCAAAGGGTTCATATTTGTATTTTGTTTATACTCTAATCATTCTCTGTGCTTAAGTAACATCTTTTGAGGTTTACATTCTTCTGATTTTAATAATGAAAAAGCATGTACACACATTGGTGCAGAAAAACAAGAATATGAATTAAAAATAATTATAAACAAAATATATAATTGGTAATTGATACACTTAACAATCCAAAATATAATAAATATTATTATTTGATGAGTTCACCATACAGTCGTTATTCATTTTAAATGAACCTACCCTTTTCGTAGACTATGTAATATTGATCATATAAAATCATTAGGTTTACAAATAATTCAGTGTTATATTTATCATGTTAGAATTACAACGTTTTTTACTCAAAATTTGAACGCGTCCAAATAGTCAAGCGTATACAATAGTAAAATACAGTTAAGGGGCAGGTTCATTATTTAAAAGAATACACTTGGGACGTTGACGGTGTGACGAGCAGAGCTGCAGCCAATGAGAGAACTACTTTATTACTTGTTTACTCCCCCCGGACCAATTGGCCAATGAGAGAGGCAGTACAGTTTTTTTTTTAAATCCCCCACGCGCTCACGCTCTACTTTGCTCAGTAGTTGTATGCAATTTGTAATGCAGAAGCATTGAGCTTCACAGTGAATAGCCCGTGGTCACCGAAGGGCAACATTAAATAGACTCCTAATTTTTTTTTTTGTATCCTGACACGGACATGGCAAAAGGTAAACTTTTTAACGTGTTTTTTTTTGTTTCATTAATTGTTGCATGTCACACAAGCTTCAGTAGTTAATGTGTAGCCAATGCTACCAAGCGTAAATTACGGGCAACTTTTCAAATACATGCAGCTGGTTAATTAATTGTCGGCTTTCGTAAAATGTAGGATAAAATAGACCGCTGTGTTTACGTGTATTCGTTTCCATGTTTTTAAAGGGAAGCAAGGTGTGCTGAGGACCGACAAAAAGACCGAGAACACTGTCGAAAATAAAGTCCCTTCTCGGGGGGAGACAAAGGAAAACAAACCGGCAACAAACAAGGTATGTTTTGTGTTCACCAACCAAAATAAGAATGGCTGTTTCTCACTTGTTGTGCTAACCCATCAAGTTACGGACACAGAGGGCCCTGGCCTGCTTCACCTTATCGTTGTTGGAGACTCAGACTTGAGCATTTCCGCCGGAATCTACACCAAACTGTTCACCGCCCCTTATCATAGGGTTCGGTTCAGATGTAGTAAGAAACCGTTGTACTCTATTGCTAATGGCGTAGGGTGCCTAGATAACTGTACTTAAGAACAACTGTTTCTCCATTTTATGCTGCTTTCTTCTTCTTTTCCACTACATCTCAGAGGCAAATATTGCACTGTTTTACCTCCCATTACATGCATGTTAAATATTTAGTTTCTAGTAGTTACTTTGCGAATTGTGTTGGGTCTATAGTAATTAAATCAAGCCCAGTCTTTACAAGCAGCAACTTAAAAGTGTTGTAAATACAGAGGCATCAATCATGATCCAATAATATAATGTAAATGATTCTGAAATTGGCCACTATGCATACTAAGGGTTTGAGATGTTCAAATCCAGGACTTTTACTTGTAACAGTTTTTTACACTGTAATATTGCGATTCTCCACAGCTGTTTGTCATTTGCTTATAAGCAGCACATAACAGTACAAAGTTGTTACTATTGAGTTGGCAGGCAGAGCGGTGAAGTCTTCAACGTCTCATATCCTGTACATTTGCTTATCTACAGTATAACAAAACACATTGTACGTGTGATATGTTGAAGTTTTTCCTTGTAGATGTGAGGGTCTAAGGACAGAGGGTGTGGTATTGTCATACTGATATTTTGTACAAACTGTGAAGTCCACTGAGACAAATGTAACATTTGTGATATTGGGCTATATAAATAAACATTAATTAATTGAGATGCAACACCTACTTTAATTGTTATTCATAATAATCATGACATTATTTTGAAGCTCAGCTGATGTAGTTAATTTAACACGCTAGTGCTGCTTACATTTAAACTAATATTATGTAGTAGTTATACATCAACATGCTTCTCAAAACATGAGCTATAATGATAAAGAGTGTAGAACGGGTCATTTTATGTACAGGGAAAATCTGATACTGTTACAACCCTCTTGAATTCACATGCAAGCTAGGTTCAGATATGAAGAGTTATAAACACAGCTTCACAAAATGTCCTTTTTTGCATCTAGTCAGATTTAGCTGAACATTCACATCACCTCACAGGTAACTGTAACTGATACAGGGTCTGTCCTTTTTATTTTATTTTTATAATAACGGTAAACAACATTTCATTATGCAGACTAGCGTAGGTGAAGTACAAACCAATTTCCTGAGTGTACGGAGTCCAAGCAAACCCAGATCCCCTCTGAGCGACAGCTCGAGCATGCTGATCCAGGAGGGAAATGACTGTGGAGCCAGCCACCCCGACGTGCCCAAGTTAAAAAAAGGTGAGCAACAAATCAACTTCAAGAAAAGGATTGAATCAAATAATATGTAATGCTGTTGTTTGTTCTTTTCTAATACATGCAATCTCCCATTTAACCTAATGTTAAGCCCTGTGTTACCTTGGATGGTCAGCAGCTCCACGTGTCCAACAGAAATACTTCCTGTGCATGTGAAAGGCAGCAGTGTTCACTGGCCCCCTGTCTTATGACTTAACGTAGCCATTTTGTTTTTAAAGGAACTTTCAGGGTTCTTACGGTCATTGAAAACCTGGAAAAGTCATGGAAATTCAAAATGCTAATTCCAGGCCCTGGAAAGGTTATGGAAATGTAACTAAAGTTGCATCAAATATAATTTATATTTTATCTAATTGCCGAAATAGTAATACTATAATGATAATAAATACTGTATCGTATAGTAATGAAACGTAAAATGGCTTTTAACTGACGAGGTATTTTGCTGCTGAGAGATTTTAGTAGCTTTAGTCTGTAGAAGCTAGTAAGCCTACTATTTGATTTGTTTTAGATAGGCACAACATGTTTCATATGCAGACCTTATTTTCCTGTTCCATGTTAAAATAAACTATTTTCAGTGGTACCGCTGAGAAAGAGTAATTTTTTTGGTCATGGAAAATGAGGTAAAAATCATTGGTGAAAAAGTGTATGAACCCTGAACTTCACTCTCTTGATTGAGGCCAAATGTTGAGGACCGCTGTCAATTATATTCTTCTCCGTCCTCATTTTAGAAGTGCCTAATGAAATAAAATCGGAGAGTTGTGAGTCCAAAGAACAGAAGGCTGAAATGGGTTGTAAGAGTCACGGGATCAAAGAGCAAGCCACTGAACAACTTGAGAACAAAACGGCACACACGAATGGCAGATCTGCAGCCGAGATCAAGGTTCTAGCCGACAAACCTCGGAGAAAAACCCGTCGCAAACCAGCAGCAAAAAAGTGAGTGCAGAAAGACAACATTTTGGGCATCATTTAAAAAATGAAAAAATTAGTGCACAATCAAATTTGTATATAATTCCTCTCTTTTCAGGTCTGAAAATCAAGCTCCTCAAAACAGGAAGGTCACAGACTATTATCCGATCAGACGGAGTAACAGAAAAACCATGGCAGAGATAAAGGTCTGTTTGTAAAGTGTTTTGTTAGTGAATAGAATAAATACTTTTCCACCAAGATAATACATTTACATGTTGTTACTACAGTAAAGATATCAATTCGTTTTTTGTGAAAGTGTCTCTAAGAATTCTGCATCACTTTATCGCTTTCCCTAGCAGAAAGTCTGACTTTGACTCCATTCCTCAAATTGTCAACAGAGTGAAGAACACAAACACCTTGATTACCTGATAAAGAATGACATTGAAGAAGGATTGCAGGTAACATTCAATGTCTTTTATATGTCATTTTGAAGACCGTCCTTGACCCACATTGTATGTATTGATGTCTGTAACGTAGTGGTCGTACCTGACTGTGCATTGAAGTATTTTTTTTCCAGTATTTTTGTTATATTTGTGACATATTTAATTTCTCCTGAACGTATTCTAAGCAGTCAGTAAATAGTACTTTTTAGTTGCTAGTTTTGACAAATCCTTAACTGCAATGTGATTAAGAGTTTGACAAAGTGTTGCTTGTGAATGTTGACAGATCAAACGCATAGAAGGAAAAGGAAGAGGCATATTTGCTGCCACGGGCTTCAACAAGGCCGAGTTTATCGTGGAGTACCACGGAGACCTACTGGAGCTATCCGAGGCTAAAGAACGAGAGGCCAAGTACGCTCTGGATCCCCAAAAAGGCTGTTACATGTACTACTTCCAGTATCATACCAAAACCTACTGGTGAGTCCAAATCAACACTTGAAATATAATTGACACGTGGCTTTACACTTATTTCATTTATTATCTTTTTTATTTTATCTAGTTAAAATTGCATTACATAACTATATTATGCCCATGTTCCCTGGGTCTCTGTATTAGCTGGCTATCAAATTTAAGGTGATCAACCACACAATAATAATCTTAAATAATTATAGGCCTACGCTCTGTGGTTGGTCAATTGAGTCTGTGAACATTACTTTATTAGAACTTGTTTTCATTTACATGCTTTGGCGTTTTATGGACACAAGTGGGCTACTGTATTATTTGAGAAGAGTTTACCCCCAATGACTTGGATACGGAGGGGCGGGTGTTTGGTTGTCTCCGTACATTAGGTCACCTATTATACAAAATCCACATGTTCATGTCTCTTCTTCATCAACATGTGGAAAGAGACTCTGAAAGTTTCAGGAACAAAGATTCTCTCTCTTTTCTATAAAAACCTGTCTGAAAATGAGCTGATCAGATTTTGGCCACTTAATGATGTCATAACGATGTTTTGGCTTGGTAACCATTAGCCAATCACCAACCAAGGTAACCCCCGAGAATCAGCACTTTTGAAACAGGGCTGAAACAGAGGGGATTATGGGTAATGCTGCAATGATCTGTTTGGTGTTTGGAGCCAAACACTTCAGAGACATGTTTTGTATCTGAGACCTTTGATGAAAAACAGTATAATAGGGGACCTTTAAGATTGCAGTAAGGTCACAAAGGCACATTTCTTAACTTCTTGATCTGTATTTGTTGACGCTCCACAGTGTGGACGCTACAGAGGAAACGGGCCGCCTGGGAAGACTCATCAACCACAGTAAGAATGGAAACTGCCAGACGAGGCTTCATGCCATCGATGGAAGCCCTCATCTGATCCTGGTGGCGTCCAGAGAGATCAAGGCAGAGGAGGAGCTGCTGTACGACTACGGGGACCGGAGCAAAGCCTCAGTGTTGGCTCACCCATGGCTCAAATACTGAACCCTTCAACACGTGTGTTCATATTTCAGATGACTTGGTGCTCTCTGCGGTCCTGTTGGGCTTTATGTGACAGACGCTTTGGATCAGCAGGCCTCAAAATGCTTTTATAAATATACAAAACGTTTTTGTTTTAAATGAGTGCTAACGAATCAACAAGTGGATTTCTTAGTGTTTTATAATGCTTTTATTTTTGTAATGTATTTGTAGCAAACTGAAGTATATTTCTCCCGGATACGTAGTGTTTTACACTATCAGAGGTTTTCTTTTAGAAATGAATATATCTGACAATTCAGTTTCACTTTTGTAAATTGTTACCTGTGCTGTAAATGAAGGAATAAAACCCTGTTGTTTTTATTCCTGCTGTTGGTGGTAAAGAAGGCATATTCATGAAATACTGTGCTCTTTAAAAGACACCCTTTTCCACTTATTTTGACCCGTATCTGGTACTTGTCTGCGTGGAAATGTGGGGGCAGTAGTTAGGTAGTATGTACCATAGACTGTTTGTGTAACCTATATGCTATCAGGCTGCCCAATATTCAGTCAGTGAGGATGAAGAAGTTGGTCGATATGTTGTGAGTGCACGCGGTGAATTTCAACAATGTTTCTTTTGTTTGCCAGTGCTGCACACTTTACTAAATTAACAATCTATTTTGTTTTACTTTACAATGAGATGCCCACAGCTTTCAAGAGAAAAAGTACTACAACTTTTTATAGTATCTGGGTTTTGAAGACTTGATTGAATAAAAGTTGTGTTCATCTTTGCTCTCCACTGTGCTGTTAATCCAACGAAGTAACATCTCAGGGAAGTCTTCATTCTTGAATGTGACTTTTTAGTTTACATCTGTCTTAAGATTAGTCTATTGAGACAATCAGAACCTGTATCGATGTGAACAACACTTATTTAATACCAGAGGGAAAACATAACAAATTGAACCAAACTATTCTTATGATTGTCGAGGGTTGAGGCCCACTTTCGTTTATTTGACAGTTGAGAACAAATATTGTTACATTACAAGACCAACATGCGTCCCGTTGTAGAATTAATTTAGATTTATAAAACATTACATTCTCAATCCTATAAATAACTTTGTTTTGAGTTAATTATTTAGCATCATTTCCAACATGAATTGGATAATACTTTCCAGTTTTACTTCATATCAGGAAAACATTCCACATAATATATATTTCTACTCTCTATTTGACTATAAACCGTCTTAGGTAGAAATGACCAGTACATAATACAGTGCTTGTTGAAAATAGTACAAAATTATCAATATAAAAGTGGTCAACTAATGAGAAAACTGCAGACAAATCCCGTTTGTCTTCTACATCGTCAGCTCTTATGGAAGGTTTTCCTTATTTTCGCCTGAATGAAAACCTAAAGACAGAAAAGGGCGAGGGTTAGTTTAGGACGTTTGTTCCCGGGCTTGGTGGAGGGGACAAAAGCAACATAAATAATAAAGCTACCCAGAGCGAGAAGGCTACACTGAGTCATGGCAGACTGTAATTACTGACAGCTGCAGTAGTTTGGCAGACATTCTGCTATTTTCCAACCTTTTCTCTTTCAGCTCTCAGACGCTTCTCCGCATCAGCATGAACTCATTCGGTCACAAGTATATCATTAAGAGACAGGAGACGGGCTGTGAGAACGATCTCTCTGCGAGCTTCAACATCATGTGGCTGCTGAGGACATTTCTGCTGAAACCTTGCCATGTGTAGTAAACGGCTTAAAGGTCACCTATTATGCAAAATCCTCTTCTTCATGTCTCTTCTACATCACCATGTGTCCCCTCTGTGTAAAAAGATTCTCTCTCTTTTGGTCCTGATCCATTTCTATAAAAACCTGTCTGAAAATGAGCTGATCAGATTTTGGCCACTTTATGATGTCATAACGATTTTTTTGGGTTGTGTAACCATTAGCCAATCACCAACCAAGGTAACCCCCCCCCCCCCCTTATCACCTGAATCTCCTCCTAGAGCACCATTGTGTTCTTTTTTAACCAAATGTCTCTCAGAGGGGCGTGGGGAGGGGCTCCTTATTTTCATCTAAAGTAACAGACAGAGAATCAGCACTTTGGAAACAGGGCTGAAACAGAGGGGATTATGGGTAATGCTGCAATGATCTGTTTGGTGTTTGGAGCCAAACACTTCAGAGACATGTTTGTATATCTGAGAGCTATAATATATTGATGAAAAACAGTATAACAGCGGACCTTTAAAATAAGTGTTACTTGGTGGTACTTCTTTCGAATGACTTACTAGAGGCATTATTAGAGGCGACAACAATGAGTGAACCTTGTTTGGTCTACTCACAGTTTGCCTATGGTGGTTTTCTCCTCTTTTGCATCACTTATCGTGGCTCTTCTGTGCTCTGTGTGTGCTGGTGTGTCCAGATCCACTTCCACCATGGCAGGTTCAGCTTGGGGCAGAATCCCACTGCAAGAGAAAGTAGAGCTTTATGGTCACTGAGAATTGTTTTATACAAAGGTGTCCACCCTTTTTAGTTGAACATATATTCAAAAGATGTACTTCTTAATTCACCCTTCAGAACTAGAATCAACATTGTTATCAGGTATGATTAGATTAAGGGTAACCAGGTCATTTCTACTGGTGATGTGAGCCTAAACGGGCCGCTGATATTGTTGTGGTTTACTTCAGGATTACAATTGGCAAGTGAGAAACAGGATGTTTAATTCTGAGAAAGTAATGAAGGTATCGGTGGGATTAAACTGTGTGTCAGTGTGCGTCATTAGCGTAAGATGAGTACTAATGATGATTTTGTATCCAACCACAGATGCTCTCTAAAGGGCATTCTGTCATTCTCATGGAAATGATCATCTTAAAACAAGAACAAGCAGCTCAATTCAGATTTTATATTTGTTTATGTTCCCACTGAGTAACCACAACTTTATTACCAACATCTTAACAATTCACATCAGCTCCGCCTGTCTGAAAGGTTATAGTGTTCAGTTTTGATGTCATTGTGTCAGAGAGGTGTTGATACGGCTGTTTAGTCCTTTCTGAGGCTCTGGTTTGACGTGCTGTATTGACGTGCATGTAATTAACAGTAACTTCATTGTCTATCACATGATGGTAGACTGAGATCACCGAAGACCACCACTCAGCGCCACAGGAGGTATTTCCTCCCAGTGGCAATCAAACTTTTGAGCTCTTCACCCTTAAGTAACACTATGTGCAATATACATATCAATATAATTACCATCATTACAATACACTCGCTGCTATATATAACTGTGCAATATTATTATTATTATTAATAATGCTATGATAACGTGCAATTACGTAACTGCCACTACGTTTTTTGCACTACTAACTACTGCTAATAATTGCATTGATTGTGTGACCATCTATGTTTCATGTTGTCTAATAATAATAATAATTCCTTACATTTATTATAGCGCTTTTCCAGATGCTCAAAGCGCTTTACAAATACACATTACACACATCATGGTCACCACTGTGGACAATACCCACAGGAGCAAGTTCAGGTGAAGTGTCTTGCCCAAGGACACACCGGCTTTACAGACGCAGCAGCGGCGGGTTTCACCCCTTGATCTGATGATCATTGCACAGCGCACTGCGCCACACCGTCCATCTTCACGCCTCGAAGTCATCGAGGCGCTTTTACAAGTACACATTGATATCATACATGTACTGTGGACAATACCCACAGGAGCAAATCCGGGTGAAGTGTCTTGCAGTTGCGGCAGGAGCGGGTTTCGAACTGGAGTTCCCCAGCACCCCTTGATCTGATGATCAGATGCACAGACCACTGCGCCACCCGTCCCACCTGTAGATGTTTAATTGCTCTTTTTGCTGTACTTGTAGTGTACAGTTTTGCTGTTGTGCTATTGTGTTTATTGTATTTTGTTACTCTGGCACAACAATTTCCTTCAGGATAAATAAAGTATTCTCTTCTCTTCTCTTATCTTAGTATGTGTCTGGCTCACAACATTAAAACATACACCTATGAAAGAATAACATAAAAACGCACTAAAACAATTCCTTTAATGAATAATTTAACATTATATTTACATTATAATGCAGTTATATTGCATAAGAGTTTACATGAATTTCATAAACCAGTGCTTTAGAGTTAGCTTTGGTTTGGAGCTATCGATCAACAGAATAATAATCCCCAATTACTTTGATAATCAATTCAGATATCAATATTTTTAAATAGTTTTTCATTAAATAATGGGAAAGTGCAAAATGTGGAGTTCAACACATTTTAAAACATTTAATTAAAAACTGGGATGCATATTTCTCACTACTCCTTGACTTTTTATAGTGAAAAGCCCCTGACCTCCTGTAGAGCTGCAGCTCCTCCTGAGCCACCATCAGCTGAGCTTTGAGCTGGTTCCTCTCCTGCAGAACCTCCTTCAGCTCCTGCATGGTGAAGCGCGGTCTGTTGGGGTCCGTGAGGTCCACCAGCAGCTGGTTCGGACCCGCTGTCTGCTGTAATGGCAGAGAGGAGAAAAGCATATGTCTTAACATGTTTACTTTATGTCTGACAAGTAGGAGAGTAACTCTGAAGACACATGTTTGCTTGTTATAGCGATACCCCCCTTTATTTGTATTGGTCTTCTAATCTGTTTTATTCTTATAAGTTATTCATGTTATAGGTTTTTATTTATTTTATAATTCTATTTGCAAAATCCCCTTTAAAATTGGTCTTTCATCTTATCTTTGCTTTATTTATTTCATAGGCTTTAATATTTTATTATATTTTATTATTTGTTGTCTTATGTCTGCCTTTATTTTACCGAGATGGATCATTGTTTATTTTATTATATTTTACCCATTTTATTTTACCTATCACACCTTTAACCTCGCTGTGTCCCTTGAACTTATATGTTGTTGTTGTTGTTGTTGTTGTTGTTGTTGTTGTTGTTGTGCTGCATGTGTGCAAAAATGGGTTTTGACCTGAATTGAATTTCTTGTTTTAACTTGTCATGTGTGCCATGTTGTTAAAGCCCTTTGAGCTGCACCTGATGTATGCAACATGCTATACAAATAAAGCTTATTATCATCAGTTACAACTAGTAAATTATAAGTATATATGAATTATGACTACTTTAAAGCAGATATGTATATCTGTAGTTCGTGTTAAACTGTGGAATTATTTACCAAATTATTTAAAGGGCTGTATGCACATCTTTAGGTTTGATTAAATGTATAAAGAAAGAATAATGAGACAGTATGAAGATGTTAGGTAACCTGTTTTGCTGATGGTAGATTGTTGTGTTAACTTATGATTGTTTTAAATCTTACTGTAAGTGTTTGTAAACTGCTGTGATTGACAGACTATCGATTATTATTTGTATTTATTCTTTAATAAGGGGCAAGTAAAATAAGATGTTCTCCTCCCTGCTACTTTCCATCATGTGCTGCAAAAATGGCGTAAAGTGTCCATGTTTTATAATGATTGCCATGAGTGGAATAAACTAAAAGGAAATACCTTATTATTATTATTAAAGTTACTCACCGCCCCCTGCCCAGAGGATCTCTCCTGCAGGATCCGGTCCAGTTCACTCTTCAGGTTGTCTCGCTCCATTTTCAGCTCTTCCAGAGACAAGTTGTACTTATTCACTAATGTTTCAAACATTTCCAACACGCGGACTATCCTGAACTGTAAGTCCGAAACTTCTTCGCCTTTGCTGCTGATTTTTAACAAATCTCTACCGATTACATATGAAATATCATATACATCCTCCACCGTCAGCTCAAACGCGTCCTTATCGAAAGCCAGAGCAGGCGACGACTCTTCACCAAACTCCATGACGGAATAATGTTTGAATGTCAGAATAAAGTGATTTTTTCCCCCCACTGTTTCCCTACAATGCTCTAAAAATTGAGTTTTCTTCTTTCTGTTTGACTTCGGCTGTACAGTTTTACTGGCAGAAGGTAACTAACTTACAGCAGCACTTCCCCCATCACTCTTCCACCAATGGCGTGGCGGCAGAGGAGGGCAAAGTATCCTAGCGACAGGTGAGTACAAAGGTCGTATATAAACTCAAGAGGACTCCCTCATCAACACTGGTGTTTCGTAAACTATGGTCGTCTTTTCCAGGTTAATGAAATGTAGGTCATGTGTAGACGGTGTGAGTGAGAGCTCTTTGTTTTTGACGTGTCTCTCTATCAGGTGAGAAAGCACGTGATTTTAAAATGTTGTTGCAGCCTTCTTCTTTCTCTCAATTACCCACTTACACTGCTTATCATTTCCATTGTATTTCCATCCTATTTATATATTGTGCTGTATAGTATACTATATTTAGTATTATTAAATGGAAAATTATATTTGATCAAACACTCAAGTACAATTTTAAGTGACTTTTACTTAACCCTCCTGTCGTGTTTGGTTTACTACTTTCATCAATCATAAATATAACGTTTTACATTATGATGTCCTCCACAGTAGGCATCTCCACATATACAAGTGCTGACCACTTTTATAACATTTTGAGTGGTTAAGTCCACTTTGCAACACCTATGATGTTCCATTTCAAAAATAACCCCTATAGGAAATGAATGGGTAACCCTACATATGTTCATCCATAAGATAGTACTCACCAACAACTATTCATTTTGGAATGCATTTTCCGTCTCTATTCTTTGTATATTCGCTACAGTTATTTATATAAACCAGTAGTCTGAGACATTGTTTACAGCCTGAAGTATATCGTATCCCAATAACAACATTCAAAAGATGAAAAATAAAAATATGACTTTATTCTGAACAAGCATTATTTCTCAGGTGCAACCAAGATAACATTGGTTGTTAAAGCATATTTGATATTACTCACAATTATTGTTGGGAAAGGAACGCAGGGTGAAGTGCCTCTCTGCAGTACCTTTTTTCATCAATGATGGGCCTAAGTACATTATCCTAAACAGTCTCTTGGTGGAAACCAGAGGCACATGACGATCATACTTTAACAATCATTTGTTATATGATCAGATTCATCTTAACATCACTTAAAACATAAATAACAGAAGTGTTCCTTGTCAGTTTAAAGTTTTTGAAGAACGCATTGACCCTGTTTTCTCTATTTGGATAAAGCATTGTAATGAAAACGTGTTGACATTACAGCAGCATGTGCAAAGTTACACCAAATGAGGCACATGATTTTTTTCTTGTAAAATATAAAGTGACACATTGACAGTTAGAAACTTTTTATGAAGCTATAAAATCCTGAGAGGTCATAAATAAACATAATAATGTCCAGGTATTGCCAGTTATCTTACATATTAAGTAGTACGTTGATTTAAAGCTCTTACCAAGTTAGCTTAAATGCTACACAATGTTATTGTTGACCTCGGTCATTCATGCAGTTTTAAGTCTACTGACACACTTTGTTGAGAGAAACACCGGCATTTGCGCGATGTGAGAAAAAGTATGTGAACCATACGATTTAATCTGAGGTCATACAAAGTAAAGTCTTCTGATTGGCAGCGATGTTGGGTCCTCTGCAATCAAACCGGCTGCCACCATCGGCATTATGGCAGTGAAGATCCTGGCAGGAGGGACATTTAGTCTAGATTTAGATTAATACAATCCTCAACAAACTTCAATACATCCAGAACTCCGCCGCCCGTCTACTCACCCACACCCGAATCCGTGAACACACCACCCCCGTCCTCATCAAGCTCCACTGGCTCCCCATCCCCCAGAGAATTCAGTACAAAATCCTCCTAATGATTGTTGATGATTTCATGCTAAATTCTCAAATTAAATGCACCAAATGAGCTTTCTCCAATGTTTATTCATAAAGGAGGTCATGTGTTCCAAATTAATGAATATTAACCCTTTTATGCCAAGCCAGCAAAACAGGTTGCTGGATAGTTCATCCAGCAACGCCATCCATTGCGCTTTTGAGATCCAGAACAATGGATTTATATTAAAAAAAAATTAATATGCTTTTCACGTCACGTCTAACAAATGTTGTAACCATCATCTAAAGTGTAATATACCCCGTGATTATGTAATTAAACCATAATTGCAAGATTGTGTTGTATTCTGCCTCCAGATTGTATTTGGTATTTGGCGGTTGGTGCAGTTCCTCTATTATTCCTAGCTATTTGAGTTTGCTAGTCAAGACAAAAACACACTGGGGAATGCAACTCTTTGGATCATCCGTCCACTTCTTTTGATGAATCTGTAAGTATTTTATTTCTAAGATTATTGTGGACACTATTATATCTTATATTGACTATTATTTCACATTATACATTTGTGGCCCGCTCGATCAGTCAGAAGTCAGAAAAAAGGCAGAATCAGTATAATGAAAGCAGTGTATAGGTTATTACAAAAATAATCCATTTCAATTAAGCCCCTCGAGAAGTGTGCGGTTGTTTCACTGTCTGCTCTTTTCCTGCATTTTAATTTTTTTATTTTGCTCTATTTGGGACATTTCTGGGCATACAAGACATACAAGAGAGTGCCACAGAAATTGAATCTGAGGCTTGCTTCCATCGGTTGTCAAGCACCTTAACTTTAACTGTGGCTTGGGAACGCTGGTGATGTCAAGCGGTGGAGGAGAGGCCAAATTTGAATGAATGTTGTTTTTGCAAATTACACTGACAAATCCAACTTCCTTTCACTTAAAGTATGTCTCTCTGATAACATCGGGAGGATACTATGCTGAAAATATACACAGGGAAAGTCCTTCAGAAGGAACTAAAACAGGCGGGTGACGTTCATCTTGACACACTCATACACTTCGTGAATTATAAAAAACAGTCAAGTCGGATTCATTACTCACAAGCGTCTAATTCCTGATTCCACCTGATCAGTGGAAGTGGACCACGGTGGAGGAGATGGAGGACACTCAATGGAGCTGACGTCATCCTCGAACTCCTCACTGAAGGATGTGGAAGAGGTAACTGTTAACCTTTGCCTGAGTTTAATGTACAGTACAGATCAACTTAATTAAAGATACATACCTTTTATAATAAGCCAGTTCTTCCTGCAGTATGAACACTTGGGCCTTGAGTTGATTCTTCTCCTGCAGGACGTCCCGCAGCTCCTGCAGGGTGAAGCGAGGTGTGTCCGTCTCCAGGCTGTCTGACTCCTCCTTTGGCTTTGTATCAGCTGACACCTTCTGCAGAACAAACATCCACCATTTCTCTCAAGCATGAGGGTTAAGACTGATACATGTCTGCCATCTGCGTGGTGTTTGTGGGGACATATCAGACGACGAACCACAAAAGAAAGCAATGAGATAATAATAACATTTGTTTCCAAAAATGTTTGTAAAGCCTAAAGAACACTAGATCTACAGAATGATCATGCTTTGTGTTTATTGTAAACAGTCTTATAGTGGGTCTCTGCCATAACCGGTCTGTGTACAGGAGAGAGTAAAACAAGTGTTACCAGTGACAGTGCTGTGGTTTCCTCCTCTTCGTCCTCCTCTTCCTTATTATTTTCTCTCTTCGATGACCTCCGGAGAACCGAAGGACTCTTCTCACGCTCGAAGCAGTTTGCCAGGAAGCCAGGGTCCCCTCCACACTCCACCCACACTGACTTTGGTTTGAGGGAGTTTGCTGTCGAAGGCTGGATTGGGAACACAAACATCCACTTAGGCACAAGAACACCTGCCAAATGAACTATGGATGAACCTGATTTGAACGCAATTGACTCCAAGCAGGCCGTGCTTTCTGGTTGTAAGCAGGATTACGGAAAAACTGCTGACCACGATTTCATGAAGATTGGTAAAAGAGGACAGCATGGGTCAAGGAGGGACCTATTACATTTTTGAGGGGATCGACGTCAAACTCCCTCAAACCGCTCCTCCGCTCCCTTCACTGGCTTCCAGTAACTGCTAGAATCCACTTCAAGACACTGGTACTTGCGTACCATGCTGCGAATGGATCTGGCCCTCCCTACATCCAGGACATGGTTAAACCGTACACCCCAGCACGTGCACTCCGCTCTGCATCAGCCAAACAGCTCACTGTACCCGCACTGCGAGGGGGACCCAAGTTCCCATCAGCAAAAACACGTGGGTTTGCTATCCTGGCTCCAAAATGGTGGAATGAGCTCCCCATTGACATCAGGACAGCAGATAGCTTACACACCTTCCGGCGCAGACTGAAAACTCATCTCTTTCGACTCCACTTCAAGCGATAGAACTATTAACAAAGCACTTATATACTAATAAAGGGCTGGCTTACCTAAAGCCAGTTGAGTAGCAGTTGAAATGTTTTTGCTCTTGAAACCTGATGTACTTATATGATTCTGTTTTCTTCAAGTTTGTATCTTCTTGGTCGAATGCACTTAATGTAAGTCGCTTTGGATAAAAGCGTCAGCTAAATGCAATGTAATGTGTATTATGTTAACATGGCGAGATATGGCATTTGTGCTGCTATGTGGTGTAGGAATAATTGGAAAAATAAGTTGGTGACCTGTAAAGTTGCTTTCTTATTACTCAGAAATATGGAAATCAAAGTGAATGTTGCCTATGAATAATATAACTCAAAAAATCTACTTAAAAACTTCTCAAAATCGGGAAATGGGAACATCCAAGGAGCGCTTGAATGCACCTTTGGCCTTGGCAGAGGTCTGTGAGTGCCATTCAAGTGCAATCGTTTACAGCAGGTGTGTCAAACATACGGCTCAGCAAAGTGTACAAATTACAGCGAAGACATTAACTGCAATTTTCACAACCTTTTTGTATTTTACATGTATATATTTACAAGACAGGGGAAAACTTCACCTTCTTCCTTAATAGTTCCCACGTTAGTTATATGGTGTTGTGTCAGTGCAGAAGGTCAGGATTAATACGCAGATGTGGAAATGAATGTAAAGTAATTACATTTGTAAAAAGATAGTTCATTAAATGTGTTTTTTGCAGTAAAACAAAGTGAACAATTTGGAGTTGTCTTTATTTAAAGGGTTATTATTATGCTATGATTTTACTGGTCCAGCCCACTTGAGATCACTGTACAGTATGTGGCCCCTGAACTAAAATGAGTTAGACACCCCTGGTTTACAGCCTGCTGAAGATGAGTCTCACCGTAATCGCTGGAGGTTTAGGTGGTGACGACTCAGATATTGTCAGAGAGCTTTCTTTAATATCCGGTATCTCTCTCTCCAGTTCCCATACCTGGAGCTCCTTCCTCAGCCGGCTGACCTCCAGCTGCAGCGCCCCCAGCTCCAGCTGCAGCGCCCCCAGCTCCTGCTGCCGTGCCTGGGCTTCACCTTCCAGCCCGGCTCTCTGCTGGATCAGAGCCTTACCTTGAGCCTCCCTCACCCCGATCCTGTGACGGAGGTCCTGGTTGGTTCTTATGAGCCGGTGCTGCTGCGTCTGGAGCTGTAGTTTCAAAAAGCATATTTTCTGACATCAAATACTGCGTTTCAAGAGGGTAAACTAATGTAAAATGTTTGTGCCGGTTTATATACTGCATGTGTTTTATATCCCCACCGCCTCCACATCCTCGTTTTTTTGTGTCAGCTCGTGGTCTTTAGCCCGGAGTTCATCCCTCTGCTTATCCACCGAGTCCTTCAGCTTATTCATCACCTGCCTCTCCTTCTCTGACATTCCTGTGGATATCATAACATAAGTTCACACATGCAACATCAATGCAATCTCACAGGTTGATTCATTTACTAATAATTTCTTACCTTTCAATTTGCCATTTGTTTTTTAGTTGTGCCAAAAAAACAACCCTTTGAATACATTCAATAATTCAGTTCATATTCAATGAGAATGATTTTGAAGTGCAATGCATTTGGCAGGCAACCCTAAAATCTGTATCTAAACATTACATCAATAAGAGTTTCAGAAGGGAAGCTTATTGGAATTGCAAAACCTTCCAGGACATTACAAATTCTTCAAAAGTCTTTAACTTTCAAGTCTCTGCAAGTTAATTGTCTGTACCAAAATGATTATATTAAAGCATCCGTCACTCCATGATTGCATTTCCATTCTAATAATGTGTGAGTGAGCAGAGTAATAATATCATGCATCACCCGTTCATTGCGTGTTTATAAGCAGTGTGTGTGTGTGTGTGTGTGTGTGTGTGTGTGTGTGTGTGTGTGTACTCTGTGGCCCTGACAGTAAGTAAAGCTGCAGCCACCATGAAAATCTCAAACTAAAATAGTCTCCTTTACAAGCTGCAGACTGCCTCGCTTCAAAGCCTCCTTTTCACATGCAACATGTACTGTACAACCCCATGTGACTACACTAAATATGTGCAACGTACAGCAGATGGTTAATCAGCAGAACACAAATCTGCAGTGAGGTCATATGGTATATAAATCAGATCAGAGCTGGAACTCTCAGCCAAGACCGAACTCATTTTGTATCATCACAAGATACTGTACAGCTCAATGTGCACAGCAAGACCTCAAACACACCAGTTCACTGGCATGGGTACATTTCTCAGATCGATGTGTTAATAACTGTTTCAAGATGCCCTTAGAAACAAGTATTAGTATGTAGTATAATTACCATACAGGGAAAAATCCTGATTCTGATTTGTCCACTCAGGGTGTCTATCGTAGGGCTCCAACCAACACTAATTTATAAATGTATTGACTAATCAGACATTTGTTTTCTTTTTATATAATGCTGATCAAATAAAGACACATTTATTTTATACCTACTCAAAGTCCAAGATGATATCTTTAAATGTATTTAGTTTAATTTAATATAAAAAACAAGGAAGAAAATCTCCATATTTGAGAGGTTGCTGATAGCACAACATTTTTTAAAGGCATTTGCTTTGGATTGGTCAGGTAAAGATTTAAAATATTGGTATTGATACCAATCTGGGTATTTGTATAATTTGGAAATAAAACATTCAATTAAATTATTCCACCAGAAAGTGGAAAACATGTATAATCCCATAAATCCTCCCAGAACCCATGAGTTGAACCTAAGGATGAGAGCTGTTGCCACAGACGACCCACCGTCCTGTTTCTGCAGGTCTTCCTCTGCGGGGGGGCAGTCTTTGAGAGAGAGGCTCACTAACAGCGTCTTGTTCTCCGCCTGCAGCTGTCTGATCTGAGAGAGCAGGTCCTGGACCTCTCCTCTCCAAACGTCCTCCACCTGCTCCAATTCCTGGGCAGAAGAAGTAAAGAAAATGTAAAGTGAAAGTGTAATCTCACAATAGCATGTTCAATTCCCATTGAGATAGTTTGCATTATTCAAAGAGAACATTCCATAATGCAATATTACTTTTCTTAGAATGTGCATTATGTCACAATATGCAAAATTGGAAATGCAAAATAATTGTAAATACATTTTTACAAACCGTCACAGTTTACATGATACATTTTAATTTCCACACTATTTGAGTTGGTCTTTTAAGGAAAATGGCTTTTCCATGTTCCTTAATATTCTTAGATAATGCCCATGATAGTAAAAATGCCAATCACACTGTTCATTTTTAACTCAAATTTGACCCACTTAAATCAAATGCTATTGCGAGAGTATATTTAGTTGGTGAGCTGAAGTGCTAGCCTAATATTTTTGGACTGCTGGTCAGACAAAAAGCTTTTGCAATGTCAAACCCTGTATGATCGCAGATGTGCTTAAGTTATGCTACCGAGAAAGGTCCCAACCCAAAAGCTCACAGGCGCACACAGACAGGCACACAGACAGGCACACAGACAGGTAGACAGACAGGCACATAGACAGGCACATAGACAGGCACACAGACAGGCACACAGACAGGTAGACAGCCAGGCACACAGACAGGCACACAGACAGGTAGACAGACAGGCACACAGACAGGCACACAGACAGGTAGACAGACAGGCACATAGACAGGCACACAGACAGGCACACAGACAGGTAGACAGCCAGGCACACAGACAGGCACACAGACAGGTAGACAGACAGGCACACAGACAGGTAGACAGACAGGCACACAGACAGGCACACAGACAGGTAGACAGCCAGGCACACAGACAGGCACACAGACAGGCACACAGACAGGTAGACAGACAGGCACACAGACAGGTAGACAGACAGGTAGACCGACAGGTACACACTATACAGGTAAACAGACATACAGATAGATAGATACATAGATAGATAGGTCACAGCAATAAACAGTCTAATATATTTCAGATATAAAAATAGAAATAAAATAGCATAAAAAAGTTAAAAAGATAAAAAAATATATATACATGTGCAAATACACATTTCCAGTAACAAATATAATAATAGGATATTATTGTGCAAAGAAAGGTTAAAACACAGGTCACCCGAGGTAAACAGACAGATAAACAAACAGGTAAACAAACAGGTAAACACACAGGTTAACACACAGGTTAACACACAGGTAAATAGGTTACCACACAGGTAAATACACAGTTAAACAGACAGGTAAACACACAGGTTAACACACAGGTTAATAGGTTACCACACAGGTAAATACACAGTTAAACAGACAGGTAAACACACAGGTTAACACACAGGTTAACAGGTTACCACACAGGTAAATACACAGTTAAACAGACAGGTAAACACACAGGTTAACACACAGGTTAATAGGTTACCACACAGGTAAATACACAGTTAAACAGACAGGTAAACACACAGGTTAACACACAGGTTAACAGGTTACCACACAGGTAAATACACAGTTAAACAGACAGGTAAACACGCACGGACCTTCTGCTGCTTCCTCTCCTGCTCGGACCTGTCACTCCTCGCCCTCCTCAGTC
Source organism: Gymnodraco acuticeps (assembly GCF_902827175.1). Taxonomy (NCBI): domain Eukaryota; kingdom Metazoa; phylum Chordata; class Actinopteri; order Perciformes; family Bathydraconidae; genus Gymnodraco; species Gymnodraco acuticeps. The sequence continues at coordinate 1,202,441 of NW_022991187.1, forward strand.
GGTCCAGCTCCCCCCGCAGCTCGTCGGCCTCCTGCCCGGCCGCCCCGCTGCTCACCTGGGCCTCCAGCAGCTCCAGGACCCGGACCACTTTGGGCACCAGCCCGACCAGAGACTCGCAGCCGAACCTGTCGATGATCCGCTCAAACTCCTGTCCCAGCACCGCCGCTATGTCGTACACATCCATGACCGTCAGCTCCGCCGCGGGTCGGTCCAGCGCTGACATTATCCCGCAGGTCTCCATGAGTGTCCTCTGTTTTAAGAACCGACTTTAAACATATCGGTGTTCTTCTTACGACACTCACAGAAAGCTCACATTTTGTGTAGAACAACTCAAGTTAGCCGAGGCCTGTTTGAACTCGGTACAACTTGTGTCAGTTTGTTGACAGTTTAAACTTTGCCAACGTCCGCAGCTGCAGAACTTTTGACGCTGCATTCAATGTCCCCACGACAACTCGTACATGTCAGAAGCGAAACGGCAAAAATGCTAGATGTACTAAAGTCAGCGGTATAAAGTAACTAAGTAGATTCACTCAAGTACTGTACTTAACTACAATGTTGAGGAATTTATACTTTACTTGAGTAATTCCATTTTCTGTTACTTTGTACTTCTACCCCACTACAATTCAGAGGTAAATAGTGTACTTTTACTCCACTAAATGTATTTTATATCTTCCTTAGTTTGCAGATGTGGCTAAAGTAGATGAGAGACAGGTTGGAGAAGTACTCAGATATTGTACTTAAGTAAAAGTAGAAGAACCAGAGTGTTGTTGTTACTCAAGTAAAAGTACAAAAGTATTGGCATCTAAATATACTTGTATCAACAAAAAAATACTCATTAAGCAAATTGCCATTATAATCTATATATTGGTACTGTTACTGTATAGTCCTAATCCGCAAATGTCATATCGGCAGGAGTTTGAGAAATTGCGTTATAGTATAGTTATCCTATTTACAATGGCTCGTGAATGCAACACCTGTGCCTCCACATTGAGTCGTTGTGCGCATGTCAATAATAATGGTGCATAATAATGGTGCATTACCTTTTATGCACACCATTTCAATTTTAAAATACCCCCAACACAACCTGGGCCTACAAGCAGCCTATAATAAAGCAATAGATACAACACATTTAGATACAATAACGTTATATATAATTTATGTATTAACATAACTGAATTAGTGATAAAACTATGAAAATAAAATGTATACATCTATTTTAAGCTACAAACCTTACCAATATCTTTATTATTTGTATAGTTAATCAGTTGTAGTTATAGACCGAGCAAACAGTGAACTTTGGTTAATTGTAGCAACCTAACAAATGAGCTTTAGTTCAATTTGAGAGATAATAGTATAAAGCCTGTTTAATATTGTTGAAAAAAAACAGGAGAAAAACATTAATATTTCTTTATACATGATTACATGTTGCTCAAATCTTTGCACACATGCAACTTGGAAAAAAAGGATAATTGGATCGAAACAAGGAAACACAATGGGATATTAAAATCAAACATTTATTGTTTATTTGTTTGACATTTACACTTCTTACAAGGAGAAATCACTATTATCTTTACTAAAATATATTAATAGATCTGAGTGTATAAAGACATTTCGTACAGAGGAAAGGAAAGAACATAAAATATGCATTTAAGACCCTGTATGAAAAGCTCCCGGAGGCAAAGAGAACTTTATATTGTACATAAACTAACCCTACATCTTCATTTAGCCTAAAACAAGCGTTTGATTATCAAGGACGCCTACATCCAATATGTGTGTGCAAGCATGAAGTCTTTCTTAATGCTTTAGCAAAGTATCCAGGTTCTCCTGTAATAAAAGGGACATTCAAGAGGCGAGTGTAGATTATTAAAGTTAAATGAAACATGGTGCATGTGGCAGAGTGCTGTGCAGAGTGCTGTACAGACTGTATGTCAGACAGCTTTGATTCAATCATTCATTTTTACAGAACATTCCAAGGCCTCAAATTATATCTTGAACTGTTGCGATAAAAAGCTGTTTTGCACATAAAGGTAAGTGTCCACTGTGAAGGCAAACCCAGAGGTATTTATAACTTTTGCAGCAACATAGAAGCACAGAATGTGATTCCCAAGTGTCCTTTACCGCCCACCACAACATAAATAACATACAGTGTACATAAAGAGAAATCAGATGTGCTTTTTAATAAACATTAACAATATTGTGCAAAAAGGTTGTCCAAAGCAGGAGGAAATCTAACTTATTCTGTCAATTTGTGATTTCTTTTAAATAAAGGTGTTTATTCTAAAAGCAGCAGCAGTACCATCATCTGCTAAAAGAAATACTTTGCCACAGCCGAACATTTTAATATTAAACAGTTTTGTTATTAATGCCAAATACTTAAATAAAAAAGGGTTTTGCCTGCATGGCATGTATCAATTCTCTAAAAGAGGAAAAGAGTAAAGGGGGCAGGGGGAACCACAGCATATTCCTAACAGGCATCATGGGTCAAACACCATTGGGCCATTTTGGCGGAAAACAAATGAATAAAGAAAGGAGAAAACCGTGAGATGCAGAGGATTGTCAGCATGCAAGTTAAAAGTAACAGTATGTTCACAACAAGAGGACCTTCATATGGGCAATCCAACCATCCAGTAGTGGAGAATGTTCCTTTTCTGCTCCGGCATTACTTGAACTGCAACATATAGAAGAAAAGAGACGGATTAAAAACATGTATACCGACACAGGGGGTGTTTCTCAATGTCGAGGACGCTTGCTTGGTAGCACATGTCTTCCGAGTCACTTGCTTCAGAAGCGAGGCAAGAATCCTTCCTAGCCTCAGAAAACAAAGAATTGTGGAACAGGTGTGCGTCACATGAGGCCCCGCCTTAAATGGAGCGCTATTTCCGCCAAAGATTTGGAAATTCGTCCGTGCGCAAAGCATTGTGGGGATTTTAAGACCGGAGTCTACACATGTGCAGCCTCGAAATTTCTCGCTACGAAGTACGCCGGCCTCGGTAGAATTCCAAGTATGCTGGACATTGGAACAGTCCTTCGGCGGCACTCGATGACGTAGTATGCTTGAAATAGTGGCTCTGGAGCAGCCTTCCTCGACATTGAGAAACACCCACTGTTTCTAATGAAAGACAGATAGCTATGTTAACTCAATCATAGATGATCTGTCAGGTGAAAGGAAATATTACATAACCTTTCATTTTGTGGGTAAATCCTAAAAAAGCCAACATGTTCTGTGGGTCTTCGTCAGGGCTTGGCTTATTGACTTTTTCATGATTAAGACACTACAACTAAAGGTTTTTTAATAATCATCATGTTTGCTCTCCACTTTCAAAGAAACTGACCAAAACTCGCCTTTTTAGACTAGCTTTTAATGTGTGATTGATGTTGTGTTCTTGTGATTTTATAGCTCAATTTTAAATTAGACTTTTTATCTTACCTCTGTAAAGCGTTTTTGAGCACCTGATAAAGCGCTTAAATAAAATGTATTATTATTACTACTTATTTTTGGAGTGCCTCGATCACTCCTGTTTATCAAAATGTATCCCATTTCCTCATCTACCACTGCATTTTCTCCACAGCCCTCACCATGGATTTGGGTAGGAGGTTGGGTTTCTGGGCCAAAGCAGGCTTCTTGAAAAGCACCGGCTTGCTGGGTTTTGGTGACATGTTGGCAGGATAGGCCATCGAGGAGGTCTCTCCGTTCCCCTCAGAAACCGGCTCTGAAGGAACTCCGACCACGTCGTAATGCTTCTTCCTCAGCTCGCCCAGACGCAGACGCTCGTTCCCCAACTGACTTTCCAGCTCCAGCACTTTGACCTGAGGGGCGGGAAATAAACAGACCCCACCATGTCAAATGAGTTACTCTTATCTGAGATCTAACGACTTGTTCATAGCAAGGTATTAAAGGATTATTTCAGTGTTTGACTGTTTTCATTTTATTTATGGCTTGATAAATCAATATCAATTGGTAGTCCTCAGGTTAAGATAAGCTTTGCAACTGATAATGAAACACACACACACACACACACACTTCTAAAATGTATCCTTCTGAGCTCAATATTAAAAAATTGGTAACAGGAATATGACACGACGTGTGTTTAATTAAAGTTTATTATTAACATATATGCAGACTGAACGTTTTCAGTATCTAAACCTATACAGTTTGAAAATCAAAGCTCAGATACACTTGCAGCTTTTTGCAGCTACTCTTAAAACCCCTCAAGTCCAACGACTTACCTGTGACTCCATTTCTTCTTTCCTCAACTTGATGAGAGACATCCCAGAGAAGTCCATGGTTTCTGCACAGGAAAAGTGGTTTTATTAGACAGCTGCCCTTCAGAGACTACAGTGGTCTACTCCCCTACATTTAGGAGTTCACAGATTCAGATTAAGATGAAAACAGAAATCAATCATGTATTTTTGTAGGTTAAGTTAAATTGTATAGATCCCTGGGTGAAATTCACAAGCTACGTGGCAGTAAAAATGAACTCCACCTTTACCAGCTCCAAGTGGTGAACACATAATGAATGCATAGACGTCAACAATCATAACCCAATATGTCTTGTATATTATTCTGAAATGGGCTGTCAAGCAGAATAAGTATTTGTATTAAAGTATATTTTGATGTCAATGCTTTTGTTCTTTTACTTTGGTAACATTTTGAATGCAATACTACATCTGTCTAGTTCACAGATCTAATTGTCCTCACCTTTCTCCTCCAGGTGCTCCTGGCCGGTCCTTGTTGAGCCCACCACGTTAGCTGCCATCTCGTTCACATGGCGGGAGGCCTGCTGCAGGGCCGACAGCCTCGTGCTGCCGCGGCCTGCCTTAACCTGAGTGTACAGAGAGCAGGGTCAAAGGTCAGACACTAAACTAACAGCCTCATTACACAATGTAAAATATCACAATTTCTCTTGGAAATGAGCCCATTACCTTCGAGGCAGCGACCAGCTGTGCAGTGCTGGCAGCGATCTCGTGTGAGCAGACTATCAACTCTTCATATTTGCCCGTGTGCAACACCACCTTATCAGCAGACACCCTGTGAGGAGGCAGGGGACAACGTTATCAAGATGTTTATGTCGTGATACACTGGCATAGAAGACGAAGATGATATTTTAATGAATAAATAACTATTATTTTATGAATACACACATGATAGTCAAGTCGAGCTACCCTTCAATCATTGCCTTGTTAATCAATTAATCTGCGTGCCTTTTCACTATTCTTTATTAAACTGTTTTTTTTGTACTCTAAGTTATTGTTACAAACTCTCTCACACAAGTATGACACTCAAAGATACAGTATATAGCTTTTTTCCAAATATTTTATAGGTAATACAAGTAAATTACTATTGGGAACTCTTTTGACCACTAAGGTTATGTACTAAAAAACTGGTATTGTGAAAATCCTAGATGCAACCTAAAATTGGCAATTGCAATAATCTTTTTGTCATAAAGACACATGAACTTTGCAAAACAAATGTATATTAGAAGTACATGTTCAGGGATTAAAATGAAAGAATATATGATGTCCTGTATGACTTACACCATCTCTGTGGCTCCCCATCCCACCGCCTTGGCAGCAGAGATCAGTCCCTCCGTCCAGCGAGAGTTTCTGGCGTAGAACTCCTTCAGGCTGGCTGCGCCCTGAACAAGCAAAACAAAACTACTGTAAGTTTGATCTGAATAAAGATGAACATCTCAGAAACAAAAGCTGTTAAACTCAAACAAAAGCAAGCTGCCAATTTTGTGTTTAAAATGAGAGTGACTCACCCTCCCACCCTCTGCAATCTCCTTCTGCAGGTCTGTAGATGCTATGACCAGCAAGCGGATGGCCTACAGAGGATTAAACAATGTTTATTACAAACAGGACACATGCAGGGTCAAAACATGGCAGTATATTAGTGGAAACACATCAAACTACATTACCTTCATCAGGTCGGTGCAGCTGTTGAGGATTCTGTAAAAGAGTGAAATAGTAGAGTTAGAACAAATGTATGTGAGGTCTATTGTGTCCCATTACTGCCTTAATGATGTCTATTCTAATTTTGTATCTAATATGCATAATGTGATAGCACACTTCTGGTGCGCTGCTTTAATCTGTTAAACTGGAAGAAGAAGAATAACATAACAAAATATACCCAACTGGGAATTGGATACAAATGCAAGAGAAATAAGGTTACAACTAAATATACCCTTCAATGAAGTAAGTCCAAATAACACGAGGCATTGGATGTCTTTATTCATTATTTGGAAATGAACAAACCTTTCGTTGACTTCCAGTTTAACTCCTGATGTGTCCTTTCGAGCCTGGTTCATCATTTCCTAAATACAGAACCATGAATTGACATTGAGTTACAGCCGGCACTGCACAATATTACAGCTTGATTTATCGCAGATCTTTTCAGCACATCTTAAAGTTTATAACACTCACATCAATCCTGCGGACGGCCTCCTCAATAGCAGCAGAGGTTGCAGCCATTTCCTTATCGACCAGATCTCCGAGCTCATCCTGACGAACATCCATGCCTTTTGGTCGCAGCTCCTAAGTACAACAAGAGGGGAAGTTATTAGCAGTGATAAAGAAGTTAACTGTATTGTGAAGGACTAAAAGGATCAATGGGGAAAATGGAAAGCAAATGTTAAAAAGGTCTCGATGAAGGAATAAAGATTTCATCGGCTGCAACTAAAAATAATTTTCAATATTTCTAAACCTGTGGATTAAAAGTTAATAAAAAAAAAAATATATCATAAAACAGCAAAAAAAGTTTCGTCCCAGTGTCTTAAAGTCCAAGTTGATATATGTGGGTTTAAATCATGGTTTAAATAGAAACAAGACATTCATCTTAATTAAATAAAATACAGGAAGAAAGGAAAATATGAAAGGCTGGAAGCTGATTTCATTTTTACATCTTTTGCATGAAAAATGTCCTCTAATGAATTAGTATTATTAAAAAACGAATAGTTGTCGATTTAATTTTTAGATGAAACAATAATAGATTAGCAGACTGATTGTCGCAGCTCTGCTCTCACCTGGCCAAGGTTCAGGATCTTCTGAACGATGACACGAATAGCGGCAGGGTCTGCCCTCTGGAGGGTGGTCTTTGTCTTCAGATCCTTGAAGAACTGCAGACTCTCAGCGGCACAGCCTCTGCAGTTCTCCGTCAGTCCTGTAGGGAATAAAAGAGCAAAAGTGATCAACTATCAAACATAAAAATACCTTCCTTTTTTCACAGTGACTTAAAACTTTATTGCAGTATGAGGAATTTAAAGTTAAGGTTTTGATTACTACAATCACAACTGGTGTGATGCCAAAGGTTAATGTAAGAGCCAGTGATTTGTTTTGTGGAAAAGGCCAAATATTGCCACCTAATCGTGACCTATGTAGTGGAGACTATGAAAGACTACATTTCCCACCAGCCTCTTAAGGAACACAGAGATGAGCACCCTGGGCGTTTCTCAATGTCGAGGAAGGCTGCTCCAAAGCCACTATTTCAAGCATACTACGTCATCGAGTGCCGCCGAAGGACTGTTCCAATGTCCAGCATACTTGGAATTCTACCGAGGCCGACGTACTTCGTTGCGGGAAATTTCGAGGCTGCACATGTGTAGACTCTGGTCTTAAAATCCCCACAATGCTTTGCACACGGACCAATTTCCAAATCTTCGGTGGAAATCGCAAATGACGCACACCTGTTAGCCTGTTCCACCATTCTTCGTTTTCCGAGGCTAGGAAGGATTCTTGCCTCAATTCTGAAGCAAGTGACTCGGAAGACATGTCCTACCAAGCAAGCGTCCTCGACATTGAGAAACACCCCGTCTGAAAGATGCCGTTTTTAACCATTAAGTTATATTATCCTACACAACGTAGAGAAAGAAAGACGATCAAAGTTGTTCGTTATTACATTTGAGTTTTGCCTCTCGTTTTGTTTGACTATTGTAAAGGCCCTATTTCCTTTCTTGAGTGTGTGTGAAAAATATTTTAATTGGGTTAAACGCGAGTCATCGACACATCTTTGGAGCCAAACAAGTCATCAGAACTGTGAGTTAAACAAATGAATTAAAAGATAACTTGTTAGAACGGTCTGTTTAAGGCCTCTAGGAAGCCGCCACAGTGTATTTCAGATATTCCTTACGGTCTGCATGGTCGGTGGGGGCCATGTGTGCAGTGGCGCTGCCGTTGATGATTGTATCCGCAGCCAAGTGGGAGAACTGAGTCAGCGCCCTCAGCAGCCCCCCAGCATCTGGAGACAGGAGCATACAGTAAGGGGGCAGCAGGCCACATTTACACATCTGTCATGAGGGCAGCAGCATGATGATGAATCAGAGAGAGCGCCAACTCACCCCCCATGTTACTCAGATAATCTGCATGGCCCTTTTTCACTTTGTCCACGGAGCCCAGCGTGGCCTCCGCCCGACTCACCAGATAATCTGTGTTTAGAGGACACTGTTTAGATAGAGTCCACACACACACACACACACACACACACACACACACACACACACACACACACACACACACACACACACACACACACACACACACACACACACACACACACACACACACACACACACACACACACACACACACACACACACACACACACACACACACACACACACACGGGGGGTCTGACCTGGAGAGCTGGTGCAGCGTATATGAAGGGGATCATCCAGCTTAGCGACAGCATCTTGGATGATGTTCTCCGCCTCGCTGGCGGTGCCCTGCAGCAGAGCAAACTGCTCCTCCAGCAGCCTCTGCTTCAGCTGCTCCTCCTGACTCGACTGCATGCACAAACACATATATAGATCCCATGAAACAACAATGCAGTTTTATTAACAATACGATTTAGAGACATTTTACTTTGATTATTACGGTTTGAACATTTGGTGAATGTTTTAAATCAGATGGTAGAGTGTGTGACGTGGACCATATTGGACGCCATTATTTGTCACAGCATGGTTTCTTAAAAGCTTTTAAAACATTAATTGTGAGGCATTTTTTTTTTCTTTCCTGTTTTGTACAACTCTAAACTGCATGCCTATAAATAGACATGGAAAAAACCCCACATCCTTATTTAGCAGAACGTCATTATAATTTGTAAATAATGATTTGATTAAAGTTTAATTATTGCAATTCATGTTAACATAGCAATTCAACAAATATGCCCTCAGAATATGCCCAGTTTATTTGCTTATGATTGCAATGTGACACCTGGGATTAAGAAATCACTGAACCTGCAAGCTATGTTTTTTTTTTTTTAAAAAGACACCTGAAACAGTGAATAAAACTGAATGCCTTGATGCTGACCAGAGGTCGCGTTAACCGAATATTTTCCGTCAATGACGGATTTTTTCTAACAATGACGGAAAAATCTGAAAGCAGTCCGTCATTTTGGCAGATTAGAACAAACTCGGAAGAGCGCCAAAATGTCCACCAGCAGCCCACATTATATTACATCCTTAGTGGCCAGGTAGACTGAGGGCGATCAAGTTAGTATTTTATAAATCGCAAACATTGCGTAGAAACTGGCGTACGCCATCTTTTGAGCGTATATCCCTTTATAAATGAGGCCCCAGGTAGACTGAGGACGATCTACTGTACTCTACTGTACTCTACTGTAACTATTATTTAGTCATTCACACCCCTGCCCAGTTGGTGGCGAGTGTGTGTATATTAATTAGCTATTGTCTAGTCTTGTTTTTGACCTCGTTGTTTAACTGGCTTTAGCAATAGCAAAATGTCACGGCAGCTGATCGTCCGAAGCTTTTTTAATAAGCCCAGTAATTGTGATGGTGTGGATAAACGAGGTGAAAAGAGGGATTGATGCGGTGGAGGATGAAGGACAAGCCAGTAAGACTAAAACTGACAACGTTCAGCCAGCGGCAGAGGGGCAAGCAAGTGGCAAGGAGTTCAAGCGGGAGTACCGGGTTCAGTGGGAGCAAGAGTTTGAGTGGCTGAGGAGGCAAGATGGCAAGATGTTCTGCGACATCTGTAGAAAAGCTAAGATGAGTAACGGATTTGTCCGAGGGTGCACGACGATGCAGAAATCAGCGCTCGGGCTAGGCTACAGCAGGTCAATTGAGTTGTTCTTGGAAATGTTTTGTTCATATTTTGATTGTAATTGACTCATTTAAAAACGATGGCATGGTTCATATTTGCCTGTTTAGGCACAATGGTCGTGGTGTTTTTAGCGGCCTCTGCCCCCCTCTGCTGTGCCGTCAGTGCAGGAACAAATAAATCATTCATGTTCGTGTTGACATGAAAAGTGACCACACGGTCGGTGTCTCTGTTCCTCTTTTTGTTTCTCCATGCCCTTAAAAGTTCTGTATGAATCATTAAAACATGAATGAATGAACATTTGCTGCTCAGTACCCAAACATAAATATTAAATAGGTCTCATCTCATCATTAAAACATGAAAAATAAAATGACTGATAATAATGGATTATGACGGAAATGTTACGATCCTGTCCGTCAAAATGACGGACAACGAAAAAGTCTAACGCAACCACTGATGCTGACTGACCTTCTCCTGCAGTTTGCCCTGCAGCTCGACCATCTCCCTGCTGCTCCTCTCTCGCTCCTGCTGGAGGGAGGATTGCTGCAGCGTGGCCGTCTGCTTCAGAGACGACAGCTCCGCCTCCCTCTCGCTCACAGATCGCATCAGGCGCTCTTTCTCCGCCTGCAGAGCCGTCATTGAGCTGCTCATTTGCTCCGACGTCTGGCAAAGAAAGAGAGAGAACGATGAGGAAAGCCAGAAGAGGCAGATGGCCGTGAGCGTCGGAAGGAAATTCCTGATATGTGTAACATGCCTTGAGCCTCTGAATATGGAACATCTCTAAATACTACAAGGTGGTGAATTAGCTGACAGCTCACCATCTCGCTGCTCTGCAGAGTCCCCTTGATGCGCATCATTTCTGCCATCTTCTCGTCCAGCTCTCTCTTCAGCTTCTCCATTTCAAACTTCTGCTCTTCCAGCTACAATGACAACATTGTTTGCATACATTTTAACAGCACTGCCACCTTGGTATCTTAATCTTTCAAGAAAACCCCCCACAAACCTTCATGTCAGCCTCCTGTTTTATCCGATCAACCTCAAAGGCCAGCTGCTGCTTGGTCCTCTCCACCTCGTCCTGTGTCTGCTGTGTTGCTGACAGCATCTTCACAGTGTCTGCACTCTGTCAACACATTAACGCATTTAGTGTCACAACCAACAGCCAGGTGCCAACGTTTAATTTAACTTGTCTGCAATCTGTCTATACCCTCCGCAGCAGTTCAGCATGGCTGGACACCAGCTCTGTGTGCTTCTCCTTCAACTTATTGTACCGCTGCTCAGTGGCCTGGGCTCTTTCTGCACAGCAAAAAGGAGATGACAGTATTATCTCATGCACTTTTCCTCCATGTATGTTAGAGATAGTGTAGACTTACGTTCTGCTTCGATGAAGACGACCTGCGTGCTCTCGTGTTCTGCGTTTCGGCGGCGCGTAGCCTCCAGCTCCATGCGCAGTTGCTCATTTTCCACAAAAGCATGTTGTTTCTGAGCACGCTGTTCTTCCAGTTCTGCCTCCAAACTGTTGATTTGAGACTTCAGCTGTGTGATGTAACGCTGAGCCTACAGGAGATAAAGGAGGATAATCTATTGATTTCATTACACATTTTACAAACACTAACATCTCACGATACACGATAAATGCTATATGTTGATGTTTTTACTTTAAGTCTACCTTTTGTGCCAAAACATGGGGCACAGCAAAAAGAGGAAGTATGAGTATGGAATCATTTTTGTGACGTCAAAGACTCAACTGGACTCCCTTTTCTCGTTCAGAGGCTACTTGCCACATTCCACGTGGCAGGAGCAGCATTTGCCTCCACCCAACACATGACCCAGATTCCTTCGCACATAGATAATAACGCCCTCTGCTGTCACGCCTCCTCTGTGCACATACAAGACACTGACAGCTAAGCAATAGGCGATTCAGTCCAAACAGTCCTTACTTCCGATTTCACTCTCTCTAGTTCAGCTCTCAACAGCTCCAGGTCTCGCTTCATGTTCTCAATCTGGAGATCCCTGCCAGAGAGAAAACACAGAGTTATGATGTGCTGCACAGATTGCACACTGAAACCAAAAAGTCAGATTTACAATCACATTACATGAAAAACAACCATAGGCTCACCTGTCATCGAAGCCTCCATTCGGGGGTCCAAACGTCTGATCAAATATGTCCAGTTGCTGAGAAAAAGTGAAATAATAAGTGAATGAAAGCTCTCACATGGTCATTTTACTAGCGTATGAGCATCTGTGTATGAAAATACATCCGCGATTATGAGCCGTACCTGTGGCTGTGCCTGGATGCTGGGTGTTGAGACGTCGCTGACCTCGATGAGCGGCTCGGGCTCGTCATCATCGTCGTCAGGTTGCTCTGGATAGTCTTCATCAGGGATAACCACCACTGGCTTCACGTGCTTGGCAAGGGAAGCTGCATGCAGGAAGTTAGGAGGGGACTGAAAAGGAGACAGATAAAAGGTGGGTAAAACTGTACATTTTGATTGATATATTTGGTCAACTATGATAAAAACGTAATGGAAAGGTTCAACATAGCTTAGCTGTCTATGTCAATGATTTAATTTCTCCAGTTTGTAGCAGACTGTAACAGTTTTAGGTCTCAGACTCTTACATCAGGCAGCTTGGGGATCTGGATCAGTCTCTTGAAGTAAATCATGTCTCTGGCTCTATTGAAGAAAGTCTTAAGGCTGTGGGGCAAAAGACAACAACTTAATATAAGCTTAGGACTTACAATAGATGGCTCATGTGTTTTGATTAAAATTGGCAGGTAATGTGGTTGATCTAGTGAAATATTCATGTGAAGTATATGGCCGAGGCTATGGCCATATCTTTAAAACAACCGAATATATGTGACCTGCTCCATCGAAATCAGTCGCATTGACCCGAAGGCACATTTTGAGTTGTATACACTGTTGGAAAGAGGAGAGTCCTAGATTGTTGTTGTACTCCAAATGTTAAACAAAATATGTCACATTATATAATGACTGTTACCGAGTCATCATTTTGAGAAAAAGGCCTTCAATGTTTCCTCTTCTCTGGAATCCATCGATCTGATTGATTATTAGCGGAGCAAATTATCAAAGTAGATATTTTCGTTTGGATTACTGCTTTGGGGGAAGCTCGCGAGTGTGTGTGTGTGTGTGTATACGTGTGTTTGTGTATTTTTGCGTTTGTGTGTATTGTGTTTGTTTCCCGGGGGAAACTCTCAGGAGAAACACCGGCTGTTGTTGTGCCTGCTGTGACGTAAAGTTACTCCGTTCTCCGCTTGTAATTATGCCGAAGCTTCAAAGTTGTATTTATCATCTGAATTTGCCGAAACAAGTTTAATATTCTGAAAGCCAAGACTTTGTTTATTTGAAATCAGATGAAAACTGTAACGGACCCTGCCGTGTCATCTATGATTACTATACGCCTTACATTCATAATTTCAGCGGAGGGGGTAGGGGCGGCGCTGCGGAAGAGCAGAGTGGCGAGTGAGAGGTGTCATCTTCCCTTTACAAGTTTAAAACATGTATTTATCGTGTGATTTTGGAAATAAAAGTTTCATATTCTGAAAGCCAAGACTTTGTTTATTTAAAATCAAACAAAACACCCGAACCTTGAAAACTATTCTTTTATGCAAATCCACGTTGCGACTTCCAACTGATTTGGATAGAGCGGGTCACATATATCAATATTTGCTTGTTAAAGCCCCAAAATGATAATATGTTAACTCAACTGTACACTATTGTGGCACACAAAAAAACATTGAATATAGATTTGCTAAGAAGGTGGCTTTAAAAATATGAAAGTGTCTAATTTCCAATTGTTTGTCACTGGCACCCCTGGGAAATCCACAGGTAAGTATGGCATACCGTTCCATTTCAATAAGAGACAAATGAGCATCAATGAAAACAAATCTAACTATCATTTGTGATAAATATATATAATTGCACCATCTCCTCAAACCCTGGGAACTCCAACTGATACACCACGTAGGGCGGGAGGGGAAGTAGTGATGGGCACATTTGCATGGGTCATTGCTGGGCGAGGCAGTATCATGTTTCTCACTTTCTTTGCATCAACTTAAAAGTCATTCTTTTCACAGTCAATCTCTTCGCTTGTAGCCTGAAGCCGTGTTCTACCTACCTGTGGAACTGGTCATGAAAACGTTCACGGTGTCCTTGTAAGGTGTCTGCAGGGAGACCTGAAACCAACAACAAAGAACAAAGATGTTACGCTTCGAGATGAAAAAACAATGATCTTAAAATGTAGCCTTATATTACACTTTATTTTGACTATTAATGTTTAAGCTAGAAGGGAGCCGTTCTTACAGGCGTGCAGCTTGAAGAGCAGCTTGACGGTGAAGTGGTAGAGGTGACTGCAGTCCTGGATGACCTGGATGAGAGGAGCCAGGCGACACTGGCCTGATGTGAGGGTGGAGATGGCGATGGATGTGTTGAGCTGCCGGATCACTGGGAGGGAGATCAGAGACAGAAGCATTCAGTACATACAAGTATCCAGAGTTGGGTGTAATAATATTCAGTACCAGAGTTGGTACTGTAATAATATTACTTTTGTCAGTAACGGAGTAGTGTAACGCGTTACTTTTATAATTTAGTAATCACACTACCGTTACTAACATTGCCCCGGCACGCGTTACTTCGTTACTTTTATAAAATAATCACACTCACTGACAGACAAGAGGGGTTTCCGCCGCAGGTTTATATACATGTAGGCCTATGTAATCTGCGCGATTTGCGGGACCACATCTCCACGTGCAGTGCTGCATAAACATGGCTGAGTCTTTTCATCTGTAAACTCCCTCAATGGGGCCGCTCGCTCTCTTTTGTTGATCGCCCTCTCACGGGTGAACAGTTCAATGTCCCGCTTCATTGTAGGAATTCTGCCATGTCTCTACCACTTTAGTTTGACCATCTCTGTTACCAAGTTATGGAATACTAAATAAATAAGTAATTAGATAACTTACCGTTATGCGCTCATAAAGAATGATAAGGATAATGCGTCTTGAACTGGTTTCATTAATTAGTGTCTTGACGTTTCACAGACTGTTAGCTTGTTGTGGTAGGCTGGTAGCCTATTTTAGAGCATATCAAAAGAAAGACTTGTGTTATGTCTTCCTTAATGCAATAGTAATTGGGGGGCAAGTGGAGTCTCGCAGAGGCAAAACTGTGGCGCGCACACTGTAGGTGCACCGCAGTCTGCGTGATCTGCCTGTAGGGAGGGGCGGGCCGGCCCTGCGAGTAAAGTAACGAGTAAAGTAACGAGTAAAGTAACGAGTAAAGTAACGAGAGAGTAACGAGTAAAGTAACGAGTAAAGTAACGAGTAAAGTAACGAGTAAAGTAACGAGTAAAGTAACGAGTAAAGTAACGAGTAAAGTAACGAGTAAAGTAACGAGTAAAGTAACGAGTAAAGTAACGAGTAAAGTAACGAGTAAAGTAACGAGTTACTTTATGTAGAGAGTAACGAAGTAGTGTAATATATTACTTTTTTTTTAAAGTAATATGTAATATGTAATATATTACTTTTTTTTAGTAACGACCCCATCTCTGCAAGTATCCCTTCTGACAGTTAGACAAAACAATCCGTTGTGAACGGTTTTTTGAGCTGCAGCACACGTATGCCTAGAAATAATGACTTTGTCTAGTCCTTTTTTGATGATTAAAAAGCCTCTCCTCCGAGTAGGTGGGAGGGTTTATGTTCAGCAAGGATACAAAAATATTTAAATGACAACCACTTTTCATCAACTTTGTTGTTCTTTGATTAATGTTTTTTTTTTCTTTTTGTATACTGATAGATCATATTATGTATGTTCATGTTTTTGTATTATTTAATGTTTGATTGTTGGTGTAATGTTGAATGAAATTAAACCCCCACTGATTGAGTAAAAATAAAGTTATATAAAATAACACATTTAAAAAAAAAAGCCTCTCCTGATCTTATTTAGTTAATTATGTAAATTCTGCTGAAAGGGCAACTCTTCCATTAAGTCAGAAACTGTTGAAGAGAGTTTTCACTTGTGTGTTCTCTTGTTACTCGAGTGGCTTGCTGACTGCTGAGGAAGCAACGCACACTTTCAGCAACATGGGAACATTATATATAGATAGATAGATTCAACTTATTGTCATTACGTAGTACAGGTACTATGTAACGAAACGGTTTCTCTGCATTTGACCCATCCTGTGTTAGGAGCAGTGGGCTGCCATTATGTACGGCGCCCGGGGAGCCGTGTAGGGAACGGTGCCTCGGGACACCTCGGTAGCACTTGGTCTTTCCGGGACTTGAACTGGTGACCTTCCAGTTGCCAAGCCAAGTCCCTATGGACTTCGCCACCACCGCCCTATAAGAGTAAACTTCTTTCACAGTGCAGCTGAAAACCCTTTCTCTTTTAGACGTGAGCCTGCAGGCTTGGGAGGAGCAGAGCACTGCAGGAAACCAATGTAATGTCCCATAATTGAAGGCATTTCCTTACCAGTTAAACCTAATTTAGTCAGGAGCACATGAGTTGGAAGTGGAACCACCTGATTTGTATCACTTTAAAATAAAAAAGACTGAAAACTAGGAGGACAAGAGGCGCTCACAATAACCCGTTCTTCAAAGGGCTCTTGTACATTAATAGATAATGTCAACGGGTTGCAGCTTTCTACTTTAGCTCAAGTTTCTTATCCTTGGAAGAGTAGGATGGGGGAGAGGTGGGAGGAGGGTTTTGTTTTTTTCACCTGTCTCGGCCAGCCTCAGCTCAGCGTCCAAGTAATCAAACACCTCCACTGTGAGCTGGAACCTGCAGGAGAGAAGTTGATACCTTCGTTAACACAGAGAAAGCCCACTAGGAAACAATGACCATGAGACCCTGTGTGGGGAAAAGAGCAGCAGGGCATGTCCGTTAGTTTTTGTACGTGCTTTGGATGCCACTGGCTGTGCTTATGACTAATCAGAAACGGGTAACAAGGAAATTGCCTTGGTTTAATAATTATTTATAGATATACCAAAAACCTACATACAGTATATAGTAGACAAAATACTCAGAATAATACAATTAAATTAAATATGTGCATTATTGTTGTGAAAAGTGTAAAGCTGTGCAGATATTAAGATGTAGCTGCTGTAAAACATGAGTAGAATTGAGCAGTAAATGCCAAACGTACTTCTAGCAGTATTCGGTAACTCACACATTATTAACGTCGGTCCCTGCAGTGCGCTCCAGGAGTTCATCTGATGCCTCCAGGTTCGGTAGGATTTCTGAATGCTGCAGAAGTAATTTTTTTTAAAGAGGTTTAAATCAAGGTGTAAATTCCTAACATTACGCAAAATCCTTCATCATGTGCACCTAGCATACCTTGTGGTGTGTGACATGCGACAGAGGACACTCTTACCTTTGCATGAAACTCCATTTTTGTGCAGAGCAGTTTGGTATACAGAGCCACCAGCTGTCCGTATTTGTCATGGAGGTTGCTCTGGAAATCAAGGTTTAAGCACAATTAATACAAATAGGAAAGAAAATCTATCGATTCGGTTATTTTTAAAACCTGTAAATACTCACCCATAGTTTCCCGATTTCAACTAAAGAACTGTGATGCCTCATGCAGTCTTGTAGAACCTGTAGGACGACAGCATAAATGCGAGGCTTTTAGAACAAAGCCTGAATCTAGAGATAATAATAGTAAACCACTTTAGATTTTAATACTAGATAAAAAAAAAAAACTGATGAAAAATGACAAATTGTGAAAAAAAAGCCCATATTAATTCAATAGTGACATCATGCAGGGTTTCACTGTTTTTTGATTAGATCACACCCACAAATTGCATAATAATTGCTCAGCTCTATGTTGAACTGATGCTGTTGTAACAGTCTTCGATCACTCCACAACTCCTTGGTGCAATAGACGGTAATATACAGTAAGAAAAGAGAACTTGGCGTCGTACGTTTCGGTGTCCGTCTCGCAGGACTTTGTGCAGAACGCTGCAGAACTTCCAGCTGAGGATGGAGCTGCTGGCCAGGGGGAAGCCGAGAGCGTAGGACCAGAAGGTGTAGGCTCCCTTCTCCCTGTAAGTCCCCAGGATGATTCCTGTTGGCGTGTGGTTAAGGAAGTACAAACTATCACAGGACGGCTGCTTATTTAACACACAACACGGGCCATGTCCCACACAATGTCCCACTGGACTTTAACACCCCCACACACACTCAAATCCAGCACCAGACACTTTTTTGCTATGGACAATCTTGCACTAATGTACATTCCCAAAGATATTGAAGTGACTGTTATTTTGTATTTGTTGATTGTTGTGTTTTTGTATCTTAATGTGAGCACATGTATAAATGTGTATATATATATATATATATTTGTTTTTTTATATTCGGGATTGTGGGAAACGGTATTTCGATCTCTGTCTGTACACACAAACTGAAAGATTGACAATAAAGTTGACTTTGACTGCAGCCATGTCTCAATTAATTGAAAACAAAGGCCAGGCTAGGTTTCCATAATACAACTTATGAGAAATGGCAGGTAAGCTTTTGTAATACTCCATCCATTACTTTATCCTCGTTGGACACATTATTAATGGTAACCACTTTATGTACCATTCCTAATGTAAGCATTCCCATCCCTTTGACCTCAACATCCAATCAAATTGCCTTTACCTGAATTGCCTGTAGTGTCCACTTAGTTAAGGCTTTTGAATTGTGCTACCTGTTGTTGTAGGCTAACCCAACAGTATGTTCAATAAGTAAATCCATCACATTTTAGAACAATTTCCCAAATGATAACGCCTTTACTGTGCTGACATTTCACTCTATTAAAGGTAATCAATTACCAAATACATCTGAAAAGATAGACACTTATAGGCTAGGAATGTCTTATATATGACTGACTTAATAAACAAAAGGTTGGGATGTAACGGCAGTAGCACACAATACTTATCTAAACAGAACAGAAAAACTCCACTATTTAAAAAAAAGAAAAGAGGATACGCCGAACATGTTTCTCCTTCACAGGCGTCTCAGCGGAGGTGATGGCCTTGCTGATGCTGCTCAGCTGAAAGGAGACGAAGAGTTAATATTAGATCTTGTACAGTTTGCATTCTCCACCCACACAACCCTCGTTCGTAGGGCTTACAATGAACCACACAACAAATTCAAAGGGCATGAGAAGTTAAATAAAGATCACGAGGCAAACAATTGATAACAGGCGGCACAGCGATGTCGGGAATGAATCAGAGAAACAATGAGTCAGCACTCTGTACACACAGCGCTGTGCACAACCAGCACCTGCTCCCATATTATAGTTAGCCGTATTTAAATGACAAACAAATGCAGTAATTTAACACATTGGAGAGATAATATTAGGGATGTTTACTATAATAATAATAAACTATAAGTTATAACAGATGTTTGTTTATTTATTTAAAGGACAGTGCACATTAATTCACATTGCTGTAAATGAGCCAGTATTAGCCAGCAGGCTAATTTTCAACTGTTGTCGTTGGCAAGATGTTAAATGACCACAAGACTAGAAAATAAAAACATAATTAAATAGAGTACAGCAGACAACATAAAATAAATAGCAGTACAACAATAAATAGGAACAGCAGTACAACAATAGAGAGGAACAAACAAACCTTTTGTTTTCATGAGTAAATCAACTTTCTTTTTACCTACATGATCCAAGAGAAGAAAATCATGTGGTATCCCTTTGTTTCTTCTCAATCACTAACATCTTGATTAAGATATGAATCAAACCTTGTTTTTCCAATACTGCTTACCATGCTTCTAACCTTACCGTCATAAAAAGAAAATGAATGTTTGTGCTGTTAACCTTGATGTCTCGTTAGCTACGTGAGCTCAAAAGACAAGCCCTGCGTCTAAAAGATATCACATAAATAATCCTTCTGGTAATGAGAGCGTGAGACAGAGCGTCATCAGAGCCGCAGGCCAAAACCCGTCCAGCAGGTAGAACAAGTATCTCTGAAACGGAGCAGGAAGGAAGAGACGGAGAAACACACACACACACCATCTCTTCCCTTGTAATGCGTGTCCCCGAGGAGATTCACTTATTTCAATGAACCTCAGATAAAGTGCAACACAGCCCACGGGGCAATATGATCACTGCCTGGTGTTCAGGTTACACTACAGAGCGCTTATCATGGTTGTTGGAGCTATACATTGATTTATATTATTTAAGTCAAACATTTATTTAATCTTTATGCTTTTATTTTGATTTATGGTAGTTTGGATACCTGGTGATAATGTATGTATTGTTGACAGGTGGTTGTGGGATTGTCGCACTAGCATAGGCATATGAAAAAAGTATATCATTAGTATATATATATATATATATATATATATATATATATATATAATTCAAAAGTATTTGGGGGTAATGTTACTCAGGTTGATAGCATTTCGCTTCCTCCTCCATTAAGCCGATTTCAATCTGTGCCTGTCTACACTGCAGAGGAATGTAGAACAACATTACACCGACAAAACATTCTTTACCAGGATGTTGCCTTTTGGGATCCTGTAAGACTCCCCAATGCAAAACAATTACATGATGATCAAAGCTGCAGACCGCACATTTACCCCGGACTAATAACACTGCCTGCCCACATCTAAATCGGGCTTAAAAACTGATTGGCTGGCCCCGCCTCGAGTCACAATTCAATGCTATGTGTTGTCTGAGGATAGTGGTGTTGCAATCAAACCGACCTAAGTTTTCACAATAGTCCCAACATGCTAAACTGTGATCATTTTGAACTGAGGTAATCAAGTTTATACTTGAACAATTTTGTTTACAACTAACCATAATATTCAAACCAGCGTTTCCGCCAAGGGGGCGTCTTGCCGTCATTTGATGCCCTTATTCAGCTCGGAACGCCCTGAACTCGAGCCGAGGGCGTCCAAATAAAAAAGAAGATCTAGAGTTTTTATCGCTTGAAATGACGAAAAGGAAAAAGGACATGGACATCCCTCTGTTGGAGGGCCAAAGGAGTCTGGTGGGATTATTTTCGCCGCCAACAAAGCGTGTTCCTGTGACGGAAAGTGTACTACCGGGGGGTGCTAGTGCAGCATGAACTGCGAGCGCCGGAGCCTCGCAGCGGCAAAACTGAGGCTCCGTGGTAAACTGTGGTAACACCGTTTGGGAGCCGAAAGGGCCGGAATTCCCATCTCTAATACGTAAAGAGATAGTATCTATAAGGGACGGCTCAATTCAAAATTCAAGTCACGGGACACGACATCACACAAAAATAGACAGAACGCATATACAAACTTAAAGATTAATTACTTTAATATACCCATAGAGATAGCGGTAATATATTTATTGCAAATTAATTTGGCTGAAGAAAAGTGAAAATCTGATATGGTGATATCCACTTTGTCCTTAACACATCTATTGAGGAACATAGTGTCTCTATTAGGGGTGTAACGGTTCACAGAAGTCACGGTTTGGTTCATACCTCGGTTTGGGGGTCACGGTTCGGTACAACAAGGAAAAGCAAAAAAAAGTCCCAAATGCATAATTTTTTTTGCTGTTATTTATTTTTAACAGTAGTGCAAGTTTCGGTATGAAAATAAGGAACTCTAACATTTGGAATCATTAACTGTATTACACAGTTAGAAACAAACCACAAACAGTAACACACACTCAGATGGCCATATTATTTATATTGGCTGATGTCAAACAAAAAGGTTAAATAAGCTGAACAACTAAAAAGAATGTCTTCAAAATATTAAAATAAATAATAAGAAAGGGTTTCAATCACAATCAATAAAAGGCAATACAGAACTGTATAACATCTCCTGATGTCAAAATGTAAAATAAATACAATGATAAATATAAAACAAAATAAAATCTGTACCTTTAGGTTAATTAATTAATGTGTAATTAACTTGTGAGTGTGTGAGGCCATTACGCCTAAATAAGGTACTCAAGCTTTACTCTATTTTCAAGTTTTTCTTCAAAAAGACGAGTTTGTCTACGTTGTCAGTAGTGAGGGCAGGTCTGTTGGCCGCCGAGAAAACCCTCTCGCTGGGGACTGAGACTGACTCGGATGTGATTGAGCATGTTTGACGTGTTACCACTAGCATACCGCACCGCTGTCGAACAACGCCGACACACCGTCCTCGTCCGATCCACAACTCGCACCCCATCATTGTTGTAGTCCACAGGGAACCCAAAATGTTCCCACACACCTGATTTAAAAGAAGCAGGTGGGTCTTCTAGCTCCTGTGTGTTGTGTGAACTCGCCATAGCTACTAACTGTTCTTCTTCATGTATTGTGTTCGTTTTGTTCTTGTTCTTAAAATTTGTTATTTACGCGCGGCTGGCTTTTAGGCGCAATACCGCCCCCTGGATTATATATAGTGTAATACTGCCCTGAGTGACAGACTTTTTTCCCCACTCGTAAAAAAGGCGTATTCGCCGTGTGACTGCATGTGCCGAACCGTGACGTCCGAACCGTGACGAATACCATTACACCCCTAGTCTCTATAATACCAGCAATCCAGCTTCAACATCACAGCATTACTGAAGAGACCAATCCAAGATGCAATAAAACAACCACATCTTCAAAAATAACTTTCCTGTATCTAAACTCTCCTTGAGTGGGTAACCATAATATGTGCTTAAAGTTGCACATACCAATACATGACAGCATTACACTCTGGATCTTGAGTCCTACCCTGAAACACAGGCTTATACTGTACATCCATGTCACATCTTTGAAACATAATCACATATCAGTGAGGCTCCTAATCCAACAGAAACCTGTTTAATACATAACAAACCATGGGAGTCGCCCCTAAACCCAGATCCACACACTCAGAACCACCAGAACATACATGGTGATCACAACAAAAGAGCGTCTGTGTCGTTCAGAGTGAGAGAGGGGTGTCCTGGTTAATAGGAGACTCCCCCTCTGACGCAAATTAACTGCTAGCTATTCGTTTACACAGGGCAAGAGCAACAAGCTAGCATGGAGGCCCGGGTGACAATGAGGGGTTTGTTGGGGGAGGAAGGCCCGACAGCTGGGGGAGAAGATTGGGTTGGATGGGGGCCGTGCTCTGGCACACAGAGCCTGGCACTGAGGCCTGGACAGATGGCCGCTGAGCAGGGAGGCTGCAGGGAGACACTCATACATTCAGAGAGGCCATCAGTCAGAGAGCGAGGAGCGAGGACAGGGGAGAGTGCCACAGGACAAGAGGTCGAGGGTGATCAAACACTACACTGTTAATGTATCACAGTACGCATAACCACCACCAGCGAGTGTGCTGTGTTGTAACAAGGACGTCAAAGACAATGCCACACACGTTTCACGGACTGCCTTATTTCATCTCGGCAATATCACAAAAATCAGATACATCCTGACTAGGGCTGCTCAATTAATCGTATTTTAAATCGCAATTATTTATTTTTATTTATTATTGGTTTTTCAGTTGAGTTATACTTAACGTTCAGGGTAATCAATTGTTAAAACCATACTGTTCAAATGTTTTTTCTCCAATAAATTGACGTTTTCAAAGTAAATGGATAATCGTTTTTAATAATCGTGATATCAATTATTGACCCAAATAATCGAGATTATGATTTTTGCCATAATCGAGCAGCCCTAATCCTGACTCAAAAGGAAGCAGAAAAACTCATTCATGCTTTTATTACTCTGCTTTAAAAAGGTCCCATGTCATGCTTTTCTGGTTAGTACCCGTCCCCTTGTGTGTTATGAAGGTTTTTATGCATGTAAACGGTGTGCAGAGTCAAAACCCTCAAAGTACACCCTGTAGCGAGTAAAACTCTAACACAGAAAATACCTCCCCAAAACACCTCGTTGGAGATACGTCATTGTCCATTTGATTATTCCGGGTACGCATGATGTCAACCGTACCCGGAACGAAATGGACCAATCCGCGGAGCTGTTATGTTACGCCCCCGCTGATTGGTCCAAATTGACCAATCCACGGACTTCCTCACACACACACACTCAGTGCAAGCAGCTCTGCTGATTTCTCCTCCCTGGCTGCAGGCTGATAACAGACAGTTGGGATCGCGGCGAAATTCTCTCCGCAGACCCATTCTCTCTGCAGACCCATTCTCTCTGCAGACCCATTCTCTCTGCAGACCCATTCTCTCCGCAGACCCATTCTCTCTGCGTTTATCAACCTTTTTCTTACTCAATATCAAGCCACACTTATTGTTTTTACTTCGGCTGTGACTTTGTGTGTGCTCAGGATGAGTTTGGCTGTGTTTCGCTGTGTATCGCTAAACAAGGAAACACCTCCACGGAGCTTAGCGCGATTCACAACGTCCAGACCAATCAGAGCACACTGTGCTCACAGGGAGGGTGAGGGCTGGAGCTATTGGAACTACAAAGAGCCGTTAAAGGCAGAGAGTGAAATTCAGTGAATACACGTAGTTTACAGAGATGCTGTATGAGAAACCAATGTGAGTTTGGAAAATTGCACAATATAAATCTATTCTAGTAGACCTCAACAATGGAATTATGATCAGTGGAAATGGCCATGACATGGGACCTTTAAGACTCCCTTTTTTATCAGGCGGTCCCATCACATCCATTCAAAATGTTCCACTGGTACAAAATGCTGCAGCCCGTCACATTAACAAAAACATGGAAAAAGGACCAGATCACTCCAATTTAAGCAGCTCTGCACCAGGATCCCAATCGAATTTGAAACTTGTTTTGACTTTTAAAGCACTAAATGGAAAGGCACATTAATACCTCAAATATATTTTAATCCCCCATTGCCCCTCTTGGGCATTACGCTCCCAGAGTGCAGGTCTGTTAGTGGTTCCCTGAGTCCACTAGATCAAGAGTCAGAGCATTCAGCTACCAATCTCCCTTTCTCTGGAACAACTCATGTTTTTAAATCAGGGAGGCAGACATTGTCTAAACTTTTAAGAGTTTGTTGAATACCTTGCTTTTGAATAAATCCTATAGTTAGAGCTGTTTTAAGAATACCCTATGTTTGTCCTCCTGAGTCCTACATTTTATGGGATTTTTTCTATTGTTTTATTGTATTTTTACTGTCTTTTTGTTGTATTTTATCTTGTTTTATTTGTATTTCACGTTCTATTTTGTGTTTTTATTATTTTCTTGTAATTGTATTTATCTATTTACACTGTCCACTATGTTTTTTAATCTGTATAGCGCACTGAGACCAACGTATTTTGTGATTTTGAGCTATATAAATAAGTACATTTTGATTTGATTTGTTGGAGGACTTCAGTGTACAAAACGCAACTTGCCCTTGCTCCTTGTAGTGGGGAAGTAATGGGCAACGTTTGCATGGAGAGCTTCAACGATTAGTCGAATAATCTTTTAATCTAACGACAGAAAAATCAGCAACTACTTTGATAATCGAGTAATCGTTACAATTATTTTTCATACAATTAAACTGAATATCTCTGGGTATTCGACTGACAAAACAAGGTATTTAAAGACTTGGTCTTCGAGAAACTGGGTTAAACAATTTTTCACAATTTTCACTGAACGATTAAATTGTTGTTCTAGTTGCGCTGTACACTTTAATATTTACACGTGTAACTTTGGAATCACAATATTACCGCATATTTGCCAATATCAGAAAAGCCCAATCAATTCTTTAATTGCCTGATTTAAATAACTACCGTTTTACTCATCTTTTCACAATAACTCACAAAAGCACTACTACCACTAAAAAAAGGCTCACTATCAAGACTCACATCAGTGTACACGCAGCTCACACACAAACACCTTTCCTCAGTGCCACGGTCAAAGAAAAGTCATATGAAATCCAACATTTATTTACCAACAGAGCAATTCGGTCCAAACGCTGCAGACATGCTGACACTGTCGACTGGCCAATGAGTTTATGCTGCATCTGGTTAAAGCGTCAGTAAATCCTCTGACCAGCAGAGAGGAGAAGTGAGAGGGAGGGAGAGCCTGGACTAATCCGGCCATAAGCTCCACTGCCAGCTAGCATTGCATTACTGTACTGAAGCCTCAACACTCACAGTCTACACACCCATCCTACGGTCTATGTGTACTATCTGTTTCTGTCTTATTCTGTTGCCGCTATAACACCTGCATTAACACCTGCATTTCCCTAAGGGGATCAATAAAGGTCCATCTTATCCTTTCTTAAACACTCAATACCTCCAACCTTGAGGCCTCTCTGCCTTACCTTGTCACCTTTGCCTTTCAGCAGCGTGTCCATGTGCTTGGACATCCTGGTGTGGCACAGTGTGTGGAGTTAATTAAGTCAAAGCACCAACGCCACACCTGAGCTGATCTCACTGCACATAATGCTTCAAGGCAGGAACACTTATTGCAGGTCCTTATCAGCTTAATTCAACAGACTGCTGCTCTGCTCGGGCTGACAAGGTCACAAACAGACTTTAGCACAGCTCACCCCTTATAGCTACCTGTGCTAACAATTCACCTCACCAGTGTTTTGAATCCATGACTAAAGAAACAGAGTTGCTGCTGTCCAATAGTCTTTGTTGTTAAGACTAACTAAGTGAAATGTCCAGGAAGTATCCAAGTAGCAGCCATGATAAAGGATGGGTCTCTCTCTTAATGCTACCGAAAGGTGCTTCAATGCTTACTTTATTATCTTACTTATCATAGGGTACTACTGGAAGACCCTTCATTAAAAGGAAAGGAGATTATGCCATCCCACAATTCCTTGCAGCAGCAACATTGAAAGAAACGACTAGGTTTCTTCTAAGGAAGTGTGCTTCTGTTTTGTACAAGAATCCTTACTTGAATTGTACATTATTGAGTTTCTAACTTTCTTCATTTTTAATGTGTCGCTTAAAAACAAATCAAATGGTTTTAATACACAATTGTATAAACGTCCTCTTATTGTGTTGCTCCTCTTATACTGCTACTTTGTCCTTTTGCTAATTAACCGGGTGTACAGTTTGTAATAACTGGATTTTATGTGAAAAGTGAAAGAAAGAAATAGATTTATACATTTTCAATTGAAAATGTGAATAATGGTGCTGACATTATCATTCCCTGTCAAAATAGAGAATAATATCGTAAATTCATTTGCTTTCAATGTTCAGCCCTACTCTTAATTAAGAAGTAAGAACTTGCCTTAGAAAAGACACACCTGGATATTTGCCTGCTTTGAAAACCCTTGCAACCACCTAAAAATATTGCAACAGCTACAATAGAAACACAAATAATCATCATAGCTCTTGTTTTTTAAATATGTCCGCAGGGCTGAATGGATGCATTAGAAAAATTAATGAATCAACTGTTAGCAGAACAGACAGAGGTCAAGTATTAATTGGGTTATCGCCAAGTTAATTATTAATTCTGCATCCACTTAAATATTCATGAAAAGATAAACTGTTCTTTAGCAACCAGACAGTTTTAGGGCCAGTTGGCAGAGCTGGTTATTTAGCTCATGCTTCACATGATGTTTATGATTACAAAGCTGAAAACCCAAAGCGGGCCAAGGCACAAAACACAGACCATGTGATTAATGACAGTATTGATGACCACATTGTGTTCAGCATTGGTCTATTTACAAGGAAAGTAAAGGACAACATGGGCATGAAGAGAAAGTGTTTTGTAAATAATGCATGAGCATTACGTATATTTGCGCTATAAATATTTGAATCCAAAACAAACATTTATATCGATCATGAAAATAATAGAATTTGTAAAGCTTGAATCTCCTTTTTGGTTGTTGACAAATGTTACAAACTTGCTGCTTAAACAAAGTCTTGGAGAAACCAGCTTGAGTGCGCTAGAATTTGAAAGTACACAACCGAAAAAAAATCTGCCCCTTCCTTCAGGCTTCCTTACAGAGCCCCTCCTCCAACACACGAACATGACCAATGAGGGCACGAGATAAGTTTGTGCACGAGATGGAAGGCTGACAGGCCATCCAGTTATTTTAGCCGGGCAGGTGTCGGTGTCAGTACCAGATATGTTCGGGCTACCAGATATGTTCGGGTGTATTTCCGTCGCATCCGTCATCCGTCATATTCGTCATATTTTACGGCAACTCAAGAGGGCCATCACGGTCAAATTCCGAACATTTAAACATAGCCGACACTTCATTCTTTACTTTGTCCGTTATTATATGTAGAAGATTATACTTTTTCTCCGTCATGTTGTTTCCTTAGCAACAACTTAAAACAGGCATAGCCTACACTTCATTCTTTACTTTGTCCGTTATTATATGTAGAAGATATTAATTTTTTCTCCGTCATGTTGTTTCCATAGCAACAACTTCAAACAATAACAACTAACCGCTAGCCGCAAAGCTAGCTTCACAGCCACTGCTCCGTTTTCGGAGACTTTGCACACGTTTTTCACAAACATTTTCACACGCTAGGAGTACTTCCACTAGCTTCGTCTTGATCTGTAGATGTGATTTGATGTGTCGTGTGTCCCCCAACTCCTCTCCAAAGTTCAGATATATAATAAAAATACTCAGGGGAGTTTCCTGAATTTTCATGCCCAAAGCCAAGCACTAAGCCCTGGGTAAATTAAGAGGCTGATCTCGGGCACTTTTGTCCACTTTCTCTGGCGGTCGAAACTCAAGCCAGACATCCCTGGAATCGTCTCAGAGAGTAGATGATCAGTGGGGCCTTGTTTTTACTGAATGATGTGTTTTTTTTATGATGAATTCAAATATGGGCTTATTTTTAGGATTTTCGGAGACTTTGCACACGTTTTCACAAACATTTTCACGCTAGGAGTATGGGAGTACTTCCATTCGCTTCGCCTTGATCTGTAGATGTGATTTGATGTGTCGTGTGTCTCCCAACTCCTCTCCAAAGTTCAGATACTATATACAAATACTAAAAGGTAAATAAAACATTAAACATAATGACAAAATAACAACCTGAAATATATGTATTCTATCTACACATTTCGTAATTATCTAATCTAGTGGCCTGATAAAAGTGTTGGCTAAAGTAACGCAGAATATATATATTTTTTAATTGTAAATAATTAGAAACATTATTTATGTGCACAAGTACATGGGACCACACCATAGCACCCCACACATAACAAGCTGTCCCGAGTTCCTCCGGCTGCAGTTCCGCAGACGGCCGGTGTGTGGCAGCAGAGCGCTGGGAGCAGAGGGAGGTGAGTATATGACGGATATGACGGAAGACGGAAATACACCCGAACATATCTGGTAGCCCGAACATATCTGGTACTGACATCGGTACCATATGTGTTCGGGGTCCGTCTCTTATCAATGACGTCACGCATTGTGATTGGCTGTACGGTAATTTATCCAGGGGTGCTCGGGGGCGCTGTCTAGAGTATAGCGGGGTTTTTTGATCATTACATTTAGCTGACGCTTTTATCCAAAGCGACTTAGAGTAGATGATCAGTGGGGCCTTGTTTTTACTGAAACATGATGTTTCCATTGAAAATGCTAACCGCTAGCCGCGAAGCTAGCATCGCAGCCACTGCTCCGTTTTCGGAGACTTTGCACACGTTTTTCACAAACCTTTTCACACGCTAGGAGTATGTGAGTACTTCCATTCGCTTCGTCTTGGTCTGTAGATGTGATTTGATGTGTCGCGTGTCCCCCAAAAACAACAATCGACAGTGTAAACATAATTATGTAAATAACCCAATTTGTGTTCGGTGAAAAGGATTTTACATTGTTTTTGTTACTTTCGTTGCAGTGTCTTAAATGTAATTTAGGTTAAATTCCTGTTTGAAGTTGTTGCTATGGAAACAACATAACGGAGAAAAAAGTAATATCTTCTACATATAATAACAGACAAAGTAAAGAATGAAGTGTAGGCTACAGTATGTTTAAATGTTCGGAATTTGACCGTGTATGATGGTCCTCTTGAGTTGCCTTACAGCCGGAGACTTTGCACACGTTTTTCACAAACATTTTCACACGCTAGGAGTATGGGAGTACTTCCATTCGCTTCGTCTTGATCTGTAGATGTGATTTGTCCCCGAGCACCCCTGGGTAAATTCACAATGCGTGACATCATTGGTAAGCGACGGACCCAGAACACATATGGTACCGACACCGGCTCAGATGATTGGTCGTGCTTTTCACAGCGCCACGGCTTCCACAAATGAAATGTTTTTATGTATTTATAGAGTGGCGAAGTCCCTCCCCTTCCGGGGGAACCTTATTTCATAAAAATCATGTATTGAAGTCAATGGAGAGAGAAAGATTATCTTTCGATCCCGTTTGAATTGTGCCATGAATTACACATATGATGTTTGTCAATTTAAAAAGATAATTTTGCAAGTAAAAAAAAAAAAAAATGTGTCGTAAAACTGTGAAGTAACACATTTGTTTGTGTGAAACACTCAATGAACTACATCTCTGGTCTCGCAGAACATACGTCACCAAGATGGCCGTCACTACTGTCTTGTCAACAAAACGATTGACTACCCTCACTATCACCACAATGAAACACGTCCAGAAGAATGTCATGCAAAGCTGCCTGCCTGCCTTCCTTTGATTCTCTCTGAACTGCCTGGTCTTTTTAATGTTTAATGTCAACCATTTGTGAAGATAGCATGAAGTAGAAAAGATCGGCGATCCCTGATGCTAGCGTTAGCATTTCTCCCCCGGGCTTAAATTGTGTATTATAGAATGATCACACCGGTGACAGTACTCTTCAAAGGGTTCACGAAATATGACTACTACTCATACTGTTTAACATTTTGGGTTACTTAATGTTACTTCATATTACAGTTTCTCGATTGCTAACACACTTTTTTTTTTTCTTTTTAAATTGCTCAGTTTCTCAGAACACTCTATTGTCAAAGCATTTAATGTATTCATTGCTACATCGGGATGTTAACCTGTTTAGCCCGAGAGGACCCTAATCCGGGTCCTGCGGGTAGTTTTTTCACGAAACTGTGTCTCAGGGCTTCTTAATATTTAAAAACCTATTAATGTGTCACCCATTTAACGGGAAGAAACTCAGCTAACAGACAATATGAATGAACCATTTTTACCAAAACAAAATACAAGTCTCATAAAATGAGCCCTGAGCGAAAAAATGAGCCCCGAGCGAAAAAATGCTAACGCACTTAGCACAGAACTCATGGTAAAAATACCCTTATAACTTATCGTAACTGCACATACAAGATATCAGATTCTATAATCCAATGTGTCTGTCACTTTGAAATGATTACTGATAATCCATAATTCCATTTTTATGTCAAAAACGGGGATTTCATATTAGCTGCTAATGAATGCTACCAGAGTGTATCGCAGCTTCCGGTTCCGGGGCATTCTGGCTACGCATCACTCATTCACCAATGGAACTTCCCCTCGATTCTATTGGCTCTAACGGTTGAGAAGAGGTATCAATCATCAACATCGACCAAGGGGGGCCAGAGATATGGAAAATCCACCCAAATGACCCCAAATAAATCTCTTCAAATGTCACTTGTTTTGCATCAATCTTGATACAGGGTACTTATTATATGTTACAGTTTGGATTCCTAAAGCTTTTAGTCTACTATCCCATCATTCAAGGGTGGTTTTCACTATAAGTAATGTTTCTTTTGGACGGACACTATAATTTAATGTTTTTTACTATGTTCAATCTGAATTTACTTTAAAAAACAAAAATCTATATTGATTCTGACTTTTCTACATCCAACTCACAGGTTTATCATTACTTTGAGAAAAAAGATTATGAATTTACCCCTTTTAGAAGTGAAGATAGTCATTTGTTCTGGGAATGTCATTTTCGAGCCTGAGACCTGAAAAACAGGCTCAGGGCTTAACAGGTTGAGAGCATTCCATGGAATATAACAAAAGTGTTTCTGAAGTGAATTACCTACCCCACCTTTAACACATCAGCCTCTCCTGTTTTCAGTGTGAAACCATCATGACCAGCATGCTTTTAATTCTCTCAACTTCCACTATGTGTTTACCCTCCGGTACTCCCATCCCCCTCCACTCTCTCATGGGCGCTCACTGGGGCAACAGCGAGGGAAAGCAAACACTATACACACACACACCGACACACAGGACGCTGTGTGAGACGTTTCACCTTGGAACCGAGGTCGACATAAAGAGGAGAGAGTGGAGCGACAGTGAGGAGTTTCAGTCCTGCATGAATCAGCAGTACTCAGAAACTCTATGACGAGAGGAATACAATATATGATAATACAATTTCTAATACAGGAATATAGAGGCTCCTTAGACACACAGAATAGCTAGGGCTGCAACTACGTACTATATTCAATATACATTCAGTGGCCGATTGTCTTTCTACATGCATTGAGTCTTCGAATGTCTGGTATTTTCAGTCTAAATCTCAAAATATATTCAGTTTCTATATGAAGCCCAAATCTTGATATCTGAGAGGCTGAATGTAGCATTTACTGACATTTACTTGAAAATGTACAATTCAGTCGATCGAATTATCGATTAGTTGACTTATAGCTGTAGTTCTTACAGCTGGCTCATCAAACCAGGTTACAATTAAGAGAACACTTAAACAAATGGTTGCATTTTAAAACTGCTTTTTACTTAATGCAACTAGTTCAGCAGTTGAAATTCCACATCCACTAAACTACTTTTAGTGAAATGTAAACAAGTTGGCAGTAAAGAGCCGTACAATAATCAGGAGTCATATTCTTCCTCATACTGCCTCCTCATTTGCATATTTCCCAGTGGGTTCATTCAGCTGAGCAGTGGCACCTGAGTCATTCACATAAACAAGATCAAGTGCTGAAAGCGGTTAATTATACTCTGACCACACTATTCTGAATACGATATGAGAATTAAACTAAGCTTTGAAGCATGTTCTTAACACACAAGATTCCTTGTTGTACCATTGTTGAACTGCATCAAACCAGGAATGCAACACTTTTAAAATCATAACTGTGCCTACTTTTGTTTTTGCTAATCAACAAATATTATGCTGCCACATTAAACAAGTCAACTACGCAAAAGAAAAATGCAGTCTAGCAGACTAGGGGAAAGAAATGAGTAGGAAAGACAATCAGCTCTACACGTGCTGCAAAAGCAAATAAAGCCCTGACGGAGGAGTACACACCCAGCGAAGGAAAAGCTCAGCCCATTTTAGATAGCATAATACTGAAAGTGTTGTAACTCCCGGACAGCTGTTCAACGGTTTGTTTAGTTACTCAATCAGGTTTCAATCTCATGCTTCTAAGTCAGACGGGGTGTGTGCTTCACTTGAAGCAGCAGCTCCCTAACAAGGGGGTTCATCTTTAACAGAGTTAGTCACAAATGATGTATCTTGATTCTGGTAAAGATGAGTATAACGTTTTTACATGGCGGATGACTGCAGCGAGGTTACAGCCAGAAAACACAAAGCACCTGTCGTTGCATGAAGAATACACAAAGGAAATACACAAAGGAAACTGAATAATATTTCTGAGTACGTACTCCACCAGGGTAACACTATCTCAAAGTGAATGTGATTCCTGGGTGTTTGCTCAACAATGAGGCTGTTAAAGGCAGGGAAACTGATTGTAAGGGAGGAAAGGTGGACAAACAGGAAGGACAAGCTCAGCATGATATCAATGGAATGAATGTGTGACTATAGAAAAGCACCGCACAACATGGTTGGATTTCAATCTTAATGTCAAAGATGTATCTATATTAAGGCTGCGACAAAATGCTTCAATGATAGAATCTTTCAGAATGGACAATTCATACCGTCTCTGAAACAGTTTCAAATGAAAATGGGGCTAATGTTCAGTTTCACAAGGAAACACAGTACAGATAGATACTGTCTATATCCTAGTGTTGCAAAAATCAACCCCTTATTGAAATGAGTTGCCCTATTAAAAAACACTGGAAGGGTCAAAAACAAGTTTGTGATTGTATGTAAAGGCCTCCATATTTCAAACATTGAGGGCAAAAATTGCCCATAACTGATAATACACGTCTTTCCTACCCTGTCTAAGACTTATTAAAAGAAAAACACATGCACCTGCATTTTACTTGTGTTGACACTCATTACTGTAACTATCATAACTAAATGTCTAACCCTTACCTTCATAGTAACTTGAAACCAAGTCTGAACCCCAAAACAGGCCTTTTAAGATGTGTCTAAAGTAAGGACAGGCCAAAGATGCTCACTTTCGAAAGATGTCTTCGCTTTGAAGGTCTCAAACTCATGTTGGTTCTCACAAGGTTAGTTGGAGAGGTGGAAGAAGTACTCAGATCTTGTACTTGAGTAAAAGTAGAAGTACCAGAGTGTAGAAATACTCTGTTAGATTAGAAGTAAAAGTCCTGCATTCAAAACATTACTCAAGTAGAATAACTAAAGTATTAGCATCAAAATATACTTAAAGTACAAGTAAAAGTACTCATTATGCAGATGGTCCATTTCAGAATGATATATATTATGTTTTGATTATAATGATTGATGTATGAAAGTGTTTATCAAAGATGTTAAAGGTGTGAGTGACTTTGTATGCTGCAGGGGAGCTTGTGAATGTTACTCCAGGTGTAACTAAAGTCATAAAGATATTAAATAAATGTAGTGGGGTAAAATCCCACTATTTACCTCTGAATTGTTGTGGGGTAGAAGTACAAAGCAGCAACAAATTTAAATAATCAAGTAAAGTACCTCACAATACATACCGTATAGTAGGCCTACAGCACTTGAGTAAATGTACTTAGTTACTTTACTGATAGTTGTACAAGCACAATCACACACACAGACGGAATATTCAGCTTCAAAATTCAAACATTTAACTCTCAGGTCCAGGTGTTAATTGGAAACGTGGCCTATGCGGTAGGATACACTGACTGTGAGCACCGCGCACACACACATATATAGTCCCCCGGTAAAGCCACAGCAGCAGGCCCGAGTAAAATAAAGGTTTTCACCCCAAAGAGAGCATTAAATGTCTGATATTTCTTACCTGCTGCTTGTCAAAATGCTCCCTCTCCGCTCCAAGGTTGGCTTCATTCCGCCGGCTCTTCACCCGTGTGGGCACCTGTCTAATGCTGTTCATCCTGGAGCTCGGACAAGGACAGTCTCAGGGAGAGAAAAATAGACAAAGACACGAAAACACGTCCAGGCGAGAGGAAATATTACAGCACTTTCGCACTATGTAGAAAGGGACATGTCCTGTGTGTTCATCGCTGGTGATGCACCACGGCTGATGAGGAAGAGCAAAGTGAATGTTTGCCTCATGCTTTACGGCGGCGGAGGGATACGCCCCCAAGGTGGAGGACATGATGCATTATCGTGTCTCCTGCCGCCGACATCCTCCGACATCCTCCGACCTACACACACACACACACACGTCAAAATGTTTCCATTACATCGCAGATAAGTGTTTTTAAAACAGCAATTATCTTAATAAATCGTGCTGTTATTTAATATGTGTGTTTTTATTCCTGGCTCAGCTGCAGGCAGTGACGTCACCTCAATGAAATCAAGTAGTGAAGGCAAATAAAGCAGGATATCAAATCAGATTGTAATCAGGGGATGTGCATGATCGGCCTGTAGGGAGGGACGGCCCTGCATATAAAGCATAGTTTCATCCACCATATTTTGTATTTATTTACATAAGAAGGGACCATGCACATTCATTAACACAAGGTAAACTATAAGCAAAGGTAGAAACCCATGAGCAGAAATGTGTTTTAATCAACAATGTGATGGCATTAAGCAAACTCAATAATACTTTTTAATGCATTTAGTGGGCAAACAATATTGGTAAATCTTCTTAAATAAAATAAACAACAGTCAAAATGTATTTTTTCGGTTGACTCAGGGAAGGAAAGTGAATGAAGGCAGATCAATGTGTGCAAATGGCAAACACATCACTAAAGGTTTTATAGATCTATTTTTTCTCAAGTGAACGTAAACCTGAATGTGTTATTTATAATATATGGGTTTTTTTAAACGTTGTGCCTCTACTCGACTTGGCTGACTAACCACAAGACTTGAGGAACCTGGAATAACCAGTTTTGTTTGCATCTATTGTTGTTTCCTTCATCTTTTATCCTGTCACAGCTTCAGCCACTTTCAATACAATTTTTTTTACATAAAAATCTAATCAAGATACAAAGTCAATAGGCCTACATTTGACAGGTGGGAAATGTAGTTTGTTCCTCACCCACTCACCAAGAGCAGCTGTGACACCTGAATAAGAAAACTAACACTTCTGTTGTTTGTTTATTTTAGGCTCTGTCTGCATTTCAAGGTTGTAGAACTGGAATTTCATGTCCGTTGCAGCGGATGGAGCGGTGACCATGATGTTTTGTTCCCAAATATGCAGGTGAAGGAAACACAAGGGCTGATGGGACAACAGGAGAAGGGAACAAAAGGACATGTTCGCCCCGCAGGCTGAACTGGCTTGTTCACATTGTTTCTGCATGGTTTAAACTGCACACACATTTCTACATAAACCAGTCTCTGAACAGGCAAGGCCCAACTCACATCCATTGGTAAATTAGCCAGTGAGTGAATGGTTGAGCTGAAAATACTTTCCCCCTCGCTTTCTTAATGTTCTGTCTGTATATGTGTTATTCTCATTGTTCTGTAAAGGCCTATGAATTGCTTTACCTAAGACCACTCTCACTACTTATTAAACTTGTAAGCGTGTTTCAGTTTGTCTATATTTGTCACACAGCGAAAATGTAAAGAAATAAAGACTCCTTTTTTGTACACAACGCTTAATTACACTTGTTTCTTTCTAAACTAATTTGTTGTTGACATTAACCCTACATCACAACTTTCCTTACAGTTACTTTTAGAGCAATCATCAGGGAAAGACATGACACATTTGATTTAAGGAGCTCTTTTTGTGGTACTGTATATGCAGGTTATATCTATACATGGCAAAATCTGCATTTACAAATGTTATCCACTAGACAGCAGTAGAGGTTTACAAACTGAGTGTGTGAGGTCATTCATAACCAAATTCAGCCCATTGTAGTCACTGATTATAAGGTGGGTCACTTCAGAGATAAATGAAAATATCCTAAATCCCCAGTCTTTGAATCGTCACAACATTTCTATCTATATTAAGGCTGCGACAATATGCTTCAATGGTAGAATCTTTCAGAATGGACAATTCATACCGTCTCTGAAACAGTTTCAAATGAAAATGGGGCTAA
Organism: Gymnodraco acuticeps; assembly: GCF_902827175.1. Lineage (NCBI taxonomy): Eukaryota > Metazoa > Chordata > Actinopteri > Perciformes > Bathydraconidae > Gymnodraco > Gymnodraco acuticeps. The sequence continues at coordinate 1,239,589 of NW_022991187.1, forward strand.
TGTTCAGTTTCACAAGGAAACACAGTACAGATAGATACTGTCTATATCCTTGTGTTGCAAAAATCAACCCCTTATTGAAATGAGTTGCCCTATTAAAAACACTGGAAGGGTCAAAAACAAGTTTGTGATTGTATGTAGCCTAAAGGCCTCCATATTTCAAACATTGAGGGCAAACATTGCCCATAACTGACCAGTGATAATACATGTCTTTCCTACCCTGTCTAAGACGTATTAAAAGAAAAACACATGTACCTGCATTTTACTTGTTATATATCTATACAGAGTCTTTGAATCGTCACAAAATTAACCACAATTGACACCAGAAAACCGATCACTGCCTTGGTTTCCTCATTATTAAGTATAATGTGTTAGATTTATATCTTACGTTATGCTACTCTTTTTTGTGAAGTTTCTTTGTTAACAATATCAATGGATATATTCTCATTATTTATAACAGTTTACCTAGTACATATTGAAAACAACTGTATACATTATATTATAAATATCGATTATATTAATGTTTCACACTGTAGGCCTACCCAAGATCATCGAGTTTTATTAGAGGGAAACGGTTTGTAGAGTGGCTTAGACAGGCCGGGGAGTGTTACAATTCGTAGACACAGCGTACCTCCCTATCTCTCATCAATTCCCAACTAAAGCTCCAGTGGGGACCTTGTTCCCTGAGTGTGCCTCTCCACCTATGTTTCTTACTCTCTTACTTGCTACCCTTTGCCCTCAACCTATTCTAAGGGAGTGCTTGTTCTTCCGTCTGTCTGTCTGTGTCTGTGTATTCTCTTGTTCCGATTCACCCAGCCACATTTTTTCTTGTTTTGTATCTATATCTACGCCGGGATCCGGAGTCAAGGCTGATCTTCTTGCTGTGGTCCTGGATCCTCTATCCTGAGTTCTGGATTAAGTCGTGGACTTCGGGTCGTGGCTAAACCTGTCTCTGCGGTCCTGCCTGGGTCTCGTCTTGCTGCCTCCCTGAAGGCTCCCACTGGATTGTAGTTGACATCTTCGTAGATTCATCTTCTTATTACAGAGTACAGACACATGCATTTCCTAACATTCGGTCTATATGCTGTCAAATGTATTATCTCTTCGATTTACACACGGCATCTATTGCACGTCTGTCCGTCCTGGGAGAGGGATCCCTCCTCTGTTGCTCTCCCTGAGGTTTCTCCCATTTTTTCCCTCTAAACTGTGGGTTTTTCTCCGGAAGTTTTTCCTTGTACGATGTGAGGGTCTAAGGATAGAGGGTGTCGGTTTTTTTTTCTCATACTGATATTCTGAATCAATCTGTGCTATATTGTATTAGCTGTAAAGTGTCTCTACTGTAGGCTATTTTTATTATATGTACAGCACTTTGGCTCGACCAAAATCGTTTATAAATGTGCTATATAAATAAAACTTGATTTGATTTGATCATACTCAACCCCTCATCTGCAAAACTGTCCCATTTCACCCTAAAAAGGGAAGGGCCAAAATGTACTCTTGCACTGAATAAATAAATAAAGGTTATTCGGTTAAAACCAGAACCTATGACAAGTGAAATCTGGATTAAAGAAAAGGAAACTGTATCATATTTAATATGCGAAAAGGCTGTTAACACCCACATTTCTAAAAGCAAGAAGTGCTTCAAAGAAAATGTGAATGCAATAAGGCTAATCTGAAACTCACACCCCAAATGTAACCTTTCAGCTTCCCATTTTTATACTTTTTGTGTCTGTTTAATTCAACCTCTTATTGAACTTGTACTAAGACCAGGTACATGTAATGACATCTGGACATTTAAGCTTTTAAGACAATAAAAGTGAAATAATTACACTGCATGTATGGGATACTGAAGTGAACTAAAATTGTTCAGAAGAAAAAAAGGCAGCTGAAGCTTGGCACCAGCTTGTCTTCCTTCCACTTTCACAATGCATAGCGTATGCAAAGTCCCATATGTGTTATCTACAACGTGTGCACTTCTAATTATTGTATTAAAAAATATGTCTTTTAAATCAATATTTCATTTCATTTTTATTTGTTCCGCTCATACGCAAAACCCAATGTACAATAATTGCCAACAAAACATGTCTACAAACACACCATTGAGCGAAAAGGAAAAAAATCTTATATGACCTGCCCCTTTCTAAAAAAAACTAAATAAATAGAAATAGATGGTCTGCCCTTCAGAATAAAAAAAAAAAATTCACAGCCAAACATAACAGTATCTTAGGATACTAAGAGAAACACAAAAAATACTTATTTCCCACTTGACGGTTAACGGAAAGAAACAAAACAACAACAAATATTTGAATAATGAGTCTGTAAATTAGTCTTAGTAATTATTTCAAGGGCCCTCACCAGGGAACAAGAACCAAACATTAGACAAGACCAACGCAGGACTCTCAATCAGCTGCTGAAGTGATGAATTTGCCTGATTGTTGGACACATTTCCATTTATCTACAACGCTGAACCTAAACGACGTCAGACTCTTCAAATTCCTTCACTTTTTTTGTATCTGCTTTCACCTTAGACTTAAGGACATACAACAACTCCAACAGCATCAGAGCAATAATCACATTACAAAGATACAATTGTGTTAAAAAAACAAAAACAGAATACACATTTAACTTATATATTTGGAAACTTCACTCAGTGGACAGTGAGATTCAGAGATTTATCCTCAAAACGCTCCAGCCTTTGTGTTTAAGGTGTGGCATCTGGTTTTGTCCATCATTTATTAGAGTGGTTAATTTCACTTTTTGCACGGATGCATCGGCACAGCCAGGCCGAGGAAGTGGTGCCTGGTTATTATTAAGTGAAGCTCTTTGCATGCAAACATGAATTTCTTTCATTTCATCTTATCCGGCAACAATTTATCTTGTCTCGTGGTCCTAAAAGTGGTGAGAAACACACACTGTAAAGCTGTTGGGTTAGCTGACCAAGACCCTTTTTTATTAACTGGTTGCACTTGTTCATTATTGTACAATGCGTTTGAATGTATAATATGTTGCAAACAGTGTAGGGGCTGAAAGTCTGAACAGATCATCTACATACCTCTCAGGTCTTAAATAAAAAACTGCCAAACATACACATATTTGTAAAGGTATGTCAATATGTTGTTCATGATATCTTTATATGTTTTATTGCACTGACCTGACATTACCTCTGGACATTTACTTAAGACAATAATGGAAAGTAAAATTAATCAAAAAGCGTTATTTTAGTTTATTTCAGCATGATTTGAATGCTGAAATAAACTAAAACACGTTAGAAAGAAAATGCAGTAACAAGGGTTTTAGTTCTGCAAAATAGGTGCTACAGCCTTTGAAATAAAGGTGCTTTCTTACTGCAAAAATATGTTTTAACTACCAGGAAGACTATATTCAAGTGAGTTGTTTTCATACTTCCCTGATGCTCCCACAAGATTGTTGACATCCTCGTGGATTCATCTTCTTATTATAGACACATGCATTTCCAAACATTTGGACTACCTATGTTGTAAATGTATTATCTTTTTGATTTACACACGGCATCTATTGCACGTCTGTCCGTCCTGGGAGAGGGATCCCTCCTCTGTTGCTCTCCCTGAGGTTTCTCCCATGTTCCCCTTTAAACTGTGGGTTTTCTCTGGAAGTTTTTCCTTGTACGATGTGAGGGTCTAAGGACAGAGGGTGTCGTATTGTCATACTGATATTCTGTACAAACTGTGAAGTCCACTGAGACAAATGTAACATTTGTGATATTGGGCTATATAAATAAATATTGATTTATTGATTGAATTGAAGAATAATGCATTAAGAAGAAGAATAATGTAAGGGTACAACAATAATGGGTTTTCACATACAAGAATAGAATATAATCATTTAATGTCATTATACATGTACAATGAAAGAAAGAAAAGCTTCTCCCTTTTAAAAGGTGCCATCAAAACAAAAAACATCACAACATACGACAACAAATACATGCAGCATACATACATACGTAGGAATAAAGAATAAAGGGTACTGCTTTACAATAAGACTACCCTTATAAAAGATTCATAAAGGGTTTATAATTAGGTTATGAATTAGGTTGTAAACACTTTATTAATCATTAAGAACCATTTATAAACCAGTTCTAACATAGACAACACAGGCTCACTATTTGGCAAGATGACTAAGCCTTATATTGGCTACCTAGATTACTTCGTCTTCTTCATCAGCCAACATCCTTTGGTATCTGTTGTTCACCGAGTTGAATCTCCCCCCTTCCATCTTGATGTTTCTTGGCATCTCTTTATGACCATTTATTTACGAGTTACTAACATTTAAAACTTCCAAAAGGGAGCCTTGTTGTAAAGTGTAAAACACATTCCCATATATTAATGAGTTACTACCATTTCTAATAAGGCTTAGCAAATATGGGCTCACTATTTGGCAAGCAACCGGTCACAGTTGCCCTGTTTATCTCATGTCTTATAAAAGCTTATTAAGGATTTATAAAGTGTTCACAACCTAAATCCACATAACAAACAATCAAAAATCAAAAAGGGTCGCCGCTATTTCTATATAGGTGAAACACTGGAGAAGTACTCAGATCTTGTACTTAAAGGTCCCATGTCATGTTTTTCTGGTTATTACCCGTCCCCTTGTGTGTCATGAAGGTTTTTATGCATGTAAACGCAGGGGCGGATCTACCGGGGTGGCATGGGGTGGCAACTGCCACCCTAAAAAATAGCCTTGCCACCCCAGCTGCCACCCCAGTTGGCATCTTTGTTTTGTTTTGTATTTGCGGTCTACAATGACAGAGAAGAGACTGTCAAGTTTGGCTGTACTCAGCATTGAATCAAAACGCACTAAAGCTGTTGATCTTAATCAGTTTGTGAGGCGTTTTGCTGAACAAAATTGCCAACTCCGTGTCCTGTCCTGTTGGGAGTCCCGCCGTCACCTGTCTCACCGGGGTCCTGCCAACTCCTTGTCCTGTTTCGTTGGGGGTTCCGCTGGGAGTCCTGCCAACTCCGTGTCCTGACCTGTTGGGGGTCCCGCTGTTACCAGATCCTAACCCGCAGGGGGTCCCGCCTACACCATGTCCAGTTCTGTTGGGGGTCCTGCTGACGCCTCTACCGCCGACACTGTGTCCTGTTCCGACGGCGGTCCCGTCGACACCAGCCCTTGTTCTGTCTGGGGTCCAGTCGACACCAGCCCTTGCCCCGTCCGGGGTCCTACTGACACCAGCCCATGTTCTGTCCAAGGTCTCGTCTGTGCCTGTCCCATCGTGGGTTCTGTCTACACCTGTCCCGACGGCTGCGGTTCCTGTCCCGCCATCCCCATCTCCCAGTGCTCCCGATTCCTGTGTTCCGGCGATCCAGCTGACCCCGGAGGGGCCCCATCGCGGCCTACGGCGTCTTCCTGCCCCGGCACTATCTTCCTGCAAGTCCTCCGGAGCTGTCCCGGCCAGAGTTCCCGTTAGCCGGTAATTACCGGACTATGACCGGTAAAATATGCTGAAGACCGGCAAATCTAAATCTCTCCGGTCAAAGTGTCCGGTCAAAATAATTTCAATTTAGCGCAATACCGCATCAGTTGCGCAACTTGCGCCACTTATGTGACAGACAAAAGAGTATGTGACAGACAAGAATAGTTAATTCTAATGTCTAACACTTAATGTGGAGAAAGAGATGTCCTGTATGGGTTGATTGTGCGTTGATCTGTTGGTAATGCCTCGGGGTTCCGGTGGGCATTGTTGGAGTTTTGAGGTTTTTACAACCCCACTCGGCTCCGCGTGTCGTTTTGACGAGTCCTGCTTAAAATCATAACAGGAAGGAAATCAGACAGAGAACACCCAGATACCAGTTTAAACAATCTGTTTTAATTATCAAAGGTAATAATGCAATGCACTATAATACATTACAACACCATATAATACAATATACTAAAATCATATTGTAATGTTTTAAGAAGTAGCCGGCCCACTTCTGCCCTGTTCGCGTGCTGCGGAGATCCTTTTGTCCTGACAGCATGTGAAGAGAGGCCGAACTCAGGAATCGACAGAACATATACCAGAAGACAGAAGGAAGGGGTGAGGTCAGCTGGTCATCTTTTCAGGTCCTCTCATTGGCAGACGCAAAATATGCTTTGTCACAGTGACCCAGCGCTGGCCAGCAGAAAACCAAACGGGCCCATTTTACAACAAAACACATCTTATCACCCAAGTCATGTGTTTCTTTATGAAAGCCATACTTGTTAGGAATAAAACAGTCATTATCCCATGACATCCTCAAAACTAGCTCACCAACAACGCCTAACTGTCTTCATACCCCCCCCAATCATCTCTGAACTTTTATTCACCCGAAGTAAGCTCAACCTTAGTCTAAAAGGACCATTGTCTCTCTTAACTGTGTGACTAAATTCTCAAGGCCTGCAGGATGCGCATAATTAACTTAGAACGAATTTAGCCACTATATCTAATGGTTAACCAAGAAAAACACTCAAAAGGGTAATCTTTTCACTCAAAACAGAACTCACAAGTAATTCTGCATTTTACCCCTCAAAAATAGCCTAAAGCACCCTTTTGATGAAAAGGGTAAAAGTGAAAGAAAAAGACTATTGCGCTAATCTACTTTAAAGAAAAAGGGAACATTGTTTCAGGAATCTATAAAAAACCTCTCTATATTTAAGAGGAAAAATGTATTTTGTTCCTTCAACTATTAATACACAGGAATGTATATACCCACACATATATTTAGGGATAACATGATGCAATACACCTCTTATATATTGGTGAGATTAAAATGAATATACCAAAAATATGCTGCATCACATCTTCTGCATAATTCTCTTCATAAACTTCCGCAATTCCCCCTTTTTATCTCTTTCTCCAGAGATAAACTTTAAACAAGGCATTTTGAAACATATACCCACTGTCATTCTTTTCTACTGTGTCCGTCCCCCAAACATTGTATAAATCCATCCGAAGCTGGTATTTAGAGTACTTGAAACCTTCATGTAGACAGAACACCACTTTTCATGGCAGTGAAGGAACCATGAGGGGGCAGCTGGGTGCTAGTGCAGTCTCCTTGTGTGGTGAATCATCAGCCCCCCCCCCCTCAGAGGAATACGCCAACAAGGGGCAGCTGATAGGGAGGGGGAGATGCGGCTAGCCCTTCACGGGTGGAACTGATCAGAGAAGTAGACTCCTCTGCTGCCTCGACAAGTCCCCTGTGCCGTCCTGGCTTGCCGTGTCTTTGTCCCCCCGATCCGCTGACAGCAGTTTCTGGGCTGCCTGCTAGAGAGATGTCTTCCTCCTCCTCCTCCTCCGGCCCGCTGATGGCGGCTTCCGGGTCGATGCTGGAGAGATGTCTTCCCGATTCTCCTTCTCCGGCCCGCTGATGATGCCTCCCGGGTCGACTGCCTTGACGAGGGCCAGGTCTGTCCTGATGTCGTCTAGGGTCCTCGCAGGTGTTTTCCCGACCGCACACTGGCTCCAGTGGTACCAGTTGTCCCCCTTTCCTTCTAGGCGGACGGCATGGGATGTCCTCTGGGTCACTCGGTCGGGGCCGGAGAGCCTGGGGTTGAGCCACTTTGTCCTGATGACTTTCAGCCAGACGAACACCGCTGTGTCGGCCTCGTGCTTCTCGGGTCCCCCTTTTGGCGCCAGCAACCTGTGTGGAGAAATCTGATACAACTCCCCCAAGCCTACGCTCAGCTGTTTTGACCCACTTGGAGCCTGTTGGTGGGGTGTCTTGAAACAACAGCCGTCTGTGAACCGGTTTTCTAAATTAATTGTAGACCTCCTATCTGCCAGTACAGCTTCAGAATCTTAGTACTTGGATTGTGCCAACTAAATAAGAACCCCAACATCTTTAGGTAGACTAAATAACATATTTCAATAGCTCTGAATTTCTGACAAGCATCCGTGTTTATTTTTAAATGAAATCCTTGAGATCCTATTTAAAATTTAAATATAATATGAACTGCTAATGTTTCTGGTAAAGAAACACACTAATGTTATGGATTCAAAAACAACCAAAATCATGATACTAACAAAGTGAATGATTTCCTGGTGATACTGCTCTTACCTGTCAGTGCTTAGATATTATCACGCTGAAAAAATGAATACAGAATTCCAACAAACTGTCATCAAATGTCTTTCTATTATAAATTTAGATGAAATGTATATCCTCATAATGACCTAAACAATAAAGTCTATGGCTTTTACTTCTTTACCAGGCTAGTTACAGGATGTTGTCTAAATTAAATTCTGTCATTACATTACTATGTTTTAGCTTTAACTGTAATATGTTCTTTCTACATTTCAAACCTCAGTTACTTTTATACCTGTTGAAACATTACTCACAGGTCAACTTCTTCAGTATTCCATTCTGGAATTACATCTCTCACAGTAGCCCCGTGGCCACTGATTCTGCATCTGTGTTACCTGCTATAACTCAACCAATATTAGAAACATGTCAACATTCATCAAACAGTATCTTATCCCCAGATATGGAGCAGGTCAATTCTAAAACCGTCAATCAATGGTCAGATTGAACAATCGAGTTGGGGCAGCAGTACACTCCCCCTTTTTACACATGACTCATGTGTAACCAAAATCCTGTATGGGAAGAAAACCTTCAGGTAATAATGGATTCTAAGAAAATATCAAACATTTTTTCCCAAATGTACATCCATCATTTCCACAGTAAACACTCCAGTGAAATGAAGTGTTTCTCTCCATCCTTCAGTCCTAAAATAAACAGAATCTTCATGTTTTAGTTTGAGTTCCACATTCTGCAAACTGCCACCTCGTGTGGGAGTGCACAAGTGCGGTTTTCCAATTCTGTGGAATGTTATTGAGGCCCAGAAAAATGTGTTAGTCCAAAAACATGCTTGATTAGTCATTGTTTTAAATCATGCAGTTGCACTGATCACATGCAGACATACACTCACATTCACACTCACACTGTCAGGTTGTAAAGTCAAGTTTGGTCAGGTCCACCCCAGAGTCAGTCAATCACAGTGCCTTGTCAAGTTACACTGTCGGTCAGGGTCAAAGGTCAGTTGGTCTCAGTCTTTTTTGGCCATGTGTCGTGCTCTGCAGAGACTTTGACATTTCAGCATAGGCCAGTATCCTTTGTCTACACAAATATGTATATATGGAGCGCCATCATTTATTAATTCACAATTACAACTATAATGTTCAAGATATCTCTAACTTTTCATTGAGAGCTGCTTCCCACATTCCCCGAAAAGTGTTTAGCCAAAAAATGTCACTTCCTTATTGTACTACTACTGCAGTTTATCAACACCTAATCTATATTCAAATGTCTAATAGATCTATTTCAGAAACTTGTGCACATAATTATCATCTTGAGTCAAACCATTACTAGGATCTGTAAAGCTCTGCTATGTATTTCATAACTCATATTCATTTATCTTCAAATCTGGTCCACTTAAAAACAATGTTAACCTCTTTAACAGTGCGTGGAACCTTGGGTGTCCGAATATGTAACAATCACTCCTTCCTTTATCAAGGATTCTAAAAACAGAAGTCATTTCATCAATGGTTTGTAGCTAAATTCAGGAATTATCACTTATGGTAGGTATGTTTTTACTCTTTAACATCTCTAAATGTCAGTTAATTACTAACTAAATTAATGTCCATTAGGAGGTGGTGACGCTAGTCTTCCAAACTCATAATCTGGTGCCGTGCGCTTCCTGTGAAGCTGCATAAGATTTTAAAAACCACTGCAGGGTGGGTCGAGTGACCCCTCCTCCCTATTAGTCGTCAATAATATGCACCATTACAATGGGTGATTGAAGGCCTCACATTATGTCCAATTACAGCATCAGTCTTCTTTACTCTAAAATTACTTTTTAAATAGGAATATTTAGAAATGGAACAAATATTCAATCTTCAGAAAAGTTCTTAACCAATGTCTATCTAGTGAATAGCCAACATATTTGAAAATGTCAGATGTATAAAAATAAGCCTAAATACTCCCTTACCATCAAAGTCCAAATCTAGACATAAGGTGAACAGTTTTGGTAATGGACAATTTAACCTAAAAACAAAACAAAATTGGACTTGTGTCCTTGTTATTTGTTCTTCAAAATACATTAGCAAATACCTTGTGAAGTATTCGCAACATAACTAACCCTCTCTAGGATATAAAATCCATTAATCTTTTTATTCATAGTTAGTTTATATGTCAAGATTATTAGGTGTGACCTAATAATCAGATGTGTTGTTTGCTAAACAAGGATATTAAACTTTAATCTTTTCAGCATTCCAGACCATCGTTTAAACAATCAGCCTCCCTTCTCAAACACTAAACCTATTGTTGTACACCACCCTCTGGAAAACTCTTGCACAGTTATGCTGTAAAATCATCGCATAATTTCTTCAGAGTCTGAACGATCTGAGACAAGCCCGGTCATAATGTGAACAGTCAGTGATGCGTTGTCTTCTGCAGCTGTAGTGAATTGGATCAATGAAACTCTTGTTTTGCACTGGGATGTCCTGAGGGGGAAGGAACCTCTGGATCAATGTGGTACAATCAGCAGACACACGTTGTCCTCTGCACAGCAGGAATCCCCCAAAACTGCAGTTCCTCTTCACACCACTGTTGCCTCGGCAACAAGGCCCAAGCAAAATGTCAAACCCTCCTCAGAGATGCGTTCTTTGCACAGTTCTTCTGTTTCTGTAGTGAGCAACTCTTCACCAACACACTGATTCAGAGTACAACCCAAAGGTGGCGCACATCTATCCAGTGCTGCTATAATCACAGCAAATCAGCAACTGGAGAAAAAACTCAATTTAAATCTCTCCCCCAAAGGGTTACAAAATAAAATGGCTGAGTGTCTATATGGTCAGGAATGCTGAAACATGTGAATGTTAAAACAAACCAATGGCAGTAGTCTACCCAGATTCTTTACTCCATTAAAAGTAGTAAAACCACATTGTAAAATATCTTGTCTAGTTTCTAGTGTCTAGTTTAATTCTAGTCAGAAAAAAATAAAATAAACTTCATCTTTAAAATCTTCTTTAATTTGAAACCAAAAAAGGTCTTCCTTCTCCACCATGATCCTATTTCTACATCAAAGTCCAAACAAACTGATGATTTATCTTTAAAAACCATGAGGAATGACAGTTCTCATAAAACACTATTCTTCCTTACTTGATTTCCAAATCAAATGAGCAAAACAGGAAAACCTCCTTAACCACTTGCCTATTCTATTATTTTTCAAATTGTTTATCTAAGTTGTGTTACAAGCAGGTTAGATTTGTTATAGAACACAAAACTAACTGTATTTAGCGCTATATTTGAAAAACAAGTAATCTGATTACAGTTAATGAATATATATTTTGAACAGTTATTATTTGTGGAAAAGTTTCCTCACAAAATGTAATTTCCATGACTAAAGCTAAAACCTAAAGAAATCATCACGGAACAGTTTTTCTGTCCTTATCACTTAATTGTTTCAATACAAACTAAAAAGCATTGTGAAAACTCCCACTCTTGAGAACATCTCAACCCTTTATTCCATCCGAGCACGAATGTTTATGACAGACACGCCCTATTAATCCAAAACGGTCTTTAATGGTATCAATTGTGAACTTTCTTAATATGAATTGTAAATGCAACGTATGTTCTCTTTGGAACCCAGATAGGACAGTAGCTGCTGAAACTGGTTAATAGCAGCTTTCTGTCAACCTAGATAAGCATGTTGTTTTCTATCTAGTAAATATATTTTTACTTCATGTTCACTCACAAAACAATATGACATTCTTCAGACTAGTAGTCAACTTTATATAAGTTTTACTCTCTCTGAACTATTCCAAAACATCTACTTCTCCTGTCTCTCTCTCTCTCTGTGCCCTGCAGCTGCTCCTGCACAAGCTTCTCTCATCAATCACCTCTCTGTGTTTAGCCAACAGTGTGAGATGGCTTTTAGCCTCGTGCAGCACCTCTGTCATGTTTAAACATGAACAGATCCCTCCTGTTTACTTTCTACTCTTTCTTCATAAACTCAAAAACACAATTAATGTCTACTAATGATATTACAAAAACTCCCTAATGACAAATACCACACAATTCACAATGCAATGCAATAGTAACAAGCAGTTCTCAAAACTTCTCATGAAAACCACAATGTGACGTAACTGCATCCCACAACAACTATGCTAAAAACGACAAATTATAGTTTCTTATTTATTTAAATATCTACGACACATTGATCTATTAATTTTCAATGTTATTCACTCCAACTTCAGACCAGTCGTTGATTATTCACTCCTTGTTTTAAATTCAACGCTCAGCAGCCATTTTTGAGGCATTTTGAGAAGAAGCACAAGCAGTCACACTTCGGGCTGCTGCTTCAGCAATTAGAGGAAAGCTGTGAAGAAAAAGGGGGGCTTTCTTTAACCCCTGGTGACCACGCATTTCTTTATCTGACTTTTCTCCCTTATCTATTAGTAATTATTTACAGAAAATTATTCCCCGTACAGTCTATCCAGCTTTATGGTGCGATGTTTATTTCAACAGATAACATAATCTTTTTATCGTCACGTTTGGCCAGATAGATTTAACCCCACAGAACAAGAGAACGAGATTCCGGTCCTTTCAAAATGGTTATTTGAAATTTGCGTATCTCCCCTTGGATTCACTTATAATGCAACTGCAGCTCCTATGAGACTGGAAAACATTATTCAATTTAGTTCTGGATGGAATCATTAGAAACCACTGAACTCCCCCGACGAGTTAGCCATATCGATTTCTGAAAAAAACGCACGGGGCCTTTCACCTTCATCTTACAGTCCTCATCGCTTCACGTGGAGCTAACGAGTTAGTCGTGCGATTCTGAAAAATCCACGAGGTTCCTAACCGTTGCTTTATTAATCTTATTATTCTTAGTTAGTTACCTACCTATGCTAAAATATGCATTGCATTATCTTTAGCGTGAAGACTAGACACTGAGAAATATTCCTGACAAATCTAAAAAATTTGAATATAGCCAAATCACAGATTTTGAGTGTAACGGGTATCCGTGCTTACCTGTTATTTTGTATAGAGCTCTGTTTTTAGTTGTCAGAAAGTATTTCGAGGTGTCACCCCTGGACAGCTTCGTCCGCTGGCTGCTGATGTGACTCCCTCTGAACGCCCACTCGTAAACGTCTGGGTCACCACTTTGTTGGAGTTTTGAGGTTTTTACAACCCCACTCGGCTCCGCGTGTCGTTTTGACGAGTCCTGCTTAAAATCATAACAGGAAGGAAATCAGACAGAGAACACCCAGATACCAGTTTAAACAATCTGTTTTAATTATCAAAGGTAATAATGCAATGCACTATAATACATTACAATACCATATAATACAATATACTAAAATCATATTGTAATGTTTTAAGAAGTAGCCGGCCCACTTCTGCCCTGTTCGCGTGCTGCGGAGATCCTTCTGTCCTGACAGCATGTGAAGAGAGGCCGAACTCAGGAATCGACAGAACATATACCAGAAGACAGAAGGAAGGGGTGAGGTCAGCTGGTCATCTTTTCAGGTCCTCTCATTGGCAGACGCAAAATATGCTTTGTCACAGTGACCCAGCGCTGGCCAGCAGAAAACCAAACGGGCCCATTTTACAACAAAACACATCTTATCACCCAAGTCATGTGTTTCTTTATGAAAGCCATACTTGTTAGGAATAAAACAGTCATTATCCCATGACATCCTCAAAACTAGCTCACCAACAACGCCTAACTGTCTTCATACCCCCCCCAATCATCTCTGAACTTTTATTCACCCGAAGTAAGCTCACCCTTAGTCTAAAAGGACCATTGTCTCTCTTAACTGTGTGACTAAATTCTCAAGGCCTGCAGGATGCGCATAATTAACTTAGAACGAATTTAGCCACTATATCTAATGGTTAACCAAGAAAAACACTCAAAAGGGTAATCTTTTCACTCAAAACAGAACTCACAAGTAATTCTGCATTTTACCCCTCAAAAATAGCCTAAAGCACCCTTTTGATGAAAAGGGTAAAAGTGAAAGAAAAAGACTATTGCGCTAATCTACTTTAAAGAAAAAGGGAACATTGTTTCAGGAATCTATAAAAAACCTCTCTATATTTAAGAGGAAAAATGTATTTTGTTCCTTCAACTATTAATACACAGGAATGTATATACCCACACATATATTTAGGGATAACATGATGCAATACACCTCTTATATATTGGTGAGATTAAAATGAATATACCAAAAATATGCTGCATCACATCTTCTGCATAATTCTCTTCATAAACTTCCGCAGCATGTAAACAAATGCATAATGCTGCGCTATACTTTGCGGCCTCACCCGGTTGCATAGAGACGCTTATTGTTTAGGTATCTTTTAATAAGCAGGTAGTCCTATCATTAGCTAGAACTAGCTGGATCTGATCGATATAGACATAAACGCGAGTGAAGTCTAATCTGACGGGAGAGAGAGATCAGCTGCTGCTGACGAGTGGACACGCAGCTCTGCATAATCACATGCGGCGGTGAGCGGAACAAAACACACACTTCAGGTTAGAATATCACACGTAGCTATTTTAATTACCTCTCAAACTACCTAAACTAGTTATAGATATGTTTAGTTTTACTGTCGGGTCACTCATTACTGATCCGCAAGCTGCATGATACTGACGGGATGTCAGGAGAGGGAGAGAGTGCTCCGTTTATTATTCCCGTGTAATTGTTACTGTACACTTTGAATAGTTAATTACTCTACTATAATTAGTTTGTTTAATATCGAATCATATCAATTTGTTTTAAAGCTCAAAAAATAACAAAGAAGACCTTTGACCGACACTTTTCAAATTTTGTCCGGAAGATTTCAACTTTAACGGACATGTTGACCGGCGAAAAAATATTCTAATGGGAACTTTGGTCGCTGCCTTCCTGCCCGTCCTCCGGAGCTGTCCCGTCGCCGCCTTCTTGCCCGTCCTTGTGCCCGGCCCCCTGAGTTCCCCAGCCTCGGCCTTCGCCCTCGAGCCCGGCCCCCTGACTTTCCCAGCCGATGCCTTCGCCCTCGAGCCCGGCCCCCTGACTTTCCCAGCCGATGCCTTCGCCCTCGAGCCCGGCCCCTTGACTTTCCCAGCCGCTGCCTTCTCCCTCGAGTCCGGCCCCCTAATTTACCCCGACGAGGCCTTCACCCCTGTCTTCGGCCCCCTGAGTTTCCCCGCCGGGGACTTCCCTGCTCTGTTGCTGTTCCCCCGGGTCGTCCGCACGAGTCCCCCTTCTCGGCCTCTACCTTTCCCCCGGGCCGTCCGCCCGAGTCCCCCTTCTCGGCCTCTGCTTTGCCCCCGGGCTGTTCGCCCGAGTCCCTCCTCCGGTCCCCCTCCCCCACCCTGTTGGATGTTTTGGACTTTTAGTTTTTAGGGACGTCTGGGGCCCCGTCTCAGGTCGGTTAAATTAAATCCTTGCTTCCCTCACTTGCATCGTTTCCCTGCGTCTAGTCCCTCCCACCAGGGAAGCATGGAGGGACGCAAGGAAACCACGAGAAGCAGGGAAATGAATTTTAAGAGCAATGGGATGTCCTTTCCTCCAGAGCGTCACGTGAAGCGATGTCCGTCTGTGATGACGCCGCACAGCTGTTCCTCTGACAGCAGCCAGCTCTGTCCCTGTTGTTTTCACACACACCCCCGCCTCTGTTAGTGCACATTTACTGACATAAACATTTGTATCATTTGTTGTAGACCCAAATACATTAAATAAAATAAGAACTCATTGTAAAAAAAAAAAAAACCGCCATTCTTAAAATGTATAAATCAAAAAAGCGATCATGAAAATGTTTCCAATAAATGAATAAAATGATTTTTGACCACTTTGTTGTTCAGATATATCACATATTTGTACCTAAATTATACAATAATTGAAACAAAACACAGTATGGACTGAGGAGTGAGTCCCGTGAGTTTCATGTATTTTCTTCACTCCGCTGGGAAACTGCTCTCATGTCAAGAAGCATGAGATCAGTGCATGCACTGCATCGTCCAATCAGTGAGCGATACACAGTAAGGGGGCGGGGCGAGTATCGGAGGATTTCATCGGAGGATGGTCTGGTGGTTCCTCGATTATCGGTCCTCCATTATCGCTCCTCGCTCATCGGTCCTCCGGCAGAAATAAGAGCCCAGTGTTGCCGGCTTTCCAAACCCTCCGGCTACTTATTTTTGTCAAAAGCGACTAACAACTAATCTAACAACTTGTAATGCTGTTATTAGGGACTCTTCTGGTGTTTGGAGACTCACGTATTGTTCAGCAGTTAACGAGCCGCGGGTACTGCCGTGAACCCCTCTGCCCTCCCATAGTACTCACAGGCGCTAGTTGCCTCCCGCAGCAGCTCAGCTGCAGTCAGCAGAGAGGAGACAGCCACACCCTCCCGTGTCGAGACTGTAAATTAATTGCGCATGCGCCAAGCCGTCCTGGTTTTGAGCGGGATTTAAATGTAAATTGTAAATGTTTCTTCACTGTCACACATGAGAGTAACAAATGCGTCACTTCCGTGCAAAAATAACGGCTCCGCCCACTTTTGGGGGAAAACAACGCTGTCAGTTGAACGGCGGTCAATACAAATTCTTAAGTTTTTGCCAATCCGATCAGAAATGTAAGAAAACCGGAGACTTTTGGATCTTCAAAGAGCCCGATTCCAATGGCCAGACAGGCTAACAATTGCATTAAGCCATTAGAAATCGACGATCGGGCTCGATATATGGTTAAATATAGCAGGCGATCGATTTTCATAGATGAGAGTAACATCTACATGACTTTACGGCCCCGCCCACTTTTGGGGGAAACAATGCTGTCATTTGAATGGCGATCGAGCCTGAAGCCACAGAGCTCTTCTGTTACTGTCCTTTCTTCTTAGAGGAAGTACAGAAACACTGAACTCTTGATTATTTTTTATGTTTGAGGTGCAATAAACGACACAGCAGCTTTTTGGCATGTTAAAACTATTATGTTCCGCCTCGCTCATGAGAGTAACAGCTGGAGAAATTACAGGCTCGCCTACTGATTTTAATTTAACCATATATCGAGACCGATTGTCGATTTCCAATGATCGAATGTAATTGTTTGCCTGACTGGCCATCGTAATCGAGCTCTTTGAAGGTCCAAAAATCCACGGTTTTCAAAAAATGTTGATCGGATTGGCAAAAACTTCAGAATTTGTATTGACCGCCATTCAAATGACAGCGTTGGTTTCCCCCAAAAGTGGGCGGGGCCGTAATTTTTGCCCGGAAGTGACGTAGGTGTTACTCTCATCTTGAGTGGCGAAGTCCCTCCCCTTCCGGGGGAGCTCCATGGGACCTTATTTCGAAAAAATTATGTATTGAAGTCAATGGAGAGAGAAAGATTATTTTTCGATCCCGTTTGAATTGTGCCACGAATTACACATATGATGTTTGTCAATTTAAAAGATAATTTTGCAAGTCGAAAAAAAAAATGTCGTAAAACTGTGAAGTAACACATTTGTTTGTGTGAAATGCTCAATGAACTACATCTCTGGTCTCGCAGAACAACATACGTCACCAAGATGGCCGTCACTACTGTCTTGTCAACAAAACGATTGACTATCCTCACTATCACCACAATGAAACACGTCCAGAAGAATGTCATGCAAAGCTGCCTGCCTGCCTTCCTTTGATTCTCTCTGAACTGCCTGGTCTTTTTAATGTTTAATGTCAACCATTTGTGATCACACCGGTGACAGTACTCTTCAAAGGGTTCACGAAACATGACTACTACTCATACTGTTTAACATTTTGGGTTACTTAATGTTACTTAATATTAAGGCTAATAAAAACAACTTCCAACAGGAGTAATTTGGGGGGGCTCTTGGGAAAAAAGGTTGGGAACCCCTGGTCCACAGGATGTCAGTATAACTCCACTTATGTTCATCCTCCTCTATTTTTCAGACTAAGCAGACTTCTTCACAAACACATGTTTGAGGAGGCTGACAAGTTTGCCATCACATTTGATCTGGATTTAGAGGTAAGTGTGCAGTAGAAAAGTAACATCTATTGGACTTTTGAGGGCTAGATATTTTTTATTTATGTAAATTTAGACAATTGAATTAAAGACAAGAGATTTGTGCTCTCAGAGTAGAAAACAACATTAGTTGTGTTACTATACTGATGGTGTAGCTGGCTCTGGCCAGGCTGGCTACGTGCTGCAGTCTGCACGGCCTGGACAACTTCAAGTAAATTCAAATTATTGGTGGTCTCCTGTGTTCTACAGTACATTTAGCAATATATGGTCTGTTGTAGACCTCCAACTACTGCCAATTACTTAAACCAATATTTATTTCATTGATAAAATGTCAGAAAATAGTTAATGTGCATCCCAGATTCTCAAAGTCTGAGCTGATGTCCTTAAATGTCTTGTTTTATGAGTACATATGATTTAAAAAAAGCAGCAAAACTCTATATTTGAGAGGCTGAAATTGCCAGTTTTGCATAGTTTATTCATTTTGAACAATAATCGATTATTTTTGTATCTATTGTCTATGGTTGCAGCTGCAGTTTGTTTTTGAATTACACATATGTACAATTTGTTCATTTATGTTATCCTGTCATCCATAGTGGCATCGCATGGATTGAGTTTCTGAACAGCATGGACAATTTGGGAGATATTCTCTCCCACCTGAGAGAGGGAGACTTGAAGGGTGCACAACTCATTTGGCTCAGATATGAGGTAAAGAACAGCTCTGTGCACTCCGTTGTTAAAACAAATCTGTAATAAATATCCCGGTGTTCCCCAGGTCTGTTGTGTATTATGTTATTTCTGTGTTTTGTGACAGGGACACATTGCAGCGGAGTTCGATGAGAGGAATCTTAAAGCGGTGCTCGATGTTATCCCCAGAGGACCTGCCATCCCAAGACCTCTGTCCTTGGTTCAGGACCGTTTTTGTACCTTTTGTGAGGAGAGTGCTTCCATCAGGACAGGTGGGATACCTTCTCTCAATGATTAAGTACTCATTTTCCCCATATGGTGCTATGTTTCAGTAGTAAAAGTTATTTCTTGATGTGTCCATAGAAAATCCTGGCGAGATGGCTGGAGCAGAGGGCAAGGAAAAGGTATAAACAAAAACTAATTTGAAGCTAAAAGTTTAGTAAAACTGGGCTTTATAATTATGCACCTTCCAATGGTGATGATCAATGATTTGAATGACTTAAGGAAAGTATTGCAAGCTGAAATGACATCAATGGATTGTCCATCACTTGCTCAGTACTTTTTATATACATATTTTTTAATTGTTGTGTTTCAATTGGTTGTACTAAAAGGATCACTCACAATAAAAATAATGATTATAATTGAAATATGTTGTTCCAGGGTGCTTGGCCCCAGAACGGGTTGGACTTGGCCGTGCTTGGACTGCCTTCGCTACAGATTAAGTCTGTAAGTACAACAAAATGGTGCCTCCACAATTATGATCTATTCGTTCTTTTTAAATACTCTTTATTGAGTTTCACACATTTAACACAACATGCAAAACAATGCACAACACCCCCCACAGACAGCCTGTCGTGCAATTAATTATTTATTCCCATCCTTTCTTTCCCAGGATGATGATTATGGTGCAGAAGAGGTGGAGAGCCTGAAGTCCCTGGTGTCGAACCTCCGGCAGCTCCTGGACCTCCACAGGAAATACAGCTGCAGACTTTCACTTTCAGTCTTTGAGAAGGTTTGATTCCTTTTGTGACTGATTACATTTTAAAAGGTCCCATGTCATGCTTTTCCGGTTATTACCCGTCCCCTTATGTGTTATGAAGGTTTTTCTGCATGTAAATGGTCTGCAGAGTCTCAAAGCCTCAAAGTACACCCTGTAGCGAGTAAAACTCTAACACAGAAAATACCTGTCTATACTGCCCCAGAACACCTCGTTGGAGATTTTTCTTTTTCTTCCTGGGTACAGTGACGTGACCATACCCAAATGGACCCATTGGTCCAAATGGACCAATCCGTGGAGCTCCTCACACACACACACTCTCTCATCGGCGAAACTGTGAGGCGATGGGGGGGGGGGTGCTAGTGGAGCCTCGTAGCAGCGAAACTGTGGCACGCTTACACTGTAGGTGCGCCGCGTTTGGGGGTGCGGGTGCTAGTGGAGCCTCGCAGATGAGGGTGCTGCAGCCCCCTCAGCACCCCCCCTTCCCGCGTCCATGGTGCTCAGGCTGAGTTCAGGCTGAGTGTCGCGATGTCTCGCTGTCTCGCAGACCCCACGCAGCAACCAGGAAACAACACCAGTAATAGAGCTCACACTGTCCCCTCCTCACAGCAGCGAGCCCCTGCCAACACGGCACCCAGACCCCACGCAGCATTCTCATCTCTTTGTCATTACTGGTGTCATTTTCTGGTTGCTAACTAATGCCATTGTAACACAATCACTGATGTTCCGCTGTAACGGTGATGGACTCATCTGAACAGAGTGGGCGAGCTGACCAATCAGAGCACAGTGGGCTCACAGGGAGGGAGGGGGGGAATACTTAACATATTCCTAATTGTATATATTTAGATTTGAATCCAATACTGTCACTTGATTTATTTGTATTTGTGATTCTAACTCTCTAGTATCCTGTGTTTTTATCTTGTTACTGTTGCTGCTAAAACACCTACATTTGATACTTGAAAATGCTGTTAGAAAAAAAACAGCCTACATCACAGCTTTCCATAAGGTTTCATTTACTTTGTGAGCAGCTCATTCCTTAAAACAGAAGCTTCAGAATGCTCATAATATGAGGAAATATGAAGGGTGTATTTCCAGATTGTTATGTAAATGTTTTATTGGGCTTTTTTCTTATCAACTTAGATTTGTTAGAACATGTTTTCAACTTTAATTTTATTTGAAAATTGGGCTTATTAACACATGAATACTGTGTAATTTATTTGAAAATATATATTTAAGAAGTACAATATATAAGACAAGCAGAAGTTTATTGTTCTTTTTGAATTTGCTGAGGGCCGATTTCAAAATGGTCCACGAGCCATATTTGGACCCCGGGCCGTAGTTTGGACACCCCTGTTCTAAGTATTCTATGGAGTTGTGTTTATGAGACATTCTGAGTAGGTCTTGTGTTGATGTTCCTATATTTATATTTTAAAGGGAAGTGTAAGGAGCGTGGTGTTCTACATGCTGGACAAAGTGCCGGCTCCTGAGCTGATCGCCGCCACGGTGGAGAGCAGAATCCTGCCGTACGCCGAAGAGCACGAGACTCCTTTTGATGAGATGCTCCTACAGTACATCAAGGTAACACCTCACCACTGCCATGCCCACTGGCGGAAAAACACATTTCATATACCAAATGGGTCAATGATTCTCCTCTTGTTCACTAGGATCTGCTGGAGCACTGCAGCTCTCAGACCACAACACTCTTCACAGAATGGGAAGCCAAAGCGGTGACGGTGCTCGATTGCATAAATGATACTGATGTAAGTTTCTGTAAAAACCCACTTCATTAAAAACTGGAAAGAAAAAAATCCAAATTCCCGCAATAACTGGACTCATTTATAGAGTTATGAAAATATGCTGATTCGACAGGAAAGCTAATGATTGGCGTGAGGAGCCGTGGACAAAAACACACACACACACATACTGCCTTACACAATATCTCCCTGGCAGAGATAATGATACGCTAGTAAAAACATTACGTTTGTTCTAAGGTTTATTAAATCTCACGGTATTGTATTTTCTTCCAGATGAAGGTGGATGCTGTGCTGGAGATCATGCAGAAAGCCGTGGTGCCCTGGAGTAAAGTGGTAGAACAGCTGGTCCAGCAGTACCTCGAGATGGATGGACCAAAGTATGTTTACATAACCCTCACTTGGGTTATGAACTTGGTTCACACAAGTTGTCACGGTAGAGCGAAGGAAGCAGGACCCAAATGCAGATTAACCTGATTTAACCTTTATTTCAAGGATAATGAAAAATAGAACTAGGACAGACAGAACACTCACCGGTGAACACAGTCAACAACGAAAGACGAACCGACAAAGACAGACAGAAAAACCAGAACTTAAATACACACAAGACTAATCACACAAACAAGACACAGGTGAGGAGGGAGGAGAAAACACAGAGGCACCAGGTGAACACAATCGGGTAATCAGGGAGGGAAAACAGACAGAAAGCAACAGGCAGGAAACGGGGGTGAACAATTTACAAAATAAAACAGGAAACCCAAAGATAGAAAAAGACAAGACAAAACAACAACACAGACAGATCGTGACACAAGTAGTCAAGTCTGTGAACACGGAAATGTTGAGTGGCCCAAAGTTTTATGTTAGAAATGTATAGTACGGGTCCCCAGCAATAACAAACTGCCTGATGCTAACTCGCATATGTTGGGCAATTTGCATCATTAGAATAAGTTGTGTTAATTAGCATTATAGCCTATATATGCAGACAAAAAATGGCTTGGCCAATTTGAACCATTTTGAAGTGGTTTTGGAGGTTATTGAGGATGTTGAATCCATTTCTGACATTATTAGGATCAAAAATTGCAGATTTAACCAGAAAGTGGTCATATTTGCAATCCAGATTTTGACTACCATTGGATATAGAGAACACGAAATGAAAATGATTACCTTTTTAGTGTGTCCAATTATTTTTCAAATAAATAAGCAATCTGTCCAGAGTCCACTAAAACTTCAGACTTTACTAAAAGTAGAGTACTCAACATTTCACAATATGAGTCTATGAGCTGACAAACAAACTGAATTAAAGCTCTTTCTTAGTAATTTTCTTCTGGTATCTTTCCCAGACAAGAGCTTTTAAAGGAGAGCTACCGTCTGATGGAGATCAGGAAACTTCTCCGGGGTTACGGGATCCGCAACTTCAACCTCTCTAACAGCACTCAAATTATGGTAAATTTGATTGAATATGTGAAATGATGATCTGCCTCTGTAATATTCTGCATATCTTCCCCAGACGCTGATTAGATACATCCTAAAGCAAGACTTGCCAATGTCCTTAGATGACTCGCTGACTTTAGCTGAAGCGTACAAACTTCCCACCTCGCAGATTAATTACTTATTTCTCACTCAGCTGATCGGCCAAGGCAGGGTAAGCTCATCCACGTGAAGATATGAAATCCCCAGATTAACTGTTACCTTGATGTATTGATAGGAAGTGTTGTATGCTGCTTTCAGACTGAGGAGTGCATGACTGTCCTGAAGAAGCTGTCCTGTGCCGAGGCAGAGTGTGTGATCGAGCGCCTCACCACCTGGGCCAGGCTGCAGCTGGAGGACAAAGACCACATTTCTGATGAGGTGAGGAGAGGAAAAGAAGTCTGAAATTAAATTAAATTTGCATTTTACAATCTTGTATTTTCTGAAAGTAATTTCCAGACTACTGAGTTCATGTTGTCCCATTTCAAGACGGTTTTAAGCAGCTTTTTATTGCTGAGCAGTAAATGTAATTACAACATTGCATCTGTTCTGTCATC
Source organism: Gymnodraco acuticeps (assembly GCF_902827175.1). Classification (NCBI taxonomy): domain Eukaryota; kingdom Metazoa; phylum Chordata; class Actinopteri; order Perciformes; family Bathydraconidae; genus Gymnodraco; species Gymnodraco acuticeps. The sequence goes on from NW_022991187.1 coordinate 1,263,037, forward strand.
ATAGATAATATTTGATATACCAAGGTTTCTCCCTGGGAGCATTTCCGCTTGCAGACTTTTAATTATTCACTGATCTTCTACTCTAACTTGTTTCAGAGGTGCAATGTTTACTAAATGTCTTTGTCTTTAATAGCACAAGAAGAACCAGATGGTCGTGGCTCAGGGGATGGTAGAGGCTCTGAAATACATGCATATAATCCAAAAGCGTGAGTACTGACTACTAACTTTACACCATTTTGAAGCATTTTCCTTGAGGAAGTCAAAGTATTCCCAACCCAGTCTCACAAAAAAACGTGTAATAACTACGTTGGTCCACAACGTAGGACGTAGTATTTCAACAAAAACGCCTCTGAAATTGTAAAATCCCTACGTTTTTTTTCACCATTCATTCCAATGGCTGGCGTCTATGTCACGTGATCTTCAAATTTCTCCCTGCAGAAAAAGAAAACATGGCCGACATTCGTTTTATTCTCGGTGGAAAATGCCTATTTTAAGATTAGTTTGGCCATTAAAATGCGTTTTGACGTCATTTGATGCGAGAAATATGAGTTATTTCAGATTATGTGTGCAGTGGATGCACATGATCTTTAGTTTGCTAGTTATTACGAAGATTACTTCAGGAAATTGTGTCCATTCAACGTTTTCATTGTTACCACGGTGGTTGCTAGGGACGCTGCTATCGATATCAAAATATCAAAATAGGCGCTACAGCCTTTGAAATTAAGGTGCTTTCTTACTGCAAAAATGTGTTTTTAACTACCAGGAAGACTATATTCAAGTGAATTGTTTTTAATTGGAAAAATAATGCGTTAAGAAGAATAATAATGTAAGGGTACAACAATAATGGGTTTTCACATACAAGAATATTGTGAGCCTGTTTCTTTTCTCTTGGAGGTAATTAGCCAATCCTTTGTTACATTCTAAATAAATTAATCATCCCTGGGAAACAAAGATACACTGAAAAAAACGGGGAGTAAGATTTACTTAGGAAAATCGAGGTAAGAAAACGCACTCAGAAAACCTAAGTACATTTAACAACGTATATTTCAAGTAGCTTCTACTTACAGTTAAGAAGTATTTGTTACTAAAGGCACTTAAGTAAACTTTACTGTCACACTCAGTTTTTGTAAGTACATTTTGACTTACTATTGTATAGTCGATTTTACTTAAGATTACATTTGCATCTTATTACAAATCTCCAGTAAAAAATATTTGGCTTTTCAGGTTGTTTTTACTTGCTATTCTTATCTTTCATTTAATAAATATGTAGGTAATATTTAAATATAATTATTAAGTATCATCAAATGCAATTCTTATTCAATAAAACTGTTTTACACTAAGGCTACTACAAAACATGAAACAGTAGACACTTTTAAACAACACTATTCTGCCCCCGCAGCTGGGCAGACAGACAACAGGTTCCCAAGAAAAACTCTGCTTCAGAAGTTCTGTTTTTAAGTTTTCCTCAGAAAGCACTGTAAAACTGGACACACAAGGAAATGTACATTCATTTCAAGCATTCTAAAGAAATTAATCATCACTGGCAAACAAAGATAGCTGAGTGTGTCAACATTTAATTAAAAAAAGGAGAACCACAGGGCTTCCTGTAAATGAGCAAACCACAACCACTTATTTCCTTATGTTTCGCTTTATGATGCAGCAACACCTTGAAGGGGTTATTTGTCTCATCTGTAGGCAGTGAGGCAGCACATAACTCAACATGAGATGCGAATTCAACGGCACTCTGCTCACCAGCGTGCTGCCGCCACTGCTGATGACAGAGTTTGTTTTGGGAGTCGTTGGCAATGGTTTGGCTCTCTGGATCTTCTGCTTCCACATGAAGCACTGGAAGAGCAGCACGGTGTTACTCTTCAACCTGGCAATGGCTGATTTCATGCTGATCGTGGCGTTGCCTTTCCGTGCAAGCTACTACTTCTCTGGGATCAAGTGGCCGTTTGGAATCCCTCTGTGCAACATCTGCCTCTTCATGTTGGCCCTGAACCGCAGTGGAAGCAGCATCTTCCTCATGGCCATCGCTGTGGACAGGTACATGCGAGTGGTGCACCCCCATCACTCCATCAACTCTCTGAGCATCCCTAAAGCCATGTGTGGAGCACTTGTACTGTGGCTGGTAACTTTCTCAATGACAGTTAATATTTTTAGTCTGCAACACATCAACACGACCTACTGCGAGAGCTTCACGATCAAGACTGAAGCCTCGCTCAATCTGAACTGGCACACGTTTGTGTTTATCTTCTCCTTCTATATGCCTCTGCTTGTGATTCTCTACTGCACGATCCAGATTATCAGACACCTGAGACGGAGACAGTTGTCCCAGCAACGAAAGATTAAAAAGGCTCTTTGCTTGATCGCAGTCGTCGCGGTGATCTTCATCGTTTGCTTCCTCCCTAGCAACATCACGCAGCTGATCATTTGGATCAAGACCCAGCAGTTAGCCGGAAACCTCTCGGGACCTGAAGTCTGCCAGGCGATGGATAACCTGACCACCCTGTTTTACCTCAGCATCAGCCTGACGTATCTCAACAGCGTGTTGGACCCTGTGGTTTACTACTTCTCCAGCCCTACCTTCAAGAACATCTGCAGGAAAGCTCTGCATCTGTCCCAAGTAGACAACCCTGAGAGTTCAGAGAAGAAAACTCGAGAGACAGGCTCCCAGTCGATTAGCCAGCTGTGATCACAACATCCAGGAAGCATTGAGATGGATGCAGCTTAAAGTTTGACCAAAAGTGATGAGATCTTTTTAAAGTTTTCATGTGAGTTCTGCAGCCAACCAGATATCTTTAACTTACCTTTCTTATACAGCAGTTATCCAGCATGTGACTGCGCTTAAAAAAATGTTATTGTCTTGCACACATATGCTATTGTCATTTTGTAAAGTTGTGTTGTGGTTTACTTTTTGATATATTGATGACACATTTGTAGTACTTTTGCTAAACACATGCTGTGAAATCATTGATATATATTATATTTTATCCAACTTATACAAATACCAAACTATGCCGTATAAAGTCAAAAGTAAAACGTTTTGCTGTTATTATATAAGTCCTGTGCATTATTCAGATGTTATCATGACTTATATGAATAAAATACAATCTAGTAATACTGAGAAATGCTTTGTGGTTAACTAAAACAGTTTACATTACATTACATTACATTACATTGCATTTAGCTGACGCTTTTGTCCAAAGCGACTTACAATAAGTACATTCGACCAGGAAGACACAACCTTGAAGAAAACAGAATCATATAAGTATATCAGGTTTCATAGAGTTTATGGTAGAAGAAGTTCACTTGGTTGCTTATAGAAAGAGAAATCCTTGGGGAAAACTCATTGTTTGTACACAATTTCTTTCTAAACTAATTTGTTGTTGACATTAACCCTACATCACAACTTTCCTTAGTTACTTTTAGAGGAATCATAAAAATAGAAAAATACACGGGAAATACATGACACATTTTATGTAAGGAGCTCTTTTTGTGGTGCTGTATATTTACTAGGGCTGAACGGTATACCATGTCATGGCGATAACCGCGATATGCGTATGCACGATATTCACACTGCAGGGACGTGCGGTTTTATTCATTAAAAAAAAAAAATGCTAACGCACTTTAGCACATAATTCAAAATAAAGATACCCTTATTACTTATCGAAACTGCACATATAATATATCCGATTAAAGCGGAGACTCCACAGATTATTTAAGTATAGTATCTAAGCCAGGCATCCTCAAACTACGGACTCCGGTCCGGATCCGGACCGAACCACCACTGTCTCCGGACTCTGAGCAAATTATACTTTTCATATGTATTATCTCTCTGTATTATATGTGAGACATCGCCACAACGCATTCGCAACGAGTCAAAATTATCCGCTATGTCCACTGCAAACAGCGCTCTGCATGTCTGACTGTTCCACTGTGTTCCACCTGTGTCTGTCAACGCTTTGGTCCAATCACATTCAGCATCCAGTCAGCGTTTTTTTCCCCCAAACAATCTGCGAATCAGAGGCACAGTAGGGCGGGTCTTCGCGGAATGCGGGTGGGAAAAATGTGTGTGTCTCTTTCAACCTGTCTAAGTCAGAGCGAGAATTTAAAATAAATAAATTCAGAGCGAGAGTTAACAGCTCATCTAGTTCCATCTGTACTGTAGCTAGTAGCCTAGTTTCACCTACCGGGGTGGCAACTGACACCCCAGCTGCCACCCCAGTTGGCAGCTTTGTTTTGAAAGAAAAGTTGTGGCTCATCGGACATTTATGAGAGAAAGTCTCTAATGTCCGAGTGCAAGTGAATGCAGCACAAGATGCACGTCATGTAACCCCTCCCCCGGTCCTGGCGCGAGCGTGGACATACGATTGGCGGCGATTTCATTTTGAACTGGACGGCGCAAAACGAGAAGCATTCGGACCCAAGCACTGAAGCAATGAGGTATTTGCGGTCTACAATGACAGAGAAGAGACTGTCAGTTTGGCTGTACTCAGCATTGAATCAAAACGCACTAAAGCTGTTGATCTTAATACGTTTGTGAGGCGTTTTGCTGAACAAAATGGTAATCGCCGCATTCAGCTGTAATAGACATGTCAACTTGATGCTCTGCTCACGGATGAGCATACACAACTATTAAGATGATGACTTTACGTGTGTAAATATATTTTTTTCTTTGAGGGGGTCTGCCCCCAAAAAACTGTTTTAAGTCCTGAGAAAGTCAAATAAGACGGTGTGTAAAACTACACTGCCCAGCCAAAAAAAAAGTAACCACTTTGATTGAACTAGGCCAGTAGGTAAGGACTTTCCACTGGATAATAACTGAAGTATAAAATAATGCATGACTGAAGTGATGGAGACCATGATGAAGGCAAACAAAAAGAGGAAATAACAGGTAAAATCAAGCAAATCCCCCTCTCAGATTCCACAGCAACCAGAACATAAATACTGGCTGGTGATTTGATTCATCAGCTTTGTGATGGAATAAAAAATGCACAGTGCATTTCCTTAGCTGTGGGTGAGTCCACTGACACTGCTCAGTTGCTGGTGTTTGTGAGTTTTTATGATGAGGCAAAGGGGGAGTTTGTTGAAGATGTGTTGGGCCTGACGAACCTCAGTGGACACACAAGGGGGCAATACATTTATAAAGCAATAATGGGAATGCTGAATGAAAGAGGGTGCAGCTGCCTTTATTCATAACTGTGCAGCTCTTACTCTGCGACTCTGAGGGGTCAAGCACAGACACAATAACAATGAAAACTGCTGCATACAGATTATTTTTGTTTTTGCAACCTCGTGTTAAGAATCTTGTTGTAATAGTTTAAAAGTTTGAATGACCGTGATAAACGGACCTTTGTCTTATTGAAACATTTATTTTGGACCTTTAAGATTTGTATTTGAGTACCCCTGATCTAAGCGATCCGATCTCGCAACAGGGGAAGCAAACACAGACATCACAACACGTACCTTTTACGGGAGATCGTCTCACCGTAGGTGTCAATCTGATCAAAAGACGTGTTCAATGGCATTAAAACGAGAAAAAACGCGGCTGAATCGGTTGATCCATAGGTTGATAATGTATCTGTGGCTTTGAAGCAATTGTTTATAATCCATAATTCCATTTTTATGTAAAAATCGGAGCACAAAAGTTAGCTGCTAATGGTAGCCACCAGAGTGTATGCAGCTTCCGGTTTTGGCTACGCGTCACTCTCACTCCTTATTTGGTCATGTGTGTGTGTTAGACTGCGCTGGACTGCCGCATAGCCAAGACCGGAAGCAGCAGCCACTCTGGTGGCTACCATTAGCAGCTAACTTTGGCTCTGCGATGTTTACATAAAAATGGAATTATGGATTATAAATGAAATCATTTTTTTATACAGAGACGTTAAAAACCTATGGATTAACCGATTCAGCCGCGTTTTTCTCGTTTTAATGCCATTGAACACGTCTTTTGATCAGATTGACAGCTACGGTGAGACATCTCCCCTAGAAGCTACGTAAAGGTACGTGTTGTGATGTCTGTGTTTGCTTCCCATGTCCGAGTTCGGATCACTCAGTGATGATACTATATACCTAAATAATCTGTGGAACCTCAGCTTTAATCAGATATCTTGTATGTGCAGCTACGATAAGTAATAATGGTACTTTTATCTTGAGTTCTGTGCCAAAGTGCGTTAGCATTTTTCGCTCAGGGGTCATTTAGATGCTTCTTATGAGACTTGTGTTTTGGTAAAAATGGTTTGTATTGTCAGTTAGCTGAGATTATTTCCGTTAATCTGGTATAACACATTAATAGGTTCTTAAATATTAAGATCCCCTGAGAGAGACACAGTGTCGTGAAAAAAAAAGTAAAGTACCCGCCGGGACTTTGGGGCTTAACAGGTTAAAAAAACGCAATATATACTGCAGGGGGGGGAAAAATCGCGATGTCAGTTTTTTTCAATATCGTGCAGCCCTAATATTTACAGGTTATATATCTATACATGGCAAAATCTGCATTTTCAAATGTTATCCACTAGACAGCAGTAGAGGTTTACAAACTGAGTGTGTGAGGTCACAGTCATTCATAACCAAATTCAGCCCATTGTAGTCACTGATTATAAGGTGGGTCACTTCAGAGATAAATGAAAATATCCTAAATCCCCAGAGTCTTTGAATCGTCACAAAATTAACCACAATTGACACCAGAAAACCGATCACTGCCTTGGTTTCCTCATTATTAAGTATAATGTGTTAGATGTATATCTTACGTTTTGCTACTCTTTTTTGTGATGTTTCTTTGTTAACAATGTCAATAGATATATTCTCATTATTTACATTTAGATGCATAACAGTTTACGTAGTACATATTGAAAACAACTGTATACATTATATTATAAATACTGATCATATTAATGTTTCACACTGTACCCAAGATCATCATACTCAACCCCTCATCTGCAAAACTGTCCCATTTCACCCTAAAAAGGGAAGGGCCAAAATGTACTTTTGCACTGAATAAATGAATAAAGGTTATTCGGTTAAAACCAGAACCTATGACAAGTGAAATCTGGATTAAAGAAAAGGAAACTGTATCATATTTAATATGCGAAAAGGCTGTTAACACACACATTTCTAAAAGCAAGAAGTGCTTCAAAGAAAATGTGAATGCAATAAGGCTAATCTGAAACTCACACCCCAAATGTAACCTTTCAGCTTCCCATTTTTATACTTTTTGTGTCTGTTTAATTCAACCTCTTATTGAACTTGTACTAAGACCAGGTACATGTAATGACATCTGGACATTTAAGCTTTTAAGACAATGAAAGTGAAATAATTTCACTGCATGTATGGGATGCTGAAGTGAACTAAAATAGTTCAGAAGAAAAAAAGGCAGAAACGGGGGTTTTAGTTCTGCAAAACAGATTTAGTTTTTCAGAATGGGAATTTCTTTCACTTTATTGAAATTTTGAGAAAAAAAGAGTTTTAATAAGATTTCCTGTCAGCTGAAGCTTGGCACCAGCTTGTCTTCCTTCCACTTTCACCATGCATAGCGTATGTAAAATCACATACAGTGGGGCAAAAAAGTATTTAGTCAGCCACCAATTGTGAATGAATTAATTGATAAATTCCTTGGTAAAATAAGTATTTGGTCACCTACAAACAAACAAGAGTTCTGGCTCTCACAGACCTGTAACTTCTTCTTTAAGAGCCTCCTCTGTCCTCCACTTGTTAACTGTATTAATGGTAGTGATGGGTCGAACAGTTCAGAACTGTTTCCTACAGTGTACTGTAATCAGAGCCCTCTCACCTGAGCTCCCACACACACACACACACACACACACACACACACACACACACACACACACACACACACACACACACACACACACACACACACACACACACACACACACACACACACACACACACACACACACACACACACACACACACACACACACACACACACACACACACACACACACACACACACACACACACACACACACACACACACACCACACACACACATCACACACACACACACACACACACACACACACACACACACACACACACACACACACACACACACACACACACACACACACACACACACACACACACACACACACACACACACACACACACACACACACACACACACACACACACACACACACACACACACACACACACACCACGATTTCCTAAATACCGAGGTCCAAACCTTCTGGGGGGGTTCGGGGGGATTTTCATGATCTAGTTAGGTGCTTTTTAAGTCCTGTGGGGGGTCCAAAATTGGATAATATATTGATTTCAAACCAAGTCAGTGGGCTGCAATATAAATTATTTTTGAAAGTGTAATGCATAAGAATCAGTTGATTGTTACTATTAATGATCTGGACATGCAGAAGAGGCTAAAATGATCACAAAACATTGTCAACATTCATTTTCCAATGTTTAATTCAATTGTTCAAGTAAACAAAATTATTTAAGAAACTATTTACATCAATATTTTATGTTTTTGTGTTTTGCACGTTCATTTTCTCATGGTGAGGGCAGTGGCATCATTTGAAGAGAGGACAATGTTTTGGGTTTAATTAAGTCTTCTTGAAGTGCCACATTTTTAACCATTATCATGTCATCTCATTTTCTATCAAATGCCAAAACTATACGCCTGTGTCCAGAGGCATCCCAGCGTTTGAGGACTTTTTCAGGATCCAGTGCTCTGTTCCTATGCACATGCATCATTGCAAGTCCTGATAGCCTGTCATTACCAATGCTGGATCGCAGCCAGGTCTTCAGCCGCCTCAAGGCAGAGAATGACCTCTCACATGAACAGGTGGTCACTGGAAGTGTGAGGTAGATGGAGAGGATACAGTGGATGTTGGGGTAGTATTGAACATTTATAATATTCAATGTGTCTTTTGCCGTCAATACCAGGAGTGTTGGAGGTTGGTTCTTTACCTTCCATCTGTGAATCTCCTGGTCAATGGAGAATGGAGTCTGGCTGAGGTAGGTCTTCTCTGTACCATGACACCATCATTTCTTGCTTGTCTTTTGTGAGTCTGGACAAAGCTGAAGGAATCAGGTATGTAGCAAGCATGGCTGGCTCAGAGTTTTCCACAAACCTGGTGTTCAGTTGGCTTGTCACATGGTCAATAAAAGGATAGAACAGATTGAGTCTGTAGTGTTCTTCGATTGACTGTGAGGGTGTGTTCGCTCTGTTTTGCTGCCTATTGGTAACTCGCTTTTTTGATGGAACCACATCTATTGAGCTGGCCAGTTCTATTGACTGTGCATAAATATCACAGAATCCTTCCTCATTCCTTAGAGTAGAAATGACCTGAGCCACCTCTCTGGCCTCTGTGTATGCGGTTATAAGGTCAATATTAGGTGACTGTAACCCTTTAGTCAACGGCTGGATGTAGCCTAGAATTTTGTGAGTTGTGACAGCCGTGACAATTGTGTCAAAGGACTCCATACTGTGTCGTAGGTTGTTAGCCTTGTTTGCGTTTGATGATGTTCTTGATTAAACTAAACAAAGCAGGCACAGAAACACATTGATATACGGTCACTCAGGTGGTCGAAGGAGTATCAGGCCCTTTTCTTAAAGGGGACCTATCATGCAAAATGCACTTTTGTATGTCTTTTATACATGAATATGTGTCCCCGGTGTGTCAGGGAACTCACCAAGTGTCAGAAAACACAACCATCTCTCTTTTCCTCCATACCCAAATCTCTAAAAACGGGGCTGCAACGGAGCTGATACAGACTGATACAGATTTGAAATATCTCTGACGTCAGACACAAGAGGCTCCGCCTATATGGGCAACTCTCCACCTATCAGGGGAATGGGGGGTTGCCGTGGCATGGTAACAGCATGGTAACATGACGCCTGTGCCTCGCCCCCCTCCTTTGCAGGGGGGCGTGGTCAGCTGCAGTTCACAGAATCAGCCCTTGCAAAAACAAGGCTGGAATACAGCAAATAGAGTGAAATGAGGCATGGCTAAAATGCATGATCTGTTTGGTATTTTGAAAAAAAAACTTTACAGACATGTTTTATATAGGTATGGCCCTACAATATTTTATTCAAATATAGCATGATAGGTCAACTTTAAGTAAACATATTCATACCACACTGTAAGAATACTCTATTACAAGAAAAAAAATCCATAAAAAAACGTCATCTGTGGAAGCCGTAGTACTGTAAAAAGCATGATCAATATATTTGAAAATGTAGGCGAACACCACCAACAAAAAAACTCTTCTGAACTACTAGTCACTACCACTGCCACATGTTTTATTTAAAACTGTGAATTTCGCCAGCTGTTAACTAATTTGAAGCAACTACTAAACCACTAAGTATTACATGTTGTGTGTGCCTCGTCCATGACAGCAGGCTAAATTAGCTAGCACGCTAACTAGCTAAATTGCTAGTTAGCTATCGTTTGTTTGATATCCACATTAAGCTGACAAGCTAACGGGGATGTACAGAGTTAATAAAGTACAAAAATATACTTACATGATTCAAAATCCACGAGTATTCAACTCCCTCCTCTACGGCATCAGCTCCACCTCCCTCAGTAGACTCCAGCGTGTCCAGAACGCAGCCGCCAGACTCCTCACCCACACCAAATCATGGCATCACATCACCCCGGTCCTCAAAGAACTCCACTGGCTCCCCGTTACACACCGCATCAATTACAAACTACTGGTCCTCACTTATTTTTCAAATGTATGTACTCCTGTGCGCAAACTCCTCTGACGTCATTGAGGGCGTCGCCCACCTTTACTCACATTGCCCAGGTACATTTTACTAGCTTTTCACAGGTTGTAGGTCAACACATTACTTTAGTTAACATTTACTTGGTGCTATGATTTAAATGTACTTATCAAAATGAAGATACAAAATTACTTGCAAATTCAAGTAACACATTAAATAAAAGGAGAGATTTTGAGTAAAATAAAATTATTAGTAATTTCTATAATTTAAAAACATAATCATAGTATTATTATTATCATCGTTTTATTCAGTGTAGCTGAGTGTGTCAAAATTTAATTAAAAAAAGCAGAACCACAGGGCTTCCTGTAAATGAGCAAACCACAACCACTTATTTCCATATGTTTCGCTTTATGATGCAGCAACACCTTGAAGGGGTTATTTGTCTCATCTGTAGGCAGTGAGGCAGCACATAACTCAACATGAGATGCGAATTCAACGGCACTCTGCTCACCAGCGTGCTGCCGCCACTGCTGATGACAGAGTTTGTTTTGGGAGTCGTTGGCAATGGTTTGGCTCTCTGGATCTTCTGCTTCCACATGAAGCCCTGGAAGAGCAGCACGGTGTTACTCTTCAACCTGGCAATGGCTGACTTCATGCTGATCGTGGCGTTGCCTTTCCGTGCAAGCTACTACTTCTCTGGGATCAAGTGGCCGTTTGGAATCCCTCTGTGCAACATCTGCCTCTTCATGTTGGCCCTGAACCGCAGTGGAAGCAGCATCTTCCTCATGGCCATCGCTGTGGACAGGTACATGCGAGTGGTGCACCCCCATCACGCCATCAACTCTCTGAGCATCCCTAAAGCCATGTGTGGAGCACTTGTACTGTGGCTGGTAACTTTCTCAATGACAGTTAATATTTTTAGTCTGCAACACATCAACACGACCTACTGCGAGAGCTTCACGATCAAGACTGATGCCTCGCTCAATCTGAACTGGCACAAGTTTGTGTTTATCTTCTCCTTCTACATGCCTCTGCTTGTGATTCTCTACTGCACGATCCAGATCATCAGACACCTGAGACGGAGACAGTTGTCCCAGCAACGAAAGATTAAAAAGGCTCTTTGCTTCATCGCAGTCGTGGCGGTGATCTTCATCGTTTGCTTCCTCCCTAGCAACATCACGCAGCTGATCATTTGGATCAAGACCCAGCAGTTAGCCGGAAACCTCTCGGGACCTGAAGTCTGCCAGGCGATGGATAACCTGACCACCGTGTTTTACCTCAGCATCAGCCTGACGTATCTCAACAGCGTGTTGGACCCTGTGGTTTACTACTTCTCCAGCCCTACCTTCAAGAACATCTGCAGGAAAGCTCTGCATCTGTCCCAAGTGGACAACCCTGAGAGTTCAGAGAAGAAAACTCGAGAGACAGGCTCCCAGTCGATTAGCCAGCTGTGATCACTATATCCAGGAAGCATTGAGATGGATGTAGCTTAAAGTTTGACCAAAAGTGATGAGATCTTTTTAAAGTTTTCATGTGAGTTCTGCAGCCAACCAGATATCTTTAACTTACCTTTCTTATACAGCAGTTATCCAGCATGTGACTGCGCTTACAAAAATGTTATTGTCTTGCACACATATGCTATTGTCATTTTGTAAAGTTGTGTTGTGGTTTACTTTTTCATATATTGATGGCACATTTGTAGTACTTTTGCTAAACACATGCTGTGAAATCATTGATATATATTATATTTTATCCAACTTATACAAATAACAAACTGTGCCGTATAAAGTCAAAAGTAAAACGTTTTGCTGTTATTATATAAGTCCTGTGCATTATTCAGATGTTATCATGACTTATATGAATAAAATACAATCTAGTAATACTGAGAAGTGCTTTGTGGTTAATTAAAACAGTTTATGATAGAATAAGTTCACTTGGTTGCTTATAGAAAGAGAAATCCTTCGGGAAAAGTCATTGTTTGTAACTTTACTTACACAGATGAGAAACTGTTTCCTGTATGACTGCAACTTCTGCAGCTTACCTCTAGCACCTGAGAACCCGTTTCACACTTTAAAATTCTCAGAATTGCTGATAGATATTGTGCCACAACAACTTATTAGACAATTTTAACCACAAACACCTCCTCCACAGAGCGTGTGATCATCAAGGTTTTTTTTTCCCACCCTCATGCAAAGTAAACAATATATTTCCTTACATGCATTAACCTCAAACCAATAAAGGATGAACAAAACATTTAAATCCTATTTCTGTGGACATTAACAGTAAGAGGAGGCGTGTGGTGCAGTGGATAGAGCGTTGGTGTTCGGATAAGGGGGTCACAGGTTCTAATCCCACTGCAGTCAGCATGTCGTTGTGTCCCTGAGACACTTCACCCCAAGTTGCTGCTGTGGGGATTGTCCACAGTATTGAGTATGTAAGTCGCTTTGGATAAAAGCATCTATCAAGTAACATGTAATGTAAGAAACAACTAATAGAGAACATCTACCACCAACACTCTTAAAAGGTGTCTCAGAAAAAGGAAGTTGTGACATTCATTACATAGCGTATTTGTGTATTTTATATGACAGTAAACCTTTGAATCTTGAATCATAATACATTTCGCATCCATTAAACCCAATTTGTCGATTCGGTTCCACTCAGCCTACAAACCGCATGAAGACATAATCTGAATTACATTTCCTCCTTTATGATAAATATAATAAAGGGAAGTGGGTATGACTTAAAAAAACACAAAACCTGTGATGCAATAATAGTATTTTTTTATATGATGTTGTATCCTCAGAGGTGGGAGAAGTACTGAGATCTTGTACTTAAGTAAAAGTAGAAGTAGCAGAGTGTAGAAATACTCACAAGTAAAAGTCCTGCATTCAAAATGTTACTCAAGTAAAAGAACAAAAGTGTTAGCATCAAAATATAAAGTACCAAAAGCAAAAGTACTCATTATGCAGATCGGCCCCGCTCAGAATAATATATATTATGTTTTGATTATAATTATTGATGTATTAATGTTTATTAAAGCTGCAGCTAATTTGAATTACTTTTTACATTGCAGGGTAGCTTGTGAATGTACTCCAGGTGTGACTAAAGTGTTATTTAAGAGTTGATTATATTTCACAACATTAATCCAAATATGCAAAGTAACTGAAGGTTCAAACTAATTGTAGTGGAGTAAAAGTAAAAAGTAGGATAAACTGGAAATACTCAAGTAGTACAAGTATCTCAACATTGTACTTAAGTACAGTACTTGAATAAATGTACTTCGTTACTTCTGATCTCTGTGTTCTTTATTGATTATGTCAATACTTTAAATCCCAGGCCTCACAATGCAACCAAAGAAAACGTTTTTTTCTCTGAGACATGTACGGTCCATACCAATTTCCAATGTCAACCAAACATGGACTTTATTGGGCTTTAATATAAAATGGTGTCATTTAAAACCAACACAAAATGAAAATACATTACTTAGCTTCCCAGGCAGCAATTATTGCTTTTAAAATTAAAATGAAGAACCTGAGCAGTGGTTAGACCTCACTGTATCTCTATCAGTCTACAATTCAAAGGCTTTTCTTTCTTCCTCTATGAACAAAGAGGAAGCATCTTCTCCACTTAGTCACTGGTTCAGACAGACACAACTCCAAAAACTAGAGATGCACGATATTGGTTTTTTTAAACCAATACCGATAACTTCCTGCTTCTCAAGACCGATACCGATAACCGAAAATAATATAATATATATATATTAAATGTACCTGTAGTTTTTGCACACCTGGTGGTAAAAAAAAGACTAGTGAGCAAATGACATGACATCATGACTATGATGAAGTTAGAGATCGTTTTAGCCCTGGGGTCGTCTCTGGCAAACTTCTTGCCTTTTTCAAAAGCCTCGTCGATAGGTAAAAGCCCCGGTGCCTTTGCAGCTGGCTTTGGATTCGCCGCTAGTTTAGCAGCGCAGGCGTCTTCGTACGCTTTTAACACACCATCGTAGCGATGGCGATGTTTCAGGTGACTAATCAGGTTGGAAGTATTATAGCTCGTTGCCTTTTTCCCTCCTCGTGGAACTTCTGCATTGCATTTGTTAATACAAATAGCAAGCGAACTATCTAACTCTGAAACTTTGAAATAGTCCGATACTACCGACGACATGTTTGTTTACTGTCCTTGCTTCACGGCCGCACACCATTTACGTCACAGCCAGGCATGAGTTAGTTAGGGAGCGCTGGATTTGTGAAAAACTCCCCTCTTCCTAAACCACTAATTAATACCACAGTACTGGCAAAACGGGAGGATCCGAGTGAAAAACAAGCGCCCCTCATCCCAATCCACCCACACCGCAGTATTTTTTTCTTTTTTTTTACCCAAAAAATATATTTTATATTATCGGGGCTATTAATACTGGTATCGGGTTTATCGGGATGACGTCATAAGTCCTAATATCGGACCGATAATTATCGTGCACCACTACCAAAAACCCTTTTATGTCTGTATGCCCTCACTGAACAGAAAGTGTTTTAGCTTCACCTGGGACCTGTAGAGGAAACTTCTGTGTAGCTATGCAGTGGGAGTCACCGACTCAGGAAGGAGACATGGGAAGAGCAGTAGCTTTGATGTCAAACACATGATGGTTTATTTGGAGTTACGGCCGGAGGATTCACATCACAAGTCCAAGAGTCAGAGGTTCTGACTTCACGGTAGAGTTGCCACGTCAATTCTGAAGAACTCTACCCCAGACCCATGTATTTAGCTAGTTCAGAGAGCATCATCAACATGCTGCATAACAAGATAGAATGATAACACCTCGATCAGCTGACGCCAACAGGCAGGAACAGGGAGACAAAACACTGAGAGCACAGCAGCCAAGGTTACAGGTGCCTGTGCTCAGTCAGGACAGTTTGAACTGATACACTGGGTCAAAGTTATGGGCCTTGGAAAATATTCCACAACAGGACCCACTCATAGGCATGAAGAGTCACACAAAAATGTGGTATTGGTGAACTAAAACTGTATGAGTGCAGTGGTAGGACTTGATGAAACTCGCGTAAAGACGTAAAGTGTGATGGTACAGAAAGTGATTTGCAACTCTACTTTAAGATGGTTTATTAAATTCAATGTGTCTACTATTTTACCATCGACTCGAAAATACGTTTATTTTTGCTGTATGTAAACCTCTTAACGCTTCTCCATTGTTAATGAGGATTCCTCCTCAAAAGGTCTCTCAATGTAAAATAATTGATACAGTAAGGCATGCAGTACAATTAGAAACTAATGTAACGAAAAGCTGCGTTTCATTGTTTAGTTTAACTGATGTAAGAGCAAAGGGGAAGAGATCAAGCTCTAAGCTTGCAGGAGTGTTAGCGGTGTTTAACAGGATGTGTGGCAGAGAGGTGAAACACAGAAGGGTGAAACGATAGTCGGCGGTCACGATCTGTCGGGTTCAGGCGCCTCAGAGCTGCTTCCTCTCAGAAACATCAAGCAGGTACCGGTATGACTGAGGAAAGGGAACTCTTCCGTTAGAAATGAAGAAGAAAAAAAACTGCTCCTCAAACATGAGATGACATTTAATAATATTTTTTTCATTAAAAAGGTGAAAGTAGGACTTTTTTCCAGAAGATTCGAAAATTGGGAGTTTATAAATACAAAGTTGACCAACTTACAGAATATTTTATTTACTTTGTATGCGGCAAAACAGAGAAAATTGTCCAAAAACTTTAAAATACAGTCTAAATAGGCAACAACAATCCGGCTGCTTTGTATACATTGTCATTTATGTTATTTTATAAAAACACATTAATTGTATTCTAATTCTTCATGTTAGTGAGTTTTCTTGAAAGGCAACTTGTGGCCACAAAAGTGTTTCTTCTACTACTGTAAGCAGTTATAACAATATACACAAAGAAGCCGGGAGGTAATACAATAAAGAAAGATTAAGAGCCTTTGATTTTCATACTGATGAACTCCTCTCCACAATCAATAATGAAAACCATTTATTCAAATTCATGAACAGTTGAAAGATGGTTAATAAGTGCAAATATTGCATCTTAGCCCAAGAGAAACTAAGTGGAAGAATACATAAATACATCTGCAGAAACAGCGTCAGCTCATCCTGAAACTCCATTCTGTATGTTGAGAAACTCCTGAAAAGTAAAAGTTGAAATGAAAAAGTCATGTTTCTATAACAGATACTCAAATGAATTCACAATATGAACTAGTATGAATGCTGTATCCCAGACTTAATGGTATATAAGCTTACGTTTATGCAGCTCGGTGAAGGTGAGCCGTTGGTCAGGGTTTTTCCCCGTTGATTCTCTCGGTGTTTCATGAACTCCCGAGCGAGCGAGTCAGCATCGTCCTGACTGAGGAGCACAATAAGAACTCACTCTGCAATCAAACTTTATTTATAAAGCACTTTAAAACCAGACCAAAGTGCTGTACAGAGAAATATAAAATCACACCGCGCAGCTCACGAAACAAAAGAAAGGTAAAAACACAAAATAAACAAGAATACATTATAATTACATATAGTAAGAACAATATACCATTAAGCAACAATCTACAAAGTGCAGAAGGAGAAGAAGTGGGTTTTAGATTAGATTACTTTATTGTCATTACATAATGCAAGCAGAGTGTAACGAAATGAAGAGGGTCTTTCCAGAGTGCACACAGTCAGTTATATACACATCTATCAGCAGTCTGTACAAAATAAATGATGCAAGTAAAGGTAAATAGATGTCAAATGTATAAATAAGAATAAATACACTGAGCGTAAATACAATATGTACAGCAGTATATGTGCGAGGATCGTTTTATGACGTGATTTAAAAAACAGACAGTGTAGAAGCCTGTCTAATATACATATTTTTGTATACATTTGTATTTGGGATTGTGGGAAACGGCATTTCGATTTCTCTGTCTGTAAACACAAACTGAAAGATTGACAATAAAGTTGACTGACTTTTAATGCGGAGAGGCAGAGCGATCCACTGGCCGTTTCTCAATGTCGAGTAAACCTGCTGCAGAGCCACTATTTCAAGTATACTACGTCATCGAGTGGCGCCGAATGCTGGGCATTTAACATGCATTTAAACAGTCCTTCGGCGCCACTCGATGACGTAGTATACTTGAAATAGTGTCTCTGCAGCAGGTTTACTCGACATTGAGAAACGGCCACAGTTTAGGCACGGCCCCCTTTGACCTTTGGAGCAGGTGACCTGTCTATCAAAAGGTTGACCTACAACCTTTGAGCAGATTTTTTTAAGGGTGGCAGTTTTGACTTTAACGGCGGTAGACAAACACTTGTACCATGTAGTATTGCAATCCTGTAGAACAGGGGTGCCCAACCTTTTTTGAACCGAGAGCTACTTTTAAAGTTGCCAGTCTGCCGAGATCTACCAGTCCAAATAGAGAGGCTGTCATTACTGACAGCCTACTACCAGGTAAATACACACTTCTACTTGTATAAAACTGACCTTTTTACGATTAATACTCCATAAAATACTGCAGATCCTTTATCTTACCTGCTCTTTCTAATCTACACACATACAGGTATTTAACTGAAGTTACACAACAGTGTTGTTGATATAGAGTTGGAGTTTATTCACACGTCACATACTACAGTGGGTAATTGAACAGTGCTGCCACATATGACCAGTGGCGTCTGGTCATTAGGGGCAGGTGGGGTACAGCCCCACCTAGTGTCAGCAGAAAGTATTAAAAAAAAAATGATTACAAAAAAAATGCATAAAATATATATAAAATATATTTTAAGATCATGTTTAATCATCTGATTCGTCTGTACATTGCTGTTTTAGTCTGTGTTCTTCTAATTAGTGTCTACAGTGTGTGCCTATTGAGCTGTTTAGAGCCATGTGGGACAAAACCCGATCCTGCCCCTCCCTCTCCCTGTTTAAGTCAATGGTGACTGTAAAAACTACACTGCGCATGCTCAGAGTATTGTCCTATTTAATGTGTGTGGCAAAAAAATAATGACCATAGGGGCATAGAGCTGCCATCCCCACCATACGTCATCTCACATCATTCAGAGCTGATTGGCTGTAAGTACGTGTGCCGCGAAAAGCGTGGTGTGTGAAGAGGAGACGAGAGAGCTGCAGTGACGCATCCTAAAACCCGGAAGTAAGCTGCGCATGGCTTCCCTCGACAAAAAAGCAATGAGATTTCTCCATAGGATTTTAGAAAATAGCTCCAAATAAGATCTGTGGGAAACGTAGCTGTTAGATAAATGCACGTTTTGTTCAGCCGGATAATATCCACATGTCTACCCTACTTTTATAATTTTCGAATCATAAATCTATTGATTAGATTTATGATAGACTTTTGAAACTACAAGAACATAAGGAGGACTTTTACAAAAAAGTAATAGAGATTTTTGTCCAGAGGGATAGGCAAATGGACTTCATCTTCATGTCAAGGTAAGACTGCAATTTGATTGAAAATGGGATCTTACTAAGAGAGAACAATTACATATTTAAATGATAAAATTACATCTTTTGGGTATCCTTTTGTTGAACTGTCTGTTTAAAATTAATTGAAGCATCAGATAAAAAAAACCTTTTGAAAATATTATATTTTGATTTAGGTCAAAATATAATATTTGTAAACCTGAAGAGTCAGTGCCAGAGCCTCACCAGCCATGAACCTCACTGCAGAAGCTTATATATAGACATCTACGTTTTTTGTGCCCCACCACTTTTGTACATATAAAAACACCACTGAAGCTACACAGGAATCTGCTGCCAAAGTGCAATAAAAAGACAAAATTAATAGAATCAAACCCTTTTTTGTTGCATTTTAGTAGAGTATAAAAATAAATGCCTTTAAAATAGGATGCAAGCAACACTAGTTTCTTAACCTGAATTGATAATAGACTATAATCAATTTAAGTTTGCATTCTTATAGCCTACCATTTTGTACAATAATTATAATGACTAAGTTCAAACAAACTAAAACTCACAGCTGATTAATAACGGTATCTAACTTGAGTTTTTATTATATCAAAAACCTGTTGAAATGCTACTGTTATTGTTGTTGTTTACTGTCCCCAAAAGCGCGTCGGCAGCCTCCAGGCAGGAATGCTTCTTTCACAACTTCGCCATCTTTGAAAGACTTCATGTGTTTCGCAAGAACGTGACTGACCCGATAAGATGCTCTGGTAGCAGCCTTGCTCTTGTTGTTGGGTCTGGTGAAAATGGACTGCTGTGCATTTAGCTGTCCTTTCAGGCCCCTCCCCTTTTGGGAGCGTAGGGCAGAATTAGGAGGGAATTCCGTCTCGTAGTGTTTGTGCACTGTTTTGAAATGCCGCTCCTAAATTACCCTTCTTCGATAAAGCCACGCTCGCATTGCAGATGAGACAGATGGACTTTGAATTGGAATAGATACAAAAATAATCATCCTCCCACTCGGAGTGAAAATTATATATTTTGGGCTTTTTTGCTTCGGCCATAATTGCGGTCTTGTGTGTGCGGACTGTCACTGCTGTTGTTGACACGGACAACGTCAGCGAAATAGTGCCCACTGCCGATCAGCCACGCCCCGACACATGGGGTCTAGCCGGCCAATCACAAAGCTTTGATGCATTCAAGTGCATTATTCTGGCACGGGAAGATTATGTTATTGGACATTAACGATAAAACGGAATATTGTTGTTCTATTTTTGGACACATCTCGCGATCGACTGGTTGGGCACCCCTGCTGTAGAACATTCAGAATCTCAGATGTAAAAAACAGAAGAAGAATTTGTCTACTCGCCCCGAAGGAGAAAATACATTCTTAGTTGTCGTTTTACAGATATTTTGATTGTTTTTCATGTAAAAACATATTAGAGCTTCTCAATTGTCAGAATTCTTTTTTTGTGAGTGACCATTTTCCAGACCCCCACAACAAACACACCCATATCTGTAGATAATCTATCAGCATTTGGTTGTTGTTGGACTCATTTGGATCAGAAATGAGGACAAACAGAGACTTTAAACGTACCAGTTCTGGCTGATCAGGCAGTCCAGCAGGTCCTTCACCTGGCTCGGCTGTCCGCTCGACACCATCAGCTGCTTCAGATGCTTTAAGTGTTTGGTCTTCAACAGTTTCTGGTACTGACCCTTTTCGCTGATGAACGTTAGAACAGTCTCCCTGATCTGAGGAATCACAAAGGCAATAATGTCAGAAAAAACAAAAGGAATGGCAGAAACAGTCATAGAGATACCAACGTCTCAACGCACATGACTGTTTAGATTTATGTTTTCAAACCAAGACAACAGCGTTCACACATATCTCGGTAGCTTCCTGTTTAACACCTTTACTGAAACTGCCACCTAGAAACCATCAATACATAACATTTTCTATATTAAAAACCCTGAAATCAACTATTAAAAAAACAGGAAGCTACAGAAGAGGAGATGATATAACAACGTATTTAAAAGCATATATACTAGGTTTTGCATCGGTTACAACAACAGTGCAATATACAGTGGAGGAAATACGTATTTCATCCCTTGCAGATTTTGTAAGTTCACCCACTTACAAAGAAATGAATGGTCTATAGTTGTAATGGTAGGTTTATTTTAACAGTGAGAGTAAGAATATCAAAAAGAAAATCCAGAAATTTACATTATAAAAAAGATAATAATTGATTTGCATTTAACTGTGGGAAATAAGTATTTGATCCCCTTGCAACCAACAAGAATCCTGGCTCCCACAGACCGGTTACATTAGTCCATTTCTTTTAGGAAGGTACTCATAATATCAACTGTGTTACTTATATAAAAGACACGTGTCAACTGAATAAATACATCAGATTCCAACCTCTCCACCATGAGTTAATTTCCTGTGATGTGTGCCATGTTGTGAAAGCACGTTGAGCTGCACCTGGGGTTTGATAAGTGCTATACAAATAAAGCTTTATCAATATAAACTTAAAGGTATCCTATTATGCTATTTTCAGGCATATATTATGGGTCTCAGATATATAAAAAAAAATATAAAAAACATGTCTATGATGTGTTTTGCTCAAAATACCAAACAGATTTTAGACATCCCGCAGATTCAGCTAAATGCTGCCGTGATGAAATGCCATATCATGTTCCAAACCACATCAAGGATTATTTCTGAAACAGTATGGAGCTCAAATGCTTTTTATCTCGCGGGTTTACCACGAGGTGAGTTCCTCATTTTATTTCCTGCTTTTTGACGCATACTCTCTCCAGTACGGGTTAGCTATGAGTGTTAGCTATGCTTGCTAACGTAAACAAAGACCATATTACGTCCAAAACATTTTGGGCATTGTTTCTGATAGCAACGTTTCTGATAGTGCCGTGGGTCCACATTTCCGATATTACGTCATATCGGACGCAAATCTGGATTTAGAGATTTGGGTACTGAGGAAAAGAGAGGGGGTTTTGTTTTCTGACACTTTGTGAGTTCCCTGACACATCGGGGACACATAGTTATGTATAAAAGACATCAAAAAGTGCATTTTGCATGATAGGCAAGGCAAGTTTATTTATATAGCACTTTTCTGTACGCGACAATTCAAAGTGCTTTGAATTGGTCCCCTTTAATTGACATCTAACCTGTGAGGGAACTCCAGCTAACTCCCCGGTATTCATGAGCTCGTCCACCTGATCCAGGACAGCCACCGGGTTACACCCTGACAGAAAGCCCTGGAAACAGCAGAAACACAGTCAGGTCAGAACTCAAATGTAATTAGGGCCTAAAATGAAACCGATCTTCTCACATGCATTGACAGGGATGCACTCACTTGGATCTGCTGAGCCTTTTTGTTGGCAGAGGGGACGAGAAGGAGAGCTCCGAGAGCAAAGGCCGGCAGATTGAACTGTGCGAAGCGATTGGCAATTCCTATCAGATCCAGATTCAGCAGGAAAGGGCACCTTGGGAAGAAGAGACCGTGAAATAAACATGAAGAGAAATTGACACATTATTCAGGTCAACAGGTCCTTTTTTCCTTTCAAATGAATTCAGAGTCATTCGTTAACTCAAACGTGTGAATCAAAATATGTTTTCAGAGATATGATGTCATATAAAAAACACATCCCCTTTTTGTGAGTGAGGTGTGAAAACTAAATGAGTGTTTGCCACGGATAGTAAATATAAGGGTAACATATTCAATCAAGAACTAAGCTGAATCTAAGCTTTCTAAAAACATATGTTTTGAAAAAAACATATAAAAACCAATTCAAAATAGAACAAGCCAACATGAAATTGGAAAAGAATTGCTCTAATGTATAGTGGCACTAAATAAAACACTTAATACCCTTCAGCTGTAACTGGTATATTTCACTTTTTAAATGTATCGTGATACTTTTTTTCGTGAGGTTATATCGTCTGTCATTAGATTGTGGTGTCTGTTATGTGTCATGTATTATTTTGCATTTATTAAATGAACAAAAAAGACTTAAGACATGAAGTTCTTAACACTTTTGGCCCACAAACCTGCTTTAAAATGCAGTCTACCCAGATCGTTTAACCTGTTAAGCCCCAAGCATGTTTTTCAGGTTTCAGGCTTGAAAATGACATGCCCAGAACAAATGACTATATCTTCACTTCTAAAAAGGGGTAAATTAATAATCTTTTTTCTCAAAGCAATGGTAAACCTGTGAGTTGGATGTAGAAAAGTCAGAATCAATATAGATGTTTTTATTTTAAAGTAAATTCAGATTGAACATAGTAAAAAACTGTAAATTATAGTTTCCGTCGAAAAAAGAAACATTACTTATGGTGAAAACCACCTTTGCATGATGGGATAGTAGACTAAAAGCTTTAGGAATCCAAACTAAAACATATAATAAGTACCCTGTGTAAATTTGACCTTTTTAGAGAGATTTAGAAAAAACAAAACCCACCTGGGGTCCTTTGGGTATATTTGCCATATCTCTGGAACCTGTTGAGGTCTCCATATTAAGTTGAATAATTAAAACGAAAGTTAATATAATAAAATATTATCAAATAATAATCAAATATAATCAAATATATTCTTGTATAACCCACAATGAAAATGCATTATATTTCATGTTGTTCTATAATCACAGTATTTACAAACACAAGGGGTTTGGTAAATTGAGTTAGTGAGTGGGCCTAATATAGTTTAATGTCACAACTGAAGTGGGCCAGTTGAAGTTCGAATTGAAATGTCACAACTGAAGTGGGCCATTTGAAGTTAGAATTGAAATGTCACAACTGAAGTGGGCCAGTTGAAGTTAGAATTGAAATGTCACAACTGAGGTGGGCCAGTTGAAGTTAGAATTGAAATGTCACAACTGAAGTGGGCCATTTGAAGTTAGAATTGAAATGTCACAACTGAAGTTGGCCATTTGAATTTAGAATTTAAATGTCACAACTGAGGTGGGCCAGTTGAAGTTGGAATTTAAATGTCACAACTGAAGTGGGCCAGTTGAAGTTAGAATGTAATGTCACAACTGAAGTGGGCCAGTTGAAGTTGGAATTTAAATGTCACAACTGAAGTGGGCCAGTTGAAGTTAGAATGTAATGTCACAACTGAAGTGGGCCAGTTGAAGTTAGAATTGAAATGTCACAACTGAAGTTGGCCATTTGAATTTAGAATTTAAATGTCACAACTGAGGTGGGCCAGTTGAAGTTGGAATTTAAATGTCACAACTGAAGTGGGCCAGTTGAAGTTGGAATTTAAATGTCACAACTGAGGTGGGCCAGTTGAAGTTGGAATTTAAATGTCACAACTGAAGTGGGCCAGTTGAAGTTAGAATGTAATGTCACAACTGAAGTGAGCCAGTTGAAGTTAGAATTTTAATGTCACAACTGAAGTGGGCCAGTTGAAGTTAGAATTTTAATGTCACAACTGAAGTGGGCCAGTTGAAGTTGGAATTTAAATGTCACAACTGAAGTGGGCCAGTTGAAGTTAGAATGTAATGTCACAACTGAAGTGAGCCAGTTGAAGTTAGAATTTTAATGTCACAACTGAAGTGGGCCAGTTGAAGTTAGGATTTAATGTAAGAAATGTAAAACTGTGAATTGAGGTTTTATATTAGAAAAGGACCACAGCATGATATATTTCGTATGATTGTCACATTGTAACGACAGAAGGTAAAAACCCTGTAAAAGTGTGGACCATTTTCTTCAAATAAAATCATCCCACCTTTTTGGATTAGGATAACTTAAAATAAATCTGCGCTCTCCTCTCCTGCTTAAAGGTAAGATTGCACACTGCCACACTCACACTTAGGCAGGGCCACACCTCATTACTGATACCAGAATCCTTCGGGATCACTTATACGGATTTAGTGCGTCGTCTGAATTGAAACAGCAGTTAATTGAACCTGGTTCTTCAGGAGTTAGTAGAGGTGAGACCTAGCTGATCCAGGTGGATCCGAGCCTGGCAGTAAACTTACATAGACTCAATAGCTTCTGTTAGGTTAATTAGTAGGTCTGAGTAATTGCCGGAATAAATTAACAGGCCTCCCGACTCCAACAAACCCATTGGTCGATTTTGGTGATTGACTCCTCTTTTGAACCGTTAGAGCCAATAGAATCGAGGGGGGGTTCCTAAATCCATCTAAACATTACCATTGAGGATTGAGAGTGATGCACACGCAGTTTGCCCAAACTGAAAGCTATGTTGCACTCTATAGAAAACTATGTTTATTGCCATAAATATGATGATGGATTAACCTCTGGATTAACCTTCAGCAGCGTTGTTCTCGTTTTAATGCCATTGAAAACAACTTTTGATCAGAACAACAGCTAAGGTAAGACGTTTTGGCTCCTTAAAGCACATTTCTTTGTTGTTGTTTCTTGTCGTTTGGCCGCGAGTTCTGATTGCTCAGTGATGATACTTATATGTCTGGAATCTGTGGAATCTCAGCTTGCTAATCGATATCTTTTTTGTGCAGATCCGATAAGTAATAAGGATATTTTACCTTGAGTTCTGTGCTAAGTGCGTTAGCATTTTTTCACTCAGGGCTAATTCAGAGCCTTTGTTATTACCCTTTTGTTTTGTTTAGCTAAAAACGGTTAATATTGTCTGATAGCTGAGTTTCTTCCCGTTAAGTGGGTATGACACATTCATAGTTTGTTAAATATTAAGAAGCCTTCAGACGCTTTTTCTTGCAAGATGTTGCGTTTTGCCCCCGCCCGCGGGGGCGTGGGGTTTAACTGGTTAAAGAAAATAATCACAAGAGATAAATCTATCGGTGCATGTACTGAATTCTCCTATTTTTCTGTGACTAGTAGTCCAGGACTGTATTATAATGTCCTATCCAATGTTGATTTGAGTGAAGCGTACTTGAGGAGGAGAACGAACGTCCTGTAGAGCATGGCCTGTTGATCCGGAGTCAGAGGAAGAGAAGCTGTCCGCAAGAAAACAGATCAGACTGTGAGGATCATTGAAGAGGCTTTCTGACCAGAGCAAGGGTTAGGAGAACAATCTGGCGTCTGTGGATGTTGCAGGCCGGTAAAAAGACAGTTTGATCCAGGGATGTCCAAACTTTTTCCCCTGAGGGCCACATACAGAAGAACATACAAAGGGCTGGGCCACTCTCTAGAGGTGAGGTATACTGCCTCATAGGTTAAATTATAATTCAGCAAAATCAATCAAATGTAGGTCAATTATGCTTTCTACTTGAATATGATTTAAGAAACATCACAGCTCTCCAGAGGGTTTCAGTTCCTGTTGCAGCTCATCCCTTAAAACAGGAGCCTCAGATTGGTTATAATAAGGGGAAATATGAAGGGTCTATTTAAAGCTTGTAATGGAAATAAAACAAAGATTAGTTAGAACATGTTCTCAGCTCTAATTGACTAAATGTCTTTGAATAGTGGGCTTATTAACACATGAAAACTGCTGTGTAATATAGACTCACATATATATTTAAGAAGTACAATATAAGACAAGCACGAGTTTCAGGTGGGGGCCATATATCATTTTACTTTAAGAACTTGCTGAGGGCCAATTAGAAATGGACAACGGGCCGCATTTGGCCCCTGGACCGTAGTTTGGACACCCCTGGTTTAATCATTTCCTTAGTCTGCATGAAATGATTGGATGGCCTACGTGCCCGTCTACCTCTCATTTCCCCGATTCTCTCCCGCGAAAAAAGGGCTGGGATTCTTTTGTTGGATAACTTTGAAAAGTAGCTTACTGGTCCTGGTTTCTCCAAAGTCGCCATACCCTGATTTAATGAAATTGAATTCACTGTTATAAACGTCGTACCCGAGACAAATGGTGCCAGTATCATACTCCTCCAGGTCCTGGAGAAACTGGAAATCTGGGGACAAAGAGTAAACATTTTTAGCTTTGCAAACATTTCTCAGTCATCACTTGTATTATTATAGCAGTAATGGTTCAAGGCATTTTTTATTCTGGTAATCACTAAGTTAAATCACAATTTAAATGCAATGTTTATTGTTTGATTCTAGCCAAAAAACCTTTCCTGCTTTTCATATCTAGTCGTCTCTATGCCCACATTCCCCATCTATTTCTCCACTATAACCACTAACCTTTATTAGAACTATGGCATTTTTATTACCATTATCTTTCTATATACCTATATGTTCACTTTGTTTTATGGGGTTTTATATTGCTGCATTGATTCAGTTGTCTTATGTCTTATCTGTCTGAGAGAAACCATTATTTATTTTATTTGTATTATTATGCATTTTACCTCCTTGTGTCTTTTAACATGTTATATTTTGCTACATATACCTTTTAAAGTTCTTAACAAATGATCTGAGGGGAATTTCTTGTTGCTTGTGATGTGCCATTTTGTAAAGCACTTTGAGCTGCACGTGTTGTAGGAAAAAATATAAAAATAAAAATAATATAAAATAAAAAATAAAGCTTTATTATTATTATATTTATTAAATAACTGCAACTATCCAACTCTCTGAGGCTCTGGTTGCGTAGTGAATTTCAAAAATATTTTAGTTCTGCTTTTTTTGTAACACATTGTAACCACATTTTACTGAAGATGTAAATGTCTGAAGAAAAATGGAAATGCCAACGTTATTTGCATTTCTTCAAATAAGTGCTGAAGTTTGCAGTTACCACCCATAGAGCCGGCACAGCCACTAACGCCTCGAGCACCTTCTGGAGGTGGCAGATCTGAGGGGAAAACAAACAAAGGTTTTATTTACACCAAGCTTTCTTTATGTAATGTCAAACTCAACTATTTGACAAAGACAGAAGGAAAACTAAAAGACAGAAATCATGTATGTGTGGGACACTGCATTCACTACAATTTAAAATTTCAAATAAGAACTGATAAAAACACAAGATAAGATTTACTTTATTGATCCCAAATGTGGACATGCTTTCATCTCAGCCGTTAAAACAAGGCATTGGACATAATGTGAAATAAAAAGAGTAGAAAACATCTCAAAATAGAAAATGAAACAGAACTAAAAAGTGAAATATAAGCAAGTTGACCGTGAAAGATAAAACTCTGTAGACTATCTGTCAAATAAAAACTATGAAGGGTCAAATTACAGCAAACAAATGTTATAGTAGGATATTATTTACTTTAAAGGTCCCCTGTTATACTGTTTTTCATCAATATATTACAGGTCTCAGATATATACAAAACATGTCTCTGAAGTGTTTGGCTCCAAACACCAAACAGATCATTGCAGCATTACCCATAATCCCCTCTGTTTCAGCCCTGTTTCCAAAGTGCTGATTCTCTGTCTGTTACTTTAGATGAAAATAAGGAGCCCCTCCCCACGCCCCTCTGAGAGAGATTTGGTTAGAAAGAACACAATGGCGCTCTAGGAGGAGATTCAGGTGATAAGGTGGGGGGGGTTACCTTGGTTGCTGATTGGCTAATGGTTACACAAGACAAAAAATCGTTATGACATCATAAAGTGGCCAAAATCTGATCAGCTCATTTTCAGACAGGTTTTTATAGAAATGGATCAGGACCAAAAGAGAGAGAATCTTTGTTCCTGAAACTTTCAGAATCTCTTTACACAGAGGGGACACATGTTGATGTATAAGAGACATGGAGAAGAGCGGACACATGTTGATGTAGAAGAGACATGGAGAAGAGGGGACACATGTTGATGTAGAAGAGACATGGAGAAGAGCGGACACATGTTGATGTAGAAGAGACATGAAGAAGAGGGGACACATGTTGATGTAGAAGAGACATGGAGAAGAGGGGACACATGTTGATGTAGAAGAGACATGGAGAAGAGGGGACACATGTTGATGTAGAAGAGACATGGAGAAGAGGGGACACATGTTGATGTAGAAGAGACATGAAGAAGAGGGGACACATATTGATGTAGAAGAGACATGGAGAAGAGGGGACACATGTTGATGTAGAAGAGACATGAAGAAGAGGAGACACATGTTGATGAAGAAGAGACATGGAGAAGAGGGGACACATGTTGATGAAGAAGAGACATGAAGAAGAGGGGACACATGTTGATGTAGAAGAGACATGGAGAAGAGGGGACACATGTTGATGTAGAAGAGACATGAAGAAGAGGGGACACATGTTGATGTAGAAGAGACATGAAGAAGAGGGGACACATGCTGATGTAGAAGAGACACATGCTGATGTAGAAGAGACATGAAGAAGAAGGGACACATGTTGATGTAGAAGAGACATGAAGAAGAGGGGACACATGTTGATGTAGAAGAGACATGGAGAAGAGGGGACACATGCTGATGTAGAAAAGACATGAACAAGTGGATTTTGCACAATAGGTGACCTTTAAGTGTGTAAGGAATAACGTGTTTCTGGTGCAAATTTGCTCACCAGGTTGAATCCAAGCAGCTTCTGGAGCAGACTGTTCCACAGCTGAGGGTCGTACACTTGGTACTCCAGGCACAGGTCGGCCACCAGACGCACCGCCTGAGGACAAACGCTGCTTTATTTCTCCTGCCTGCAGTTTGTGTGAAAAGTCTCAATGTTTTCAGTTAGAAACTTACCTGCGGCTCATGACTGTGGTTCTTCCAAAGCCCTTTAACCAAGCCCTCCTTGGGACTACTGAGGAACGACTGCACCGTGTAGGGGATGTTCAACCCCTCCAGTTGAGAGACGAAGATGTAGCACTTCAGGTAGTATCTGCATGGGAATATACAGTTTTAACACATTTTACAAACGTATACAAAAGTATTTAAAACGTCGTCATCCGTGTCTATATCTCGAACAGCACTTATCTGCCCGAGTACTTCAATATGGGCCAAAATAGTATCCGTTGGTAAAGCGTGTTGATCAATTTGATCTGCTAAGGATAACATGGCATCTTAGAGCCCACCGACGTCTTCCATGTTGTCTGCCCAGCCTTATTTTCATTTAGTAGTTTGCCTTATTTTTATTCAGTAGTCCTTCTCCTTCTTCCTCTTCTTGAGTAGTCAGTGTTGGGGTGCTGTTGCTTTGGTCTGGATCTGTGAGCTAACCACACCCCGTTCATTTGAATATAAGAAATGGAAATGTGGCATTATGAAGTAAAAGTCTCTTGAAATAAATACATGTGTATTTAAAATGTATATATATTTATTGCCTGGCATATTTATTTAATTATTTATGTATTTATTTAATTTTGGCTTTAACGGCATTCCATAAGTTTGAACGTTTTCAAGTATTTTTGTACGAGGCATTCATCAATACTTGTGTTTTATCTACATAGCAATGCAGACGACACACACACACATTTATACAACCCTTTCAACAGGAGATAATGGTCCAATTCAAGCACTGAGGAAACTGTTCATGTCTTACACTGCAACCTTTATTAATGTATTTCAAACCTGTGTTATTCTATATAAGCTTGTTGTCTCTTTGCTTTAAATGCCATTTTATAATATGTTTCCGCTGCACTAATTCTTAATGTTTTTTTAATTTTGTAAAGCGCTTTGAATTGCCTTGAGTTGAAAGGTGCTATAAATAAACTTGCCTTACAATAACAGTGGTCTCCATGCCAGTACAGCTGTAAACAATGTACTGCTGTGAAAGGGAGCAGTGGACAAATGTGTTTTTCCCACTTTAAAATCAGGCAACTCTAAATGAAAGTGTGTGCTATATTTTAAATATTTTCACAGCTTTACTTTGCCGTCATACCACACTTTCCGGTACTAAAGGCGTTATATCCACCTGCCCAAATTGAAAAAAATCCAGTAATTTTACCTTGACTGGTACAGTAAGTTTGTGTTATTGTGTGACAGACAGAACCACTTTTAGAGACAGTGGTAGGCGGTTAATCCCCGGTTTGCTAGGTAAAACTTCACAATATAGTCTGGTGGCGTGGAAGAGAGCAGCTTCAGTTCCCTTTCTGTAAAGGCTGTCTGACGGCAAGGTAAAGCAGTGAAAGTATTCTAAATATCGAGTAAACTTTTATCAGGGGTTTTTTCTTTGGTTTTTCCCGACATAACGCCCACAGCTGTACATTGCTTCGTTCCCTGGTACAACTGTCTGTTTGTCTAACTGACTATGAATAACTATCTTAGACAACTCCACTTTCAAACCTCCCTTTAAATAAACTTTGTAACAACAGCATTAAACAGATTGTTGATTGTGTATATAGGATATACTTATCTGTATATTGTATAATTGTATTTGGGATTGTTGGAAACATCATTTCGATCTCTCCGTCTGTACACACAAACTGAAAGATTGACATTAAAGTTGACTTTTGAAATTTCCCGTTACTTCATTTTGTTCCTGGGGATCTGCAGGTGAGCTTCCAGAGTGTCAGAGTCAGCGAGGCGGACGAGACACAGCAGCGCTCGAGCTCGATGGCAGAATGTCAGACGAGGTCCAGAAGTGCTGAGAGGCTAAAAGGAGGGAAATCCAAAAACACAGACGTCAGCAACTCTCCTCAAGGTTCAAGGTTTTTATTGTCATTTCCACATAGCTACAGTGTAGATATGTCAATGTCACAGGCTCCTCCAACAGTGCAGCACAATAACACAGACAAAATAGTTAAAATAGTGCAAGTGATTACAAATAAAATAGGATAGAAATAGTGCAAGGAGAGTCTTTATACAAGTAATTGGAATATGATATATTAGCTCAATCATTTGTAAGTTGCAGACAGATGAATGTCCTTTCTCTGGACTGTTTGTGCAATGATCACTCACCCAGTTTTCAGCAGATAGGATGGGGTTCAGGACACGGACAGCGTCATTGATGGGGAAAGCCTGCAGCATGTACACCACCCTGACAGCATCATAATGAACAGATACGTGTACATTTTTTGGGGGTTTTTTACTCTTTGTCTTACCACAGTGGATATGAAATAATGCAGGGAAAGATTTGTAACAGTTTTATACTTTACGTTAAAGGAACAAATAGATGATACTACCTTACTTCATTGAAGTTATTGGACAGAAATGTTCTGACCTCAGTGATCACTCAATCAAAAACCTATCTTTTTAATATGGCTTAACTTTAAATTCTCACTAGTATCATTGTCCATGTTTTACTGTGTTTTGCTTTTATTTGAACATATTTAAATTTCTTGTCAGCTTTAATTTACGGGAATTTCATTAGGATCACTGACTGTAGATGTTTTAACTTGTTCTGTATTTATTTTAACATTATTTTAATATTGTAGTTATGTTTTCCAAATAAAGTGTATTATTAATGTTACATTAAAGGTAGGGTAGGTAAGAACGGAGAAACCAGCTCGAGTGCTAGAATTTGAAAATACACAACCGAAAAAAAATCTGCCCCTTCCTTCAGACTTCCTCACAGAGCCCCTCCTCCAACACACACAAACGCACACATGACCAATGAGGGCACGAGATAAGTTTGTGCCCAGATGGAAGGCTGACAGGCAGGTAGGCCATCCAGTTACTTTAGCCGGGCCGGCTCAGATGATTGGTCGTGCTTTTTACAGCGCTACGGCTTCCACTGATGACTTTTTTTTATGGATTTATTGTCAAAGCATTTAATATAATCATTGCTATCGGGATGTTAAGAGCATTCCATGGAATATAACAAAAAGTGTTTCTGAAGTGAATTACCTACCCCACCTTTAAGCAAAGATTTAAAGTAAAGAGTGCTTTCTTTTTTATTGAATTTTCATTATTAAAGAACCTTTTGAGAAGGGATCTTACCTCATTAAGTCCGGGTCCTCCTCCATGTTGCTCACACATTCACGATTACCAATATCCTTTGTCAAAAAAAAGAAAAAAGGTCCAAATGTAACACAATGGCTCCAATGTAGGCAGAGCAACAGAAACTGATTAGCTACTAAAGACGGGGCTCAGAGACAAACCTTGGTGACAGCTGGGCCCGTTTTGCAGATCCATTTCTCCAGCATCATGTTACGGATTTTCAAAAGATCCACGTTGTTAATGGTGGCTATTTCTTTAACCACTGCATGTATATCTGCACAAA
Organism: Gymnodraco acuticeps; assembly: GCF_902827175.1. Taxonomy (NCBI): domain Eukaryota; kingdom Metazoa; phylum Chordata; class Actinopteri; order Perciformes; family Bathydraconidae; genus Gymnodraco; species Gymnodraco acuticeps. The sequence goes on from NW_022991187.1 coordinate 1,296,118, forward strand.
TGATCAGTTTCTCCCAGTTAAAACATATCAAACAATGTAGCATAATGAGTGTAGCATTAATGCGTTTAACATCATTTCTAGCTGATGTAAAACAATTGAATGTCATCAAAAGATGTGCAAAGTAAAATAAGTGATAAGACTTTAATCCAGTAGCCAACATGTGCTTAAGGAAATAAATCCATATAGTCCTACAGTATAGCTAAATGTAGCTTTACTTCAGCAGCTGTTTGAGCCAGTGGTGGGAAAAGTATTCAGATTCTTTACTTGAGCAAAAGCATTGCATCAACAATCATACTTAAGTAAAAGTAATTAAGTACTTAATCTGTAAAGTTACTAAAGTTGTCAGTAAATAAATCTGTCGGATGAATGTTACAAAAAAAAAAGTAATAGTAGTAGTATAAAATGAAGTACCTCAAAGGTGTACTTAAGTCCAGTACTTGAGTAATGTGCTTTTTTCTCTGCTCTTGCATGTTTTATTTGAATGCCATCAAACTGCAGATGAAAATAAGCCTCTATGGCTTCATGTAAATGTGGCACATTTACATGAAGGATTTAGGTGCTCATGTTAATTAATGTGCATATTCCCTTCTTAAAGGTTCCCTGTTATACTGTTTTTCATCAATATATCATAGGTCTCAGATATATAAACATGTCTCTGAAGTGTTTGGCTTCATTACATTACATTACATTGCATTTAGCTGACGCTTTTGTCCAAAGCGACTTACAATAAGTACATTCGACCAGGAAGACACAACCTTGAAGAAAACAAACACCAAACAGATCATTGCAGCATTACCCATAATCCCCTCTGTTTCAGCCCTGCTTCAAAAAGGGCTGATTCTCTGTCTGTTACTTTAGATGAAAGTAAGGAGCCCCTCCCCACGCCCCTCTGAGAGACATTTGGTTACAAAGAACACAATGGTGCTCTAGGAGGAGATTCAGGTGATAAGGTGGAGGGGGGGGGGTTACCTTGGTTGGTGATTGGATAATGGTTACACAAGCCAAACAATCGTTATGACATCATAAAGTGGCCAAAATCTGATCAGCTCATTTTCAGACAGGTTTTTATAGAAATGGATCAGGACAAAAAGAGAGAGAATCTTTGTTCCTGAAACTTTCAGAATCTCTTTACACAGAGGGGACACATGGTGATGTAGAAGAGACATGGAGAAGAGGATTTTGCATAATAGGTGACCTTTAAATAAATACAAAATGTAATTAGTTACTTTCCACCACTGGTTTTAGCACATGCTCACCAGGATGAACTTGAATGCCACAGTCTCTGTAGCGCTGCTCCACGCTGCTGTGCTCGTACAGAGCGATGAGGAGCCAGGACGGCTGCCTAGTCAGCTTCAGATGCTCGGGGCCGTTCAGACGACTCGCGATCAGCGTGTTCTCCGTGGCCGAGCACTGGAACTGCAGCTTCAGCTTCGACAGGAAGATTTCCCCTTTGGCCCGCGCCGCCCCCTGCTCAGGATGAGAGGGGAGCAGATTAAAAAACAACCACTACAGGAACATCTAACCAGATAAGGATGTGACAGATTTGAAGTTTATACAAGGTTTCCTCCTCTTCTTAAATATGTAATTAAACGGCTTTTCAAGAGATTTTCAGGCCCAGTTAAGATAAGAAGTACTTTACAGATTAAAAACAACTATAGGAGCCCAGATGCGTATTTAACCCAAGTTAAATATTTCCATTATTGTTATTATTTTAGATGGCACACATTTGCATTTAATTAGCACTTCTGACATTTGTCAAATGGTTGTAGTTTATTTGTATTAATCCATCTGTTGCTTGCCCGAAATGTGTATGACACAGACGGTGAACTGGCTCGGACATTTTCTGTTGACTTTGATGTATCAACAAAACTCCCAATGAACAGTCACTTTGACGCGTTCGGTCCTCTTTAAGATATTGTTTGTTTATTTGAGTCATTAATCGTTGTTAAACAATAACTTCACTACAGGACTCTTTTAATTGAAATGCATCAAAGTGATGAGCCTACCTCATGCTCTAAATAACTGTTCATTGGGAGTTTTGTCGCCAGACCAACCACTTCACAAACATCTAACCAGATAAGGATGAGACAGATCTTAAGTTTGTACAGAGTTCCCACCTGTTCTTGAATATGTAATTAAATGGCTTCTCAAAAGCTTTTCAGGCCCAGTTACCTCTAATTCAAGGTCCCAATACAGAGTATTCTTTTTAAACAGGGATCAAGATTAGCTTCGGTTACAACACTGAGAATGTTATACTCAGAACTAGTGGGCTTTATAGAAGCTTACAGACCATTTGAAATAGAGAGGCTTGAATGTGTGAACACTTCTCAGACTATGTGCTCTTTTTGCCTGCTCCAAAACAGCAAAGCAAAACAATATACAATGTAAGATACTTCTATTACAAATTGAATAGCTTAGCAAAAAACTTCAATTTATATTCCTGTACTAAGTATATAATATATATAAGTATATATATATATAGGCATTTTATATGGCCAATGTACATTTTTATTTCCTTCTTTTGTGACACTACACATTCAAGGACCTGTGGAAACAGTACCGTGATGAAAAATGATAAATACTGACGTCAAGATTTGGATCCTTTAGCCAGGCATCTCCAAGAGCCAAACAGAACCGGAGGGACTGCGTCTTTTCGTAGCCTGCGGAGAACAGGAAACCTTCAGCACATTCTGTAGGAGCCATGTCCTTAGTTTATGTTAATGTATCATTTGTGACCTGCTCTATCGAAATCAGTCACATTGACCCGAAGACACATTTTGAGTTGTATACACTGTTGGAAAGAGGAGATTCCTAGCTTTCTAATGATATCAGGATTGTTTTTGTACTTCAAATATTAAGCAAAATATGTCACATTATATAATGACTGTTACCGAGTCATCATTTTGAGAAAAAGGCCTTCAAAGTTTCCTCTTCTCTGGAATCCATCGATCTGATTGATTATTAGCGGAGCAAATTATCAAAGTAGTACGGAGGGAAAATATTTTCGTTTGGATTACTGCTTTGGGGGAAGCTCGTGTGTGTGTGTGTGTGTGTGTGTGTATATACGTGTGTGTTTGTGTATTTTTGCGTTTGTGTGTATTGTGTTTGTTTCCCGGGGGAAACTCTCAGGAGAAACACCGGCTGTTGTTGTGCCTGCTGTGACGTAAAGTTACTCCGTTCTCCGCTTGTAATTATGCCGAAGCTTCAAAGTTGTATTTATCATCTGAATTTGCCGAAACAAGTTTAATATTCTGAAAGCCAAGACTTTGTTTATTTGAAATCAGATGAAAACTGTAACGGACCCTGCCGTGTTATCTATAATTACTATACGCCTTACATTCATAATTTCAGCGGAGGGGGTAGGGGCTGCGCTGCGGAAGAGCAGAGTGGCGAGTGAGAGCTGTCATCTTCCCTTTACAAGTTTCAAACATGTATTTAGCGTGTGATTTTGGAAATAAAAGTTTCATATCCTAAAAGCCAAGACTTTGTTTATTTAAAATCAAACAAAACACCCGAACCCTGAAAACTATTTTATTACGCAAATCCACGTTTATTTTGAAATGAGCCGTTGCGACTTCCGACTGATTTCGATAGAGCGGGTCACATTTAAGATTAGATATACAGCATGAGAATGTGTGGTGTGTATTATTTATTTAATTTGAGTGTGTTACTCCTGCAGTCTCCTCCTGCTGTAGTCTTTAGACCTTGCTTTGTTGGGAGCGTGGGACACTTATGGCGCGTTTCCACTGCAGCGGGTAGCCCCGTTTAAGCGTCCTTAACCGTCCTCAAGCGGCCAGGCCGATTTTTGGTGGCGTTTCCATATAGCCTAGTACCGGCCAGCGGGTACTTTTTCCCTCTTTTTCCGGCCCCATAAAATCGTGGTTCCCTCAGACCAGGGCCAGGGCTGAACTAGTGACGTCAACACTCTCGACTGCTGATTGGTCAGAGAGAATCGTCACAAGATTGCGCGCGAGTTCATCCCTAGCGTCGCATATATATCTAGAAGCAAGCTTGCTGCATTTTTATAAACAGCATTTTGTAAACGGAGGAGCTACAAAAATGGCTATTTCTAAGAAAAGCACACCGTGGTCGACCGAGGAGGTGACGCACGATCGCTTCCATATCCTCCATTGTTGTGTGTGAGTTGTGTCGCATTGAAGATGACGCCACTGCAGTTTTATCTCAGCGTCGCTCCGCCCAAAAAGCTGATCGCCCCGCCTACACTGCGTTGCTAGCCCAGGTCCTAAACTGTAATGGAAATGCGCCACGGCCTGGGCCGGCCAGCGAGGCAGCCCGAGGCCAGAGCGAGGACGCTTAGGGACGCTTAAACGGGGCTACCCCGCTGCAGTGGAAACGCGCAATTAGCTTGGTTCATTATTCTGCTTGTTAGTATTTAAAGTACCGGTTTATTTAGGAAATAAATAGTTTGTTAATTTATTTTCGCATCAACTGTATATTATGACTTTAATGTCTCTATATAATGCCATACTATATAGTATGCCTTTTGTTAGAGCCAGTATTTTGTTTTTTATAAGAAAGGCCACCTAATTGTGACGTCTGTAGTCAACACACTATAAAAGACTACAATTCCCACGCGCCTCTCTAAAGTGACAGTGATGAGCAGCAACCTGCTAGAAAGACGCCGTCGAGGAACAGTTTTTAACAGTCCAATTACCCTTTAAGTTATTAAGTTATATAAGCCTTATCAAGAAAGAAAGAATACTTAAGTTGTTTGTTATTTTATTTGAGTTTTGCCAATTTTTTTGGAATATTCTCAATGCCTCTTTTCTTTGTTGCATGTGTAAAAGTTTGTTATTTTATTTTGAGCAAACACATCGCATAACATCATCTAAACTATCGGAGGCCAAGCAACTCTTCAACTGTAAGTAATATAAAGGAAAGAAAACGCGTTAGAACTTCTTTCTTAGACGCCTTAACATGTCTGTTTAAGGCATCTAGTGGCTTGAAAGAAAAACAAGGAAGGAAGCCACGAGACCTTTGTCATTTTTTAAAGACAAAGTATATTATCACATGCTATACTGTGACATCAGTCAGCCCAAGAGTGAATCACAAAGGATCAAACAAATGGATATCACGGTCACTGAACATACACATTTCCAGGCCGTGTAGTGGAAGTGTGTGTGTGTGTGTGTGTGTGTGTGTGTGTGTGTGATGTTTCAGACCTGCAGGCAGCTCCTGGGCGATCTGGTGAGCTGTGGCCGTGGCCAACTCCTGGTTCTGGATGCACTGGATGTACTTCATCATGGTCTTGGCCACCTTGAAGGTCTCCTTATTGTAGTGATGGTCCTGAGCCTTCTTCCTCTTCTCTAACACCAAAGGCTTCATCTTCTTCTCAAACACATAGTTCACTGCTGCCATGTATAACTTGTCAAGGCTCACCTGGAAAGAGATGCTATGACTTAAATCACTATTAAACTTCAGGAGGATAAATGTATCATTTTGGGGATTATACAGAGTAAAGGCCTTCACACCCATAAACTTCGTATTTCAAACATGCCAGCAATTTCAAGACAGATGCAACAGTTGTTCAATGAAAGGTTCAAATATAGAAACTACCAGGATTCTCTAGAAAGCAGCGTCTGAAAGTCTGTCTGAGGTAAATTGCTGTAAAGCTATTTTAAGGGCTTTCATCAAGTGAATTTAAGTTACCTCTGGTCACTCTCAGTTCCACTGTGTCTGTGTCTAATGCTTTTAGAAACAAACACAAAGAGTATATCAGGTATGAGCTGGTAAAGGTTGAAAGGAAAGAGGCTTCATGTTTTCAGACTATGGAGCCTATGTGTTGTTGATTTCTAATCCTCACTCAAAATATTCAAAATGTTGCTCCGTAGTGCCCATATTCTGTGTAAAAGTACTCGCGACTAAAACATCTTATTAGACCGCTTAGTTGAATACTCAATTCTGATTGGTCAATATGGATATTTCAGAGGTTGCTAATACTTGATAACACGCCGCTCCACCCCTTACTTAATATAAAGACAAATGTATTGACGTCCCTGTTGTGTAAAGACCTTAATGCTACTTTTCAGATTAGTGTGCTTTACCTTCATCAGTTTGCTAATCAGCAGCAGAGTAGGGAAGGTCTCCTCACTGAGCTCAGGAGCTAAACACAGGAAAGATAAACTGTTACAGTATCACCCACTCACAGCAATATATCTGAAAATATAGATAACGCCGGATACCAACAGGAAACAGGTGGGAGATTAAATAAATATAATAAGAGCTATTTGAGTTTGTCAACAATAATACTGAAACTAGAGTGTCTAACTCACAGATGATCTTCCAGTAGTGTTTGTTCTGCATGAGTGGGTGGAAGGGCAGTCTTCTGTTGAACAGGAGGTTTGGCATCAAGCTGTTTTCCAGAAGATACTCGGTTTCCACGTCCGACGGAGGAGAGACTCGCTTGTAGGACTTCAGGTGCTGAAGGAGGCCCATTGCCTGTGGGGAAAAAAAGACAGTGTTAAGAGTCTCTATTATATAATTTAAAAAGGGAAGAAACTCTTTAATCTGAAATGTACCCTTGTGTTTTTCTTACCCGACTAACAGAAAAGGTTGTCACAGTGTCATCTGCGGCCTGAATGATCTTCAGCACTACTTCGATCCTCTCGTAGTTATAAGGGCTGAGCTGTATGAGAAAAGCATTTCGAAAGTTAGGTGAACATTATTACATTTAGCTGACACTTTTACCCAAAGCGACTTACAATAAGTGCATTCAACCATGAAGTAACAAACTCAAAAGTCCTATAGGTACATTTCCTATCTATAAACCCAACCAGATTATTACGTGCTACTGCATTAGCTTCACTTAAAGCCAAATCCTTTGTAAGTGCTACGTACAGAAGAGTGTGTTTTATATATTTTTAAACTAAACAAAAAACGTGTTGCCATTTCAAGTTTTGTATGTCAATTAGAATTCAAGTAATTGGTTTGGCAATTGAAATAAAAATAATAGGGCTGTTGTCATTTTAAAGCTACACTATGGAGGAAAATATCTAAATACCTAAGTAAACTCGTGTTGTACGTTTTCCTTGAACTGTTTGTACTGGATCAACCTCCAGGTGAAATTGAAATGGCCTTATTGGCTCAAAAGTTATCAGTAATGTAACTCCTGATAGAAAACACTGAAAACGGATTCTTCTTCTAGTTTGTCCCCCTTTGCACAAACCTTGAATAATACAGCACAGAGGCTGTCGGTGAGCTGGCTGGTGTTGTGCAACATCGGGATGATCTGCAGGACTCGCTCCAGCTCATCGGTATGACACAGAGGCTCTTCCTGATTGGCCCCTGGGTCCCCGGCACCTTCCTCGTCCGCTTGGAGCAGCAGCAAGGTGGTGATGTACTGGTTGATCACGCTGTCACGGTCCAGGCCAAAAGTGCTGCAGGCAGAAGGAGAGGGAGGAGCATATTACTGAATACTACGGTGGTATTTTCCTGTTTATATTTTATTTCTCAACAGAACTGTAATGTAAATGATAATGAACTTTTTTTGCACAATAAATCTGTCCCTTGTTTTGAGGTAATATCTGGAGTGTAAAAAAGAATACCCAATCATAGTTATTGTTATTATATTATTATTCCACTCATGGCAATTATTATAAAACAAAACATGGAGACTTTACGCAGTTTTTTTGTAGCCCATGATGGAGAAGAAAGTCTTATTTGTCCCCTTACTCAAAAATAGATGGTCTTTCAATCAAAGCTGCTTTCAAATGCAGTAACATGAAACCAAAAACACAATATAAAGTCAACAAACAATCTTCTATCAGCAAATCCTATTAATGCTTTTCCAAAAAGAAAAGTGGAAAATGTCCCCAAAAACGTAGTATAGTATAATATGTAAAAAAGAAAGTGCATATTGTATAGTATGTCGCAAATATTAGAACTGTAAAAGCTAATAATCAAATATTACATTACATTTTGGCACCATAAATCTGTCCCATGTTTTGATTCTGGAGTCTATATACAAAATAATACCCAATAATAGTCTTAGTCCACTCATGGCAATTATTATAAAACAAACCACGTACAGTGTTTTTGTAGCCCATGAAGAAAGTCTATTTTACCCCTTACTCAAGTCAACAAACAATCTACCATCAGCTCATCATATTAATGAACATAGTGTAGTACAGGGGCGGTGGTGGCAAAGTCCATAGGAGTTGGCTTGGCAACTGGAAGGTCACCAGTTCAAGTCCCGGAAAGACCAAGTGCTACCGAGGTGTCCCTGAGCAAGGCACCATTCCCTACACTGCTCCCCGGGCGCCGTACATAATGGCAGCCCACTGCTCCTAACACTCAAATGCAGAAACCTTGTCCGGCAGTGGCTCAGTCAGTGGGGGCTTGGACTGGGAGCTGTAGGGTCGCCGGTTCAAGTCCCTGACCAGACCTAAAATATGGAGCGTGGACTGCTACATGGAGAGGTCCCAGTTCACCTCCTGCCCTGCCGTGGTGCCCTTGAGCAAGGCACCGGACACCCCCCTTCACTCCTATTGCTCCCCGGGCGCTGTACAATAGCTGCCCACTGCTGCTAGTACTAGACTCCTGGTACTAGGATGGGTTAAAAGCAGAACCCCTCTGCATGTGTGACCATTACAGCGGGGTTCATCCCTGCCATTCTATGTCGAACAAAAGTCTTAGTGTCGTGTGTCAAAATGATCAGACGCAGAAAGGCATGTCCAAAAGAGGTAATTGAACAGTATGTCGCGAATATAAGACCTGTAATGCTAATAATCAAATATTATCAAAAATAAAAAGGCGTTGCTTCAAAGCGAGAGGTAGAGTGGGCTGAACCTCCAAGAATAATAGCCGGCTCAGAGCCCTTCGCTTTCTGAAAATATGGCCCGCTGAACTATATTATAGACAGTAAAGGAGTGAGCAGCTGACCTGCAGTACTGCAAGATGATTTCTGGGGTGATCCTCCTGTTTTTCACCAGATCAGGGATCAGACTCCTCTTCATCTCCGGACGCTGACGGAACACAGGCTGCATGGATATCTTCAGCAGAGCAGAGGCAAGTCACGTTAACATGTCAAGTCAACAAAGCCAGCAACTAGTGGAGTATAAGATGAAAAATAAACATGAGTGCTTTTCATCCTCACACCTCCAATTGAGCAAGCTTGATGCCCCATTCAGCATCAGTGATGACGGAGAGGAACTTCTCTCGTTCCTCGGCCTCGTCGTACAAGCAGCAGAGATTGGCCCCGATCCTGGCCACAGCCTGAAATAATACAGACAGTCGCTGGTTAGATTTGCTCAAGAACATCAGCATCTTCTTTACTGAATGATTAATTGTCTTTGCTTTAATTAGAAAACACTTTAAAGAGGATCAGTTGTGAACTCGTACAATAAGTGGAGATTTCAGTGTTAGCTTTCGTCAACATGCTTACCTCCCGAGACTTAATCGATCAGTTTTTGATTAAAGAGCCTGTGACACGAGTTTCCCCCATCATCCAAACCAATTTGAGTAAATATTGTCCCCTTGAAAACCGTTACTGAACTGATTTTGGATATTTGTACTTTGATAACGATTAATCTGCCCTTCAATGTTGACCATTTTCTGGATCTTCTCGGGGATTCTTCAAGTCCCGCCAAATGATGTGTGACGTCATTGCGGGCACAGCGCTCCAGCTGCACCGTTCAGGATCCCAGCATCTGCATGTAAACGCACGATGGCGCACACAGCAGCAAGCTCAGACAGCGATGACAGTTTAATTTTGAACGTGTCTGAGAGCTCATATGAGGCTGAAGGATCGGTTTATGTTGTATCTGTTAGAAGTTTAGGAATTAGGTGCGTCAATATGGGCGATAATACGGTCATGTAGCCAGTGGTGGACTGGGACTAAAAATTATCCCGGGACTCTCGACCGGCCCACTTCGGTACCGCTAGTAAATTGTTAACGGGGGGAGTGGGGGATGTGCTAGTGACTTATCCGACCGGCCCACTTCGGTACCGGCCCATCGGGATTCGTCCCGATGGGCAGTCCGCCACTGCACCCAGCCCAGCCCACGTAAACTGTCAACGGGGGGAGCCTCGCTGCGGGGAAACGGTGGACCTAGTGTCCCGATCGGAGTGGGAATAATAATAATAATAATCCGTGCATTTTATCCATTAATTTCCCCAACATTGTGGTGAAAAAACCACACGTTTAATCCATGTTGGTGTACTACAACTACAAAAAGCATCGGTTTGTTTTCTCATCAGGAAATGCAGACCGGCACAAACAAACGATTTTTAAATCATCATCCTCACGATCATTTAATCTATCATATGTTCGCCGAATTGACATGAAAGCACTAATAAATGTAGTTCAATCCATTTGAGTTTACAACTACAAAAATAATCGATTTGTTTTTACATCACATCCGACGGGAGGAAATTCAGCAGCTCTCACTACCGATTTTTAATCCTAATGTAATCATCATCTTCACCACGATCATTTATGTTTATGTTCGCCGAATTGACATGAAAGCACTGACAAATATGAATATACTGTAGTCAACTTCATTAAAACGTTATTAACGTGCCTAAACTCAGTAATTCACCATTTCTACGCATGACAACACACTTTGTCCGTGTTTGGCTCTCTCGCCGCACAGTGAAGCGTTCCCGCATTGACGTCACTTCCGGCTTCCCCCAAAACTTCAAAATGAGTCGAAGGAATTTCCCCGCGATGTTCGAAATTATTGATATTTATCGGAACGGTATCGCACCTTCTTTTTTAAACTGACGGTTCGAGATGACTAGTAGCCCAATATTTCATTGCACAACAGTTGTTGGGCGGCTGTCACAGGCTCTGACATGTTGTCATGTCATGTACATTTTTGCAATGCAATGGAGTGGAGTGTGAAAGGCATGTATATATATATATATATATATATATATATATATATATATATATATAGAGAGAGAGATAGGATGTCTCTCTATTCAGGTATATGTGTGTGTGTGTAGATACCAAGGTTCATGCATTTCTCATTTCACTTTAGCCGCTTTCACACCAAGTACTTTGCCGTACTTAGTTCCCAGCACTTAATACCCCCATGGAACTAAAGAGCAGATCGCGTTCACACCGGAAAAAGTCCCTGAGGAAAGATTAGGCAAATGAAGCCGCTGACGTTACTTCGTCTTCTTCTGCTTTGGGTTTACTGGCAGGCCGCAAACAACTTCACGGCGTATACTGCCACCCGAAGTCCCCGGCCGGAAGTCCCCGGAGTTGGGGACTTCTGAGTAAATCGCCAGAACGCCGACACCTCCTCATCACTCCACCGCTCCCATGTTTTTTTTTGTGTTGCCATAAGTTATTCTCTCTCTGTTGGTGCGCTGGGCTAATCCTAATAATGCTAATGCCGGCAAATACAATGGCGGCTTCAAAATACTTTCCCGAGTTTTACGGGGCGTGGTTTGCAATTCGCCCAGCCAATCGGAATTGGAACTTTTTTCTCCCCATGAAAGTACCACCTCTCTAGCAGGCACTAAACATGGGGTAAAAGTTCTCATGAACTAAGTTATCTTTTTGGTGTGAACGCAAAATCCCAGGAACTATCGGAACTAAACGGGAAACGTACTCCGGTGTGAACGCGACTTTTAACTTTCATTATATATAAAGGTTTGACGATCAAGGGATCATTGCCTACCAGAATTTTGTCATAGTTCTGCCAGGTGTTGTCAATAAACTTCCAGAGTATTTTTAAGACTTCTGCTTTGGGGAGGAGCGTACAGAGTCCGATAGCCAAATCACAATCGACCACCCTCCAGTTGAAAACCTGCAGCCCAAAGAAAATAGAGATAGTTATTTAAAAGTATTCAGAAAGACAGTCAATCTGCTACAATCTGTTATGTCATCAGACCCACCTTGTGCAAGAGAGCCACAGCAACGGCATCCAGAGTTGAAATAGTTGTCTTTCGAAGATTATTCAAGCATAAATTGTAATTCTTAAGCTCCTGGGTATCGAACAGCTGAAATAAGAGTTAAAATAAAGATCAAACATTGTTTAAGATACAATAGTGGTACAAATGGTCCTAGAAACATATGGCAGTGAAACTGATAGCACTGTATTAGAATGAAATATTATACATTTTGATGATTTATTAATCCCCTAGAAATGCCAATATAACCAGGCTCATCGATGCTTGTGGTTGCACTCAAAGCTTCAGTAACACGTGGAGAATAACATTTAAATTGTCAGGTGCCCTTGCGTCCATTTTCATTCATGCAAGGGCCACGTGTGAAATCTCCTGCATACAGATATCTGGATCCTGACATTTTAAAGGTCCCCTATTATACTGTTTTTCATCAATACATTAGAGGTCTCAGATATATACAAAACATGTCTCTGAAATGTTTGGCTCCAAATACCGAACAGATCATTGCAGCATCCCATAAACCCCTCTGTTTCAGCCCCGTTTCAAAAGAGCTGATTCTCTGTCTGTTACTTTAGATCAGGGATGGGCAAATGGCAGCCCGGGGGCCGCATGCCACACCTCCACTTTTTGCGGCCCTCAGATTAATTTATAAACAACGTAATAAATAAAAAAATTGTCAAGTTATTTTTTGTAGTAGTACTGATACCGTCCACTAGACTCCTAGTTACGTCGCGAGCTGCGTACATGATTTCAAATACCGCAAAATAATCTGTGACACGTTTGTGTGTATAGAGTGGCGAAGTCACGCCCATCTACTTCCGCCCCATGGGACCTTATTTCTGAAAAATGATGTATTGAAGTCAATGGAGAGAGAAAGATTATCTTTCGATCCCGTTTGAATTGTGCCACGAAATACACATGATGTTTGTCAATTTAAAAAATAATTTCCACGTCAAAAAAGTCACAGTTTGTCTTAAAACTGTTGAAATATAAGACTATGAAAAATACGCAACTAGTAAAACTACAAATCCCAGTAAGTGAATTTAGCTAGCTGACATTAACGTTACACATTACACTCGTGTTACTCATCGAAACCTTGTAAAGCCGGTCCCGCATGCTGGAACCGACTAACTCCCCTTGTGTGTCATGTCTCTCAACGTGCCCAGACTTAGATTTTCACCTCTTTTAATACTTTTCGCTTCATTCTGAAAGAAAGAGGTGAAATGTTCCAACGTGACGGCCATCTTGGTGTTGGTGACGTATGCAAGACCAGAGATGTAGTTCATTGAGCGCTTCACATAAAAAAATGTGTTACTTCACAATTTTACGGCACATTTTTATTTTTTTTACTTGCAAAATTATCTTTTTAAATTGACAAACATCATATGTGTAATTCGTTGCACAATTCAAACGGGATCAAAAGATAATCTTTCTCTCTCCATTGACTTCAATACATACATTTTCCGAAATAAGGTCCCATGGAGCTCCCCCGGAAAGGGAGGGACTTCGCCTCTCTATTGTGTTTCCCGGGGAAACCCTCACAAGAAACACCGGCTGTTGTTATGCCTGCTGTGACGTTAAGTTGCCTCTTGTAATTATGCCTTTACAAGCTTCAAAGTTGTATTTATCATCTGAGTTTGGCGAAACAAGTTTAATATTCTAAAAACCAAGACTTTGTTTATTTGAAATCAGATGAAAACAAACTGTCACGGACCCTGCCGTGTTATCTATGATTACTATACGCTTTTCATTCATAATTTCAGCGGGAGGGGGAGCGGTGCTGAGGAACAGCCGAGTGCGGGCTGACAGGTGTCTGTGTGGACATTCCCCTTGTTGTGCGTCAGCAGAGGCTACAAGTGTCTTAGGTTCAAGTTAGACAACTAATGTCTGGGTTAGTGTTCATGACATCTTAATGTTTAATCTCAATGCACACACGTTTTCCGTGCTTTCCAATAGTTTAAAATAGTTTTATTCCACTGTTAAATAACCTGTTCAATACAAATATGCCACTTGTAAAAATTAAATAACATTTCTGTGAACTGATATTTGTTTAGTGAGCTTATTAGAGGATGTTCCCTGAAAGATTGTAAAATGTCAATGAAGATGTCAGACTTAGTATATTTGTTAATAATTACATACAACACATGGAATTTGTGTGTATGTGTTCCAAGTGAATCTGCGGCCCCCTGGTGGCCAGTACATCAATTATGTGGCCCCCACCACCATCAAAGTTGCCCATCCCTGCTTCAGATGAAAATAAGGAGCCCCTCCCCACGCCCCTCTGAGAGATATTTAGTTAAAAAGAACACAATGGTGCTCTAGGAGGAGATTCAGGTAATAAGAGGGGGGGGGGGGGGGGTTACCTTGGTTGGTGATTGGATAATGGTTACACAAGCCAAAAAAATCGTTATGACATCATAAAGTAGCCAAAATCTGATCAGCTCATTTTCAGACAGGTTTTTATAGAAATGGATCAGGACAAAAAGAGAGAGAATCTTTTTTCCTGAAACTTTCAGAATCTCTTTACACAGAGGGGGCACATGCTGATGTATAAAAGACATGAACAAGAGGGGACACATGTTGATGTAGAAGAGACAGGAAAAAGTGGATTTTGCATTTAATAGGTGACCTTTAAAGTAGGACCAGTAAAATAGTCATTAATGATGCAGTGCATTATGTTATGTATTAGTTTGTGTCCTGTATGTATCTGTATTTTCTTGTTGAGTTCTTTGTGTTATAATGTATGTACCTTTTGTTGAGTTTTGTGCTGTTTCTTATGCATTTGTTGTGCTAACCCCACATTAGATTGCACTATAAATGCTGTGGTGTGTGGCATTTATTTTATGATAGATACCTGTCCCTATAGGAATACACATTAAAATATAATGTATATGTTGCCTCCATACCTGCAAACTGATCTTTATGTCCATAATATTAGAGGTGACGTGCTGTAGGCAGCTGCCGTACGAGTTGACCAGCACTCTGAGGGCCAGCTCCAGCTGACTGCACTCCTGTAAACTCTGCAGGATGTTGGCCAGGGGCCCGAGGAGGGGCTTCAGGTAGTTCGAGCCTGCAGGTGGGCCACACAACACACGAGGTAAATATCCAAAATAACAAATTCAAGAAGAAAACAATAAAATATTGATAATAAACTTTATTTCTAAAGCACCCTTCATGCAATATGCAGCCCGACGTGCTTTACAGAGCAAGAGAAGATAACGAGGGAGAATAAAGAGTGAGGAACATAATTAAAAACAAGTCTTTAAAATGTACTTTTAACAATTCAAAGGGAGTTTGCTTTTCTAAGATCCACAGTTCGGGCCATAAAAACAAAAAGCAGCCTCCCCAGATTTCTTGTAAAATACTTTAAGTACTTCTAAAATACAAGCGTTTTATACAGTACCCTTTTCAAAAGAGCAGTGTGACAGACAGGAGCAGTCCAGTGGGTACAGCTTGGTATCTGCAGGATAGGAACAGATGATTAGGACCAGTGCGCTGCTACCTTATGGTGGGCATGAAATACTAAAGAGACATTAAGTAGAAGATTATTTTGAGCATCTTACCCAGAGAAATAGGCAGCAAGCAGTTGGTTATTTCATATTGGACTGGAAGCACAGACAGCGGGTCCAGAACAATGCAATCTTCATTAAAAACATCCTGAAAACTCCACTGAGAGTGTGGGTCTTTTTCTGTCTCCAAGGTTGGATCCTGGGACAGACGATTCATACATTTAGATCATTTCAACTTTTTTTAAAGGTAAGGCATTCATCGATTTAAACTTCTAGGCGCTTTTTCTGCTCATGTCTGGGAACATTTATAACTATTCATATTAAAAGGAAAGTCTTTCACTGTAGTTGTACAAAATTCTGCCTCAACATGTTGTTAGATAATAGATAATCCTCTATCCAAGAGAAAGCACCTGGTAGATCTCCTCATTTGTAATATAAGCTGATTCAAATGTTAGCAGAAAAAAAAAAAAAAGTACATATTAAGCACAAAATAACATAAAAACAGCGTCATTGTTTGGAGAAACATGAGATACTGACCTTGGCTATAAAGCCATAGTCGTCTGATAACTGACACTGATGATAGACATCCATCGCGATGTGTGTGCACTTGCAGAGCTCCAGACAGTCCAGCAGCAGATCTGAAACGGTCATTATATTATAAGGTCTAGTTAAATATCTACTGAGGTAATCGGTCCAGTGACAAGTTTTGCAGATTGTATGAAACATGAAACGTCAATGAAGATTGTTGCGGCTCATTTTCTAATAAATGAAGTCGCTAGAAAGGCTAAGACTTTGCTTTGACGCGTTTAAAGGATAACAGTCTGTTTTAAAGTTAAGTTTAAAGGTCCCATGTCATGCTTTTCTGGTTAGTACCCGTCCCCTTGTGTGTTATGAAGGTTTTTCTGCATGTAAACGGTCTGCAGAGTCACAAACCCTCAAAGTACACCCTGTAGTGAGTAAAACTCAAACACAGAAAAGACCTGTCTGTGCTGCCCCAGAACGCCTCGTTGGAGATTTCTCTTTTTCCATTGTGTACTTCTTGGGTATAGTGACGTATTTCGGGTATAGTGACGTTACGTTACGTCTGCGGACTTCCTCACACACACACACACACACACACTCGGCGGGACGTTGCGAGGCTTGCTGCTGCGAGGAGCGGGACACTGTGAGCTGGCTCACTGGTGTGGGGTCGGCGAGACAGCGAGACACCGCGGAACTCAGCCTGGGCACACACACAAACTCCCAGCCAGGCTGCGGGTGTGTGTGTGTTTCAGGCTGGGTTTCGCTGTGTCTTGCTGTCTCGCAGACGGCCACTGGGCTCACGGCTCCAACAAGCCGTCTAGGACAGAGAGTGAATACACATACTATACAGAGATGCTGTATGAGAAACCAATGTGAGTTTGGAACATTGCACAATATACATTTATTCTAGTAGACCTCAACAATGGAATTATGATCAGTAGAAATGGCCATGACATGGGACCTTTAAGGTGTTAAATGAACAAAGTAAAACAAACAATAACCAAAAGCAGGACCACAAGGTAAAAAGAAAATGTCTGAACGTAGCTCCGCCTCTACGTATGTCCACAAACCGTGACATTCACGAGGGGCTCAAAAACATTTTCAGAACAAGCTTACTATGTAAAACTATTCTGCATAAACAGATTCTCATACAGACGAGGGTTTAAAAAGTAAGGTTTAGCAGAAATGCACGTGTCACACCCATGATGATGGCCGGAAGACACCTATTATAAACAAATAATGAAAATAATAAACAGCTAAAAAAGCATTTTGGCTGTTACAAACATCATTGGTGTTTTCCACGTGATTCACCTGAGTGGCACAGAGTGATCGCCTGACAGGCCAGATCATGGATGACCGCTGGCAGGTCCGAGTCGTCAGGGAGCACCATGGGCACGTCCGCCTCCAGCATCTGGCATAACGTCCTGGCAGCGGTGAACAGCACCTTCCCTGTGTTGGTGTTATAGTGGTGCTCATACAGCTCACTGAAGACATGACAGAAGAGGGAAACATAAAAGGGTTTTGTCTAAATTCATGATTCAATTAAATCATTCTGTTATATGCAGCTACAGTGTAGATATGGCAACACAAATCTTTAGTCCCACGCTCCTAACACAATACAGACCTTTGAGATCTTGTGCACCACACCTGTAATATATATATTTATTTTGTAATTCTACTGTGAAATAACCACAATCATTTTTATGTGCAAAACATAATTATAATAAGTATCTCAAACCTTAATATGTTCACCTATGTTTACCCAGGGTATATGCAGGAACCCTGAAGTCAGATGTAAGACCTTTTTTAAGACCTTTTTTAAGACCCTTTTTAAGACCCTTTTTAAGACCCTTTCCATACATTTTAAGACCTCATCTCCACTTGGAGTTTTAACCGGTTACATTGGCGACACACTTTACCTCACATTGACTATATACAGTATTGATTGTCCTTCCTCCTTATCTTCCAACCATTTGGACGCAAACTTGCATTTCCCCATAACGATGTTGTTTAACAATCGGCGTAAACGGAGCTTCGCGCTATCAAGCAGTGAGCGTGCGATGTCCTGTTCAGATGACGTCAAACCCAACGGGATGCCATAAATAAACTACACAGAATCACACTACACACCTACGCAATGATTACACTCAGGCAGACTGTAGAATACAACCTCTTTGGACAATTTATATACTTACTGAAAACAAGCTACAAAATGTAATACCTTGGAAAATGCCGTTTAATACTTTTTAATAGCCTTCATTTTCGCTAAATGTATGTATCAACTTTTAATACTTTTTAAGACCCCGCGGACCCCCTGTAAACTATTTAATGCTGCTACATATTGTTTAGTCAGGAATTAGTAGTTATTTATCTTTATATATTTTTCTGTTGTTCGCTACTTTTTTATTGCTTGCCTTTTATCTGCGAGGTCACTTATCCCCGCTGCGGGACTAATAAAGGAATTCTGAATCCTCCAACAATGCAACATAATGTATATAAGACATACAACTTTAAAACAATAAAATAGTGCAAGATTAACCTGCCAATGTGCAAGCAATGCAGATGACGTAAACTATATACATGTCAAAAATAAATAAATACAATAAGCTAAATGTTACAGAGAAGGTTGCAAGTGAACAAGTAAATGGAGGGGTCTATATAAATAGAACAAGATAAACAAGAACAGAATGTAAAATGAACTGTTTACCTTAGTAAATAACACACACACACACACACACACACAGCACAGCATCCACACGTGCAAACCTGAGGATCTTGAGGGCCTTGTGCACCTTCCCGACCCCCAGCGCGCGCAGGGCGAGGTCGGACCACAGCTCCTGCTCGGTGCGCTGCAGCTGCCGGCCCAGGCGACGCAGACCGGCCTCTGTGGAAATGGTCTTGGTCTTTCCATCGGGATCATTCGCCACAACCGGAGAGGTCGTAGCCTTGGCTTTGGATGAAGGGCTGCCACGCGTGTTCTCATAGGCCGTGATGTGATGCTCCTGGATCTGCTTTCTGATGCTTGGATCCTCATAGTTGGAAGGGGTGAAGAAAACATCAAAGTCCTCCTGAGAGAAAAGAGAGGTTGCAGCACCAGAGAAGATTAAAGAACAGGTGGAACTCTGTTTGTGGATGTGCTTTTATTGTATTTTTGTTCATTAGCAAATGTAATTATATTCTTGGTCTGTACTTTAAACTGATTTCTAGTAACTGCACACTTTTTTATTTATTTGTTAGCATCATTTTGTAATCTGCTATATATCTGATGTTGGGGGTTGTGTTTGTGTAATGTGATAAATGTAAAAAAATCAATAAATACATGTTTAAAAAATAAAATAAAAGAACAGATGGAATAACATTTCAAATATACTTAAGCTTTCAGATTCTTATATCATTCACCACACGATCATTGGTGAGAATTAATTATGTAAAACGAGATTGACGAGATGTGCTTTTTTTTTCAGATAAAGTCATGCAGCACGATTACGAATACAAATAAATATTTACATATTGTCTATTGTCTTAAGATAGAATAGAATGGGAGGGAGATGAAACCCTCTTTAATGGTCAAACATGCAGGCCTCTGCATTTAACCCATCCTAGTACCAGGAGTCTAGTACTAGGAGCAGTGGGCAGCTATTGTACAGCGCCCGGGGAGCAATGGGAGTGGGGGGGAAGGGGGGTGTCCGGTGCCTTGCTCAAGGGCACCACGGCAGGGCAGGAGGTGAACTGGGACCTCTCCAAGTAGCAGTCCACACTCCATATTTTTAGGTCTGGTCGGGGACTTGAACCGGCGACCCTACAGCTCACAGTCCAATCCCCTACTGACTGAGCCACTGACGGATATATGCAATATCATTATATTTGTATAAATAACATGACATCAATACCTTAAATGAGACTCACCTGCAGGTGGGCGATGGCCTTGAACATGATGAGGTTGTTTTCACACTCCATGCTTTTAAGAGCATTATCTGCAGAGGACACGAAACACTGTGACACTCTTGGACAGTTTTTACCCTAACCTTAAATTGTAAGCTGTGTTAAGACAATCGATGTCTAGTGTCTTTATATATTTGAAGGTGATTGGAAAATGTGAAGTATTCATGCATCTAAAGCAGGGGTGTCAAACTGAAATACACAGTGGGCCAAAATAAAAAGATGGGTACTAGTCGAGGGCCGGACTGGTTCAATGTTTATTGCAGAACTTATTGAAATGAATTTATTGCACATATTAAACCTGGAACTAACACAGCTTAAATGATTGCCAAAAACAACATTAAATAATCAGTTGCATTCATTTCTTATGGCTCTATCTGCAGCTTTTCCTCAGTCACTTCTTATGATTAAATGTTTCCACAGGCCAACAACAGCTTCAAAAAAACTATTTCCCTCAAAGAGAAAACCAAACATGCCCTGTTGTCTCAAGAAACAAAGTGCAGAAGGAAACATCCATTAAACTCAGTGTGCTGCTCTGTGATGCTAGTTCAAGCAGATACTTGGCATCTCATCTTGGGTGCAAGTTCATCAATGTTTGGGCTCAGGCTCTGAGCTGAGGAGACTCTCAGGATTGAGTGAAGGTGTGTGTGCAATATACCGGCGGGCCAGATCTAATAGTAATTAGAAATGATCCTGCGGGCCGAAAATAAATCCACCAAGGGCCTGATTTGGCCCCCGGGCCTTGAGTTTGACACATGTGATCTAAAGCAGTGGTTCTCAAATGGGGGTACGCGGACCCCTAGGGGTACGTTGGAGTACTGCAGGGGGTACGTGAGATTTATTTTATGTTAATTAAAAAAAAATGCATGCATTTAAACAAACTACTAATAGGAGATGAACTACTTTATTCAAAGGTTTACAGTAATTCTGGATAATAAAATGGGAACAATAAACGGGGTGCTCTCTTTTCCTCTCCCTCTCCTGACAGCCCGTCAGTCTCGTGCAGCTCGCTGAACCTGTAATAAGTGACCCGACAGTAAAGAATAAATATATGTATAACTAGTTTAGCTAGTTCCAGAGTAGATAAACTAGCTAAGTGTGTTAGGTCTAACTCTTAGTGTATTTTGCTCCACTCAACGGTCCGTCACAGCGGCGGAGCTGTGATCATACAGAGCTGTGTGTCTCCGTCAGCAGCAGCTGATCTGATCTCTGATCTCTCTCTCGTGTCCGGTTAGACTTCACTCACGTTTATGTCCAAATCTATCAGATCTAGCTAGTTCTAGTTAATTATATGACTGCCTGCTTATCAAAAGGACCTAAACAATAAGCGTTGCTTGGCAACGGTGTGTGGCCGCAAAGTATAGCAGCATTATGCATATGTTAATGCTGTTTAACAATGTTGTTGTTTTAATAAATCAGACATCTTTATAGGCATTTTTTCCCTAACAATTTTTTTTGCGCTGATCAGGGGGTACTTGGCTGAATTTTTTTTTCAAAGGGGGTACATTATTGAAAACAGTTTGAGAACCACTGATCTAAAGCATCCTTCAGTGTGATGTTTTACTGCTCCAACACATGGAGGCCAGAGCCTTGAGTTATCTTAAGAGTTGGAACAGAGAGGAATACTTTGACTTCCTCAAGGAAAATGCTTCAAAATGGTGTAAAGTTAGTACTCAGTACTCACGCTTTTGGATTATATGCATGTATTTCAGAGCCTCTACCATCCCCTGAGCCACGACCATCTGGTTCTTCTTGTGCTATTAAAGACAAAGACATTTAGTAAACATTGCACCTCTGAAACAAGTTAGAGTAGAAGATCAGTGAATAATGAAAAGTCTGCAAGCGGAAATGCTCCCAGGGAGAAACCTTGGTATATCAAATATTATCTATGAGTGACAGCACAGATGCAATGTTGTAATTACATTTACTGCTCAGCAATAAAAAGCTGCTTAAAACCGTCTTGAAATGGGACAACATGAACTTAGTAGTCTGGAAATTACTTTCAGAAAATACAAGATTGTAAAATGCAAATTTCATTTCATTTCGGACTTCTTTTCCTCTCTTCACCTCATCAGAAATGTGGTCTTTGTCCTCCAGCTGCAGCCTGGCCCAGGTGGTGAGGCGCTCGATCACACACTCTGCCTCGGCACAGGACAGCTTCTTCAGGACAGTCATGCACTCCTCAGTCTGAAAGCAGCATACAACACTTCCTATCAATACATCAAGGTAACAGTTAATCTGGGGATTTCATATCTTCACGTGGATGAGCTTACCCTGCCTTGGCCGATCAGCTGAGTGAGAAACAAGTAATTAATCTGCGAGGTGGGAAGTTTGTACGCTTCAGCTAAAGTCAGCGAGTCATCTAAGGACATTGGCAAGTCTTGCTTTAGGATGTATCTAATCAGCGTCTGGGGAAGATATGCAGAACATTACAGAGGGTTCATAGGCAGATCATCATTTCACATATTCAATCAAACTTACCATAATTTGAGTGCTGTTAGAGAGGTTGAAGTTGCGGATCCCGTAGCCCCGGAGAAGTTTCCTGATCTCCATCAGACGGTAGCTCTCCTTTAAAAGCTCTTGTCTGGGAAAGATACCAGAAGAAAATTACTAAGAAAGAGCTTTAATTTAGTTTGTTTGCCAGCTCATAGACTCATATTGTGAAATGTTGAGTACTCTACTTTTGGTAAAGTCTGAAGTTTTAGTGGACTCTGGACAGATTGCTTATTTGAAAAATAAATAGACACACTAATTTTCATTTCGTGTTCTCTATATCCAATGGTAGTCAAAATCTGGATTACAAATATGGCCAAAAATCTGCAATTTTTGATCCTAATAATGTCAGAAATGGATTCAACATCCTCAATAACCTCCAAAACCACTTCAAAATGGTTCAAATTGGCCAAGCCATTTTTTGTCTGCATATATAGGCTATAATGCTAATTAACACAACTTATTCTAATGATGCAAATTGCCCAACATATGCGAGTTAGCATCAGGCAGTTTGTTATTGCTGGGGACCCGTACTATATATTTCTAACATAAAACTTTGGGCCACTCAACATTTCCGTGTTCACAGTGCTGGCGACTTGACTACTTGTGTGAACCAATGATAGTGAGGGTTATGTAAACATACTTTGGTCCATCCATCTCGAGGTACTGCTGAACCAGCTGTTCTACCACTTTACTCCAGGGCACCACGGCTTTCTGCATGATCTCCAGCACAGCATCCACCTTCATCTGGAAGAAAATACAATACCGTGAGATTTAATAAACCTTAGAACAAACGTAATGTTTTTACTAGTGTATCATTATCTCTACCAGGGAGATATTGTGTAAGGCAGTGTGTATGTGTGTGTGTGTGTGTGTGTTTTTGTCCACGGCTCCTCACGCCAATCATTAGCTTTCCTGTTGAATCAGCATATTTTCATAACTCTATAAATGAGTCCAGTTATTGCAGGAATTTGGTTTTGTTTCTTTCCAGTTTTTAATGAAGTGGGTTTTTACAGAAACTTACATCAGTATCATTTATGCAATCGAGCACCGTCACCGCTTTGGCTTCCCATTCTGTGAAGAGTGTTGTGGTCTGAGAGCTGCAGCGCTCCAGCAGATCCTAGTGAACAAGAGGAGAATCATTGACCCATTTGGTATATGAAATGTGTTTTTCCGCCAGTGGGCATGGCAGTGGTGAGGTGTTACCTTGATGTACTGTAGGAGCAGCTCATCAAAAGGAGTCTCGTGCTCTTTGGCGTACGGCAGGATTCTGCTCTCCACCGTGGCGGCGATCAGCTCAGGAGCCGGCACTTTGTCCAGCATGTAGAACACCACGCTCCTTACACTTCCCTTTCAAATATAAATATAGGAACATCAACACAAGACCTACTCAGAATGTCTCATAAACACAACTCCATAGAATACTTAGAACAGGGGTGTCCAAACTACGGCCCGGGGCCCAAATATGGCTCGTGGACCATTTTGAATCGGCCCTCAGCAAATTAAAAAAGTACAATAAACTTCTGCTTGTCTTATATATTGTACTTCTTCAATATATATGTTCAAATAAATTACACAGTATTCATGTGTTAATAAGCCCAATTTTCTAAATCTAAGTTGATTAGAAAAAAGCCCAATAACACATTTACATAACAATCTGGAAATACACCCTTCATATTTCCTCATATTATGAGCATTCTGAAGCTTCTGTTTTAAGGAATGAGCTGCTCACAAAGTAAATGAAACCTTATGGAAAGCTGTGATGTAGGCTGTTTTTTTTCTAACAGCATTTTCAAGTATCAAATGTAGGTGTTTTAGCAGCAACAGTAACAAGATAAAAACACAGGATACTAGAGAGTTAGAATCCATCCATCCATCTTCTCCCGCTTATCCGTGGTCGGGTCGCGGGGGTAGCAGTTCCAGCAGAGAGCCCCAGAACCTGGTCCTAGGTCTACCCCTTGGTCTCTTCCCAGCTGGACGTGCCTGGAACACCTCCCTAGGGAGGCGCCCAGGTGGCATCCTAACTAGGTGCCCGAACCACCTCAACTGGCTCCTTTCGACGCGAAGGAGGAGCGGCTCAACTCCGAGTCCCTCCCTGATGACCGAACTTCTCACCTTATCCCTAAGGGAGACACCAGCCACCCTGCGGAGAAAACCCATCTCGGCCGCTTGTATCCGCGATCTCGTTCTTTCGGTCATGACCCATCCTTCATGACCATAGGTGAGGGTAGGAACGAAAATGGCCCGGTAGACAGAGAGCTTTGCCTTCTGGCTCGGCTCCCTTTTCGTCACAACGGTGCGGTAAAGCGACTGCAGTACCGCTCCCGCTGCTCCGATTCTCCGGCCCATCTCACGCTCCATTGTTCCCTCACTCGAGAACAAGACCCTGAGATACTTGAACTCCTTCACTTGGGATAAGGACTCATTCCCTACTTGGAGTGGACAGTCCATCGGTTTCCTGCTGAGAACCATGGCCTCAGATTTGGAGGTGCTGATCCTCATCCCAGCCGCTTCACACTCGGTTGCGAACCGATCCAGTGAGTGCTGAAGGTCGCAGACCGATGAAGCCATTAGAACCACATCATCTGCAAAAAGCAGTGGTGCAATCCTTAGTCCACCGAACTGCAGACCCCCTCCCCCATGACTACGCCTCGAAATCCGATCCATGTATATTACAAACAGGATTGGTGACAAAGCGCAGCCCTGGCGGAGGCCAACCCTCACCGGAAATGGGTCCGACTTACTGCCGAGGACCCGGACACAGCTCTCGCTTTGGGAGTACAGAGATTGGATGGCCCTGAGTAGAGACCCCCTCACCCCATACTCCCGCAGCACCTCCCACAGTAACTCCCTGGGAACTCGGTCATACGCCTTCTCCAAGTCTACAAAACACATGTAGACCGGATAAGCGTACTTCCAGGCCCCCTCCAGGATCCTTGCGAGAGTAAAAAGCTGATCCGTCGTTCCACGACCAGGACGGAATCCGCATTCTTCCTCCTCAATCTGAGGTTCGACAATCGGCCTGACCCTACTTTCGAGTACCTTAGAGTAAACTTACTTAGTTAGAATCACAAATACAAATAAATCAAGTGACAGTATTGGATTCAAATCTAAATATATACAATTAGGAAATGGAATATGTTAAGTACGTTATGCATTGTGAAAGCAAACTTTTATCATTATTTATAAGATATTATTACATGGCTTAGTTGAATACTCGATTCTGATTGGTCAATTCAGAACACGTGACACGTTGCTAATCCAGAACAGACAGACCGCTGTCAAGGACTTATTGACCGTTGTTAAGGACGCTCACATCTGCACAAAGAAGTCCGTTCGATTTAACTGTATACAGTTGGGCCGAAAAGCAAACTGCATGCAGTTTGCTTTTCTAACTGACAAGACAAGAGCGACAAGAAAACAGCGGAGAAGTAACGGGGCAGAAACCCTCCTTTTTACGCAGCGGTCCAGACATAGACATCAAACGGCGACACATATTCAGTTGCCAGTTACTTTGGCATCAGGGCAGGGATATCTAGATACTTTCCAAGGTTTGACTTAATGAATTGTGCTACTTTTAAAGCAAGCAACGATGTTTTCAAATCTGTAATCAAAAAGCTCCTCAAAAACGCTATCGAAGCAGTTCCTGCCGTTGCTAAGTTAGTTCAAATGGTAACAACGGACAATTTTTCTTAACGGAATGCATGTCAATTTAAATCAATACAACTATTTTTTAAATCAATAAAATCATTTTCTAAATCCACAAAAGCATTTCAATTAATATTGGGAGTCATATCGTTACTTTGTTGAGAATGTGGCCATGTAATAAGCGGGATAATGTGCAGCGACTTGGTCATTATGGGGAAAAGAACACCGACAGGCTGATCAGGAGCCCGACGCGAAGCGTCACTGCACATTATCCCTTACATAAAACATTTGTTTCATGTTGGATATCGGAAGCTTGTTTTAAAATGTAATCAGTCACAAAAGGAAACCAACCTTCTCAAAGACTGAAAGTGAAAGTCTGCAGCTGTATTTCCTGTGGAGGTCCAGGAGCTGCCGGAGGTTCGACACCAGGGACTTCAGGCTCTCCACCTCTTCTGCACCATAATCATCATCCTGGGAAAGAAAGGATGGGAATAAATCGTTAATTAAACAACAGGTTAAAATGTCCTCGTATCACCTTTTCTGGATTATTTGCCTACTGACCTGAAAGCCTTACTTCTCGGGGGGCGTTTTTCTGATTGGAAAGCTAAGTAACATCAACTATGGGTGACACGGCTTCTGCTGACTGATTACCCTGAACTCACATATTGCGGAATGAAAATAATATTCCTCATAGTTTTGTATGTTTGGTTGATATCAGCATGATGTGTATGCGTGTGTATACACATTTTATTTATCCTTTGTGGTCTATCTATATTATTGTGATTATGTAAATGAGGATTATTATTATTCAATTGTTGTCAAATTGTAGATGTGCTGTGTGGCTGTCTGTGGGGGGTGTTGTGCATTGTTTTGCATGTTGTGTTAAATGTGTGAAACTCAATAAAGAGTATTTAAAAAGAACGAATAGATCATAATTGTGGAGGCACCATTTTGTTGTACTTACAGACTTCATCTGTAGCGAAGGCAGTCCAAGCACGGCCAAGTCCAACCCGTTCTGGGGCCAAGCACCCTGGAACAACATATTTCAATTATAATCATTGTTTTTATTGTGAGTGATCCTTTTAGTACAACCAATTGAAACACAACAATTAAAAAAGATGTATATAAAAAGTACTGAGCAAGTGATGGACAATCCATTTCAGCTTGCAATACTTTCCTTAAGTCATTAAAATCATTGATCGTCACCATTGGAAGGTGCATAATTATAAAGCCCAGTTTTACTAAACTTTTAGCTTCAAATTAGTTTTTGTTTATACCTTTTCTGTCAACTCCAGATTCCTTGCCCTCTGCTCCAGCCATCTCGCCAGGATTTTCTATGGACACATCAAGAAATAACTTTTACTACTGAAACATAGCACCATATGGGGGAAATGAGTACTTAATCATTGAGAGAAGGTATCCCACCTGTCCTGATGGAAGCACTCTCCTCACAAAAGGTACAAAAACGGTCCTGAACCAAGGACAGAGGTCTTGGGATGGCAGGTCCTCTGGGATAACATCGAGCACCGCTTTAAGATTCCTCTCATCGAACTCCGCTGCAATGTGTCCCTGTCACAAAACACAGAAATAACATAATACACAACAGACCTGGGGAACACCGGGATATTTATTACAGATTTGTTTTAACAACGGAGTGCACAGAGCTGTTCTTTACCTCATATCTGAGCCAAATGAGTTGTGCACCCTTCAAGTCTCCCTCTCTCAGGTGGGAGAGAATATCTCCCAAATTGTCCATGCTGTTCAGAAACTCAATCCATGCGATGCCACTATGGATGACAGGATAACATAAATGAACAAATTGTACATAGTGTAATTCAAAAACAAACTGCAGCTGCAACGCATAGACAATAGATACAAAAATAATCGATTATTGTTAAATTGTGCGAAACTGGCAATAAAATCAGTTTCAGCCTCTCAAATATAGAGTTTTGTTGCTTTTTTAAAATCATATTTACTCATAAAACAAGACATTTAAGGACATCAGCTCAGACTTTGAGAATCTGGGATGCACATTAACTATTTTCTGACATTTTATCAATGAAATAAATATTGGTTTAAGTAATTGGCAGTAGTTGGAGGTCTACAACAGACCATATATTGCTAAATGTACTGTAGAACACAGGAGACCACCAATAATTTGAATTTACTTGAAGTTGTCCAGGCCGTGCAGGCTGCAGAACGTAGCCAGCCTGGCCAGAGCCTCCTGGATCTGTAGAGAGGAGTATCGCGTGGCCGCGTGGTTCAACATCTTCTCTGCCGTCTCAAAGGTCGGCCACGGAGCCGTCAGGCAGTACTCCACCACATACTGCTCATCCTGGGCAACAAAACAAACGTGAGGAGTTAATACTTCATAACAAGTGTAATATGCTACGACTAACTCCATCAATTATCGTAATTTTTAGGATTGTAGATTGAGATGAGGCGTAAACACTGACTGTGATCTTCATCAGGTTGGTCTTGGCCTCCTCCACAAGTTCAGACCACACTCCCTCTCCATATCCGCCCACAGAGGCCGAGGCCAGCTGCTCCAGCACAAAGTCCAGCTTCACCTTGTACACGAGCTGAACAAACACAGGATGGATAAATGTGAATAGCCCCGGTACTAGTAGTAAAAATACACCAGCTACACCATCAGTATAGTAACACAACTAATGTTGTTTTCTACTCTGAGAACACAAATCTCTTGTCTTTAATTCAATTGTCTAAATTTACATAAATAAAAAATATCTAGCCCTCAAAAGTCCAATAGATGTTACTTTTCTACTGCACACTTACCTCTAAATCCAGATCAAATGTGATGGCAAACTTTTCAGCCTCCTCAAACATGTGTTTGTGAAGAAGTCTGCTTAGTCTGAAAAATAGAGGAGGATGAACACAAGTGGAGTTATACTGACATCCTGTGGACAACGGCTGAATAATCTGCAATAATCAGAGAGAACATACAGTATATAATCAAAATGAAATACCTGTTCTCCGGCAAAGCCTCCGTGAAGCATCTGACAACAACAGAAGATATCGGCTCTCCACGACTACTTAAGGAACAAGAAAAAAATCTCCACTTATTATTTCAAAACATTTACCATATCTCTAAAGTACCGTCTCAACGTCTTAAAGAACATATCCCACCTTTCTGGGTCCTCAAAAATCCCCTCGGCTAAATAGATCGTATCCTGAAATCAAAGGATAAAACAGGTAATTGTTTACATTACATGTCACTTGTTAGACGCTTTTATCCAAAGCGACTTACATACATTCAGTACTGTGGGCAATCCCCACAGGAGCAATTTGGGGTGAAGTGTCTCAGGGACACAACGACATGCTGACTGCAGTGGGACTCTGTTACAGCCGCTGGCTCCCTGGTGTCATTAACTCTGTTCTGTGTGTATGCAAATGAGCTGTGAGGTTCCTTAGATGTCATTGGCTGTCCCGCCCGCGTTTCCGGAGAGGGGATTGGATCGACGTCCTCCAATCCCTGCACCCATCCAGCACACCTTCCGGGGGAGGAGTACAAAGGCCGCGGACTGACATCATTCGGGAGGGTCTGCTGTGCCAGACGCCTCACACTTCTGCTCTCGCTGCGATATTTACGT
Organism: Gymnodraco acuticeps; assembly: GCF_902827175.1. Lineage (NCBI taxonomy): Eukaryota > Metazoa > Chordata > Actinopteri > Perciformes > Bathydraconidae > Gymnodraco > Gymnodraco acuticeps. Next base: position 1,325,720 of record NW_022991187.1, read on the forward strand.
CAACGGTGGTTGACTTGTACCTTTCGTTTGTTAGAGTGTTCCTGTTAGCTTAGCATTGTGTTGACTGGGGTCACATGATATAGTGTGTTTTCTACTAGTATAGCATTGTGTTGATTGTTTGCTCCATGTACAGCTGTGTTTCTTAAACAGCCTTCTTTTGTTATTTTTGTTCCCTTCTTATAGAGAGGGTTGATTTATTACTTTCTGTTCAGCCTATTCATGTTATTGTAGGCTACTTATCAAGGCTCTTTTGTTGAGCTTCATTTAACTTTGTACTCTTTTGCCTTTTGTTTGTGCCAGGCTGCCTGCCTCATTATTTTCTACCTATATATTAGATATAAATAAACGCTTGTAATATACCTAATTCCATACTGGGGTGTGTTATTTCCTTCTACCCTAGAGAGGACGTAACAGACTCGAACTTGCTATCACCTGATTCAAAGTCCAGCACACTATCCACTGAGCCACAGCCTCCCACATTTAAATGTGCAGGAATGTTACCATCTAGAACGAGCACATGTCAATAGATGCATACATAAAACTTTATTTAGTAAGTGTTGATTGTTTACCATGTTTAATTTTGTCTGGACAAGACAAGAGACTGAGGAGACATCCAGAGTGTAGCAGACCGTCATGGAGGGCAGACATCTTATTTGCATTGAGTTGATCTGAAAAACAAAAAAACAGTGTATTAAGATCAGAAGTCTGGGATTTACGATAATAATCATCTATTGAAATGTCTTCAAAAGGAGTAGTACTGCTACCTGACTGTTGTCTTGCTTAGTCAGTGTGATCATCTTCATGCTGCCCGTGTCTTGGCTGAAATACACACATTTAATTACAAATAGATGAATTAAGGCAAATTCCTTTGTATATTCTATAGCTACAGTATGTGAAGAAATTGATACTCACGCCACCATGGAGGCAGAGCCACATTCTGTAGTGAGTTCAAAGTCATGAATAGCAAGATCCTGCCAGCAGTGAACCATGACCAGAAAGTGTAGGTCCCAAAGACTCAGGGAATCCTGCAAAAACACAAAGTCATCTATTTGTAAAACTCACACACTTTTAATGGAAACTCCATCCATCCATCTTCTCCCGCTTATCCGTGGTCGGGTCACGGGGGTAAGAGTTCCAGCAGAGAGCCCCAAACTTTCCTTTCCCTGGCGACATCAACCACCCTCTGATCCCCCTATTTGAAAAGGGGAACCACCACCCCGGTCTGCCACTCCTTCGGTACTGTTTCCGACTTCCACGCAACGTTGATGAGACGTGTCAACCATGACAGTCCCTCAACACCCAGAGCCTTTAGCATTTCTGGGCGGATCTCATCCACCCCCGGGGCTTTGCCACTGTGCAAATGGAAACTCATACAATGGAATACACAATAGATACACGTGATGCCAACAAAACTCACCTCGGTGTCAAGAACATACAAGAGGTTGTCTGCCACCACCATCTTCCTCACACCTTTGGAGTAAACATGAGGAGAACAAATGTGATAAAACCATCACCATGTTGTGTTTTTACTTGGTATCTTTTCTCTTTTACCCAATACTTATAATAATAATAATAAAACATATACAATGTGTCCAAGAGCCTGCATTTTTTATTCATCACTAAAATGTTAAGTGTCTTAAAAAAGGCACATTGACAAAGAAAGACCTTACCTGGAATTAAGCTGTTGTCCACAGAGTGAGTAAGACACATCTTGGCCTGACGAGGGTCCATCGTCCAGTGAGTCAAAACATTTTCGTTATCCCCCTGTTAGCGAAATAATGTGACAATTTACATAGAGAAAAACATGTGGTTTTACTGCTTTATATAAGGTATAACTATCATTTCTGGTAAGGTTTTTTTATGTATATATCATAAAACTTAATTTAGAGTTTGTGTAAATATCCTGGTAAAGCTTAGTTTCAATTTGATCTTGAAAACACATTTCATTTGCAGAGAAAGGAGACCTGCAAGAGCAAAGTATGAAAAGGATTGAACTAAAAGTTAAGGAAATTGTCCAAAAGTAAAGATTGTATTTGAAGTTGTCCTATAATATGCTTTTATTCACACGCAACCAATGTATCAAAACTGCCTTTGGTAAATACACTTTTTTTCTCACTGACCCCGATCAGAAAGTGGATTTCGGGGCCGAGGTTGAACACGACTGCTGTGCTGCAGCCCTCCTCGTGGTGTTCGCTGGTGGAGCAGAAGTCTATCTTCATGAGCGACTGGAGCTGAGTGGAACACAAGATAAATGATAAGAACAAATACAGGATGTATATTTTGTAAATTGTGTAACTTTTTATTTTATTCTATTTATCACTATTATAACTTTTTTTTAACTTTAATACTTTTTTCTGCTTCTTCATAACATTGAGCTGTCTTTGGCGCTCTGTATTCTGATTACCTCTTTCAAAGGTCCCATATCCATTTTTTCAATAGCTGTGTAAACAAAAGAAGTTTAATTTAGTTAACATCCGTCTCCATCATAAATGTAACCCTTCTGCACTTGATGTTTTGATACCTGTCTCGATCTTTGCCAATGCAAGGTTTGAAATGTGGAAGAACCCATCCTCTATAAGGAGGAACACATGGTATATCCCTGTGAAGACAAAACACATACAAAACATGAAGTTAGGAATTCTTTCAGATTTCCATTGCATATCAAACCCTCATTTATCATATTCAAATAGAAAACATACCCAAGGATGCTTTGTCCTCCTCTATGGTGAGATAGCGGAATGTTTTCTTATCTTCACTGGATGGTTTCTCTACCAGCGCCTACAAAATACCCAACATGTTAATTAGTGAAATACACACTGTGCAGCAGCTCATTTAAGACAAAGACACAAAGGTATGTGGATTATTTTGGCGGGGCCTTCATCTATAGTTGTGTACTTTTCTTTGCTGTAGGTGAAATCAGACAGGTGACAGTTTGAGGCTAGACATAGAGGGTTCATATCTCATGTAATCCTACTAGGGATGCACCATTATGCACTAAGTTTTGTTTTATGTGCTCTATTTGAAAAAGACAATTTGAATAAACAAAACTGTTCGTAGTTTTTGTAGTAAACAATTAAGCAATCATACACGAGAGGCCGTTCTTTAACGTCATTATTGGTACGACAGTACTGGAGGACCGAGGTGCTTTTCAGGCCAAGGGTATACCGTTTTTCTCAGACGCGGAGGGATACTGACTTGTTGTGAAAAGGCACGTTCTATTTGACCGTTCTTTGATCGTGGAATCAAACACGCCTATTGACCAATCAGAGAGCTTGCTCACACCTATGTGTTATAGAATTGAGGTTAGATCATGTTATGTCAGTGTTGTTGAATAAAAAATAAATATTTACTAACAAATCTTACCTGCAGGTGGGCATAAACTACAGGTTATCATCTTTACAAAATTGAAATTAGATTATCTTGTTCCCACCCCTTTTCGGATGTGTAATTAAGTAGATTATTTGTTTATATATAATTTAGAATCAGTTATATTTTTGTATATCAATTTGACACTGATTAATTTTGTATTGTATAATAATTCTCATGTAAACATTTTGTATTATTGTTTTACACATTCAAAATAAATCTAATCAAAAAAGTATTGGTATCTGCCACGAGAAGTAGGTTATTTACGGTTCTCACTCGGTATCCACTGCAGAACAAATTATATCATGCTTCCATAAATCCTAGACTAGTAGGCTCTATAGAAATCATGCAGGAACAAACCCGGGTGAGAAGGATTCTCTTGTGTGGAACGTAGATCAAATGAAGGTTTCCATTTCTTTCACAGACAACCAAAAACTGTCCTTCCAGGCAGACATCAGTGGCATCCACACCAGTTTCTGAAAAAACAAGTTGCAGTATTAACATACAGTTGTTACTCAGGAAGTCAAACTGCATTGATACAAAAGGGCATGACGAAGTCTGGCATGGGACTGAACCTTTCCAGTATTTTCTAAATGATAGTTTGGATGATAATGTAGGCAAAGCTCATCACTCATCTTAACACATTATTGACACTTCTGATGTAGGTGCAGCCATGTAGGCCATCTCAGAGGATTAAAGGACATTACAGGAAGTAAAGAGTGTGAAGACAGAACTCAATTGGTATCTTGAGAATAATGCGTTCATTGATCAATCATTGCTCTGCTGAATTTAACCTTATTTCATGGGTTGTAATACTGCATGTCTAACTTATCTAAAAGACATGAGTGACTGGCTTTGCTTTAAGAAAACTAATCTATCCTTCTTCAGAAAATATAACTTATATCAATGTTTAAGGTGGCAATATACCAGACTTGTGTATGTATACATGTACATCTAACTCTTGACTTGCCCATTTACAGAAATCAGATATTCACTTATAGTCCAAAAACAATTGGGTGAAGTCACAGTGACTACAACTACTTATTTCATTACATTACATGTCACTTGTTAGACGCTTTTATCCAAAGCGACTTACATACTCAATACTGTGTGCAACCCCCACAGGAGCAATTTGGGGTGAAGTGTCCCAGGGACACAACGACATGCTGACTGCAGCTGGTACAAAATGCTGCGGCTCGGCTGTTTACAGGAACATGCAAGCATGAGTACATCACACCAATTCTGGCTTCCCTCCACTGGCTTCCATTTTAGAGTTAATTTTAAGATTTTATTGTTTTTAAATTGCTTAATGGGCTGTCCCCTCAGTACATCTCCGACCTCCTAAAGGCGCACCCGCTCAAGGGCTTTGAGGTCAGCTGATCAGCTGCACCTGGTAGTCCCTAAAACCAAGAAAAAGACATGGGGAGATCGAGCCTTCTCAGCGGTAGCCCCCAGGCTCTGGAACGACCTGCCCCCCCCCCATGTCAAATTGTCACCCACCCTCCAAACTTTTAAGTCTCGCCTAAAGACCCACGTCTTTTCCCTCGCTTTCGAGTCAGTCTGAGCTGTTTTATTGATTTATGCTTTTATTGTCTGTCCATAGCCTTTATGTACCGTGTATTAATTATTATGTGTGCCTTTTATCCTTTCTTATGTGTGCCTTTTATCAATTAATGTAATATTATATTTTATTATAATGTTATGTTTGGTGTGAAGCACTTTGGTAGACCCTCTGTTTTTATTATGTGCTATACAAATAAAGTGGATTGGATTGGAATGAAACGAGTGCTCCCCTGATCAACGCACTTCCCCACTGAGCCACCACCATCCCCAATTTCATACGATTTAAATACTTGAATAAAGATGATGGTAGAAACATACCAAAATGCAGAAGCAGCAGGATGGTTTGATAGCTCTGGTCAAACAGGATAACCGTCTTGTCCGCCACAACAATGCTCCAGTTGGACCCACTGGAGGAGGAGAGACGGGGATCTCTCTGCACCTGCAACACCCAGCATTACCATCAAATCACTCTAAAGTCTGCTGCCGTCCAAACAACCACCACTCAGAGACAGTTTCATCCCACAGGCCATAAGAATGTTAAACACCTGAACTTTTTAAAGAACATACATAACATTAATCTGTTTGCAACTCACATATATCAATATTCCAATTACAGTATATAGACTATTCTGCACAGTTTTTTTTAATCATATTTTGTTTCAATTATATTCCATTTTATTTTATTGCACTATTATCTGTTTTATTGTGTTGCACTGGAGGAGCCTGTGACCTAAGATGTTCATTGTCATAACTACACTGTAGCTATGTACGCATGACAATAAAAGCCTTGAAACTAATAAGTACTTTTACTTTTGGTACTTTGAGGATATTCTGCGAATACTTTATTATTTTACTTGAGTAACATTTTGAATGCAGGACTTTTATTTACACTTTGTATAAGATCTCTCTGTGTGTGTGTGTGTGTGTGTGTGTGTGTGTGTGTGTGTGTGTGTGTGTGTGTGTGTGTGTGTGTGTGTGTGTGTCGTTAAAAATTGAAGTAGCAAGGGTACAAGAGCATATTCGAGATAGAAACATTATAATATATTAATTACCTCATTGGCAGTGGAGATTTTGACCAATGTGTCCACCTGATACAAGCCACTAGCATTCTCCTCACTGCCGAGGCGGTCCGTGTTTGTGTCCTCGTTGGTCAGAAGCTCAACGTCGCTCCACATCGCCATGTCATGCAGCTAAGTTAACTACATGGGAAAGATATGACATGATTTTCATCTCAACACGAGTCAAGATAAGACGTTAACTTGATTTTAGCCAGGCTAGCTAGCAAGTTCTGACAACTCTGTAACACATTACACCGCAATGTTATGATAACGTTGTTCATTCAGCCAAGAGATACAAGACAAACAAAATCTAAGGTTACCTATTAGTTAGCAGATTGCAGACACCGCTGATACAGTTGATAATTACCAACACACGAAAAATAATCAGACAGCAACCATAACATCACTTCACCTTAGCTTTATAAATTGGCGGGTTGCTGACGGTATTTCATGGGTAACTTTCCCCTGGGTTTTGTCTACCAGATACTAATTCCATCTGAGTTTATGCAGGCTACGCATACAGCATGCCACATTTTTCATGATTGGTATAGGTAAACCAAAAGCCACACCCAATATGTTAATAAAATCAACCGTGAATCCAAATATAATGTTTTAATAGACAAAGATTATTTCGTTTGCACACAGTCTAAGATTGAGTGCTGCCTGACAGGCTAAATTCAGGGGGTTAGACCACGATCTCTCACACAGGAGGGCGGGGCAATAGAGGAACATCCGGAGAGCCTTGTTGCGTTGCCAGTTTGGATACGTTTCCGTTGATTTCATGTTCTACTGATGGTTCTACTGCTACTTTATAAGTTATAAGATGAAATCCTTTACCAGTAATAACACAGTTTTTAGTGTTTTTCTTCAGTTGTTTTAACCTTATCAATAAAGTATTTAACATTTTGTAAGAACCAGACCTGACCACATAATGTACTAAAACAAATCATTTTCGGTTTAAACCTGCTTCACTTTATATATTATTTGTAAAATGTGACACTAAATCTCTTTCATGTCATTATTTACAATATTTGCCTAATATTATCAAGGCCTTTTTCCATTATACGTCTCCATAAATAGAAAAACCATCCCTGTGTTTTGTCCGCTTGGTTAACTCTGTTTGCATTGGCAGGAATGCAAAGGATACAAGAGGTAAAACCTGGCAACCCAGATCAAATTAGCTTAGCTCGAGTGGAGCAGCTTAAGGTCCTCCGTGTTTGCAGTCAACAAAACAGAGGTGTTTTACATAAACATTGTGCTGTTGGAATATGTCGGTAAGTACCAATACACAACGACGATCAGTACACAAATAGATGCAGGGACATACAAATAACGTAAGTGTAGGTTAACGATTCTATTTAGCAAATATGTTATTGGTAAAGATGGCGGCTACCGTTTGTTAGCTTAGCGACCAAGCTAATGTAAAAAAAAAATCCTTCTAATGGAAGAATGAATGGCGACCGTAATAGAGTTTAGCTTATTCAGATAGCATGTTGGCTAACTGGTTTGTTTTTGATGTAATGCCCCGTAACAATCGTGATATGCATTTGGTTAAAACATAATCATCGTCATGACCATAAAAACGACCGGACGTCGTACATTTGCCGAATTTAACATCAGCAGCTGCTATTTAAAAGTGTGAAGACCTGCGAGATGAATTTGTATTTAGGGTACTATGGTAGTGCTAATGATAAAGCTCTGTTTTGGTCTGTATGGCTGATAACCACAGGCCCACTATCTTAACTATACTAGATTAATGTTACTTTAATGTTACATTTAAAGTAATTTCTTACCATCTAAGTTAAACTAGTATAAAGTACTATCACATTTAAACTGCTGGATGATCAGTGAATCATAAAAAGGGCTGAGTGGAATCGTTCATAGTCAAGTAAACATCTCATGCACAGTACATACTGAGAGAATGCATGAAATAGGGCTTTACACCGTTAAAGAAGACAGCCTATGTATAGCACTACATGCCATCTTCTATAACACTGTTCATTTAAAAGTATTTTTCATTTAAATCCTGTCTGCTGACTATGTGACTTAAATTATGTGCAAAAGGAGATGTTAAGAAAGGAAACAATGTATTACACACGTATTAGGAGACTTGTGAATGAGTTTCCTGTCTGTAACCATAATCCATTTAGGAAACAGATGGTATTATCAATAATAAATTAGTCTTTTACTTTACGTGAGTGCTATTTCAGAACTAGTAATTATGTATATGTGTATAAACCCATTCAGGAAACAGTGAGATTGATGTTTATATGCATAGTTTTGATTGTGTGTGTGTGTGTTGTGAAGATTGAGCAAAGTGATACAAGGATGGTAGTATTAAAGTAAATCATTTTGTGTCATCAAAACACATGTCCTATATATCCTTATGTAACACAATATGTTATGTTAAAAACTGTGTCATACCCTGCCACTCTAAATAATTGTAATAGAAAAGTACATCAGTGCTTTAGCTTATCGAACCACACTGATTTGCTGTTTTGATCTCATATCCATATTTTCCAGGGAAGTGACAATGATTCGGTTGACATGACCAGACCAGGCTCCCCAGTTCATCACAGAAAAAAACACAACATGGAGTCATCCAGGTCTCCCCGGAGCTCCAAGCATCACCATTCAAGGTCACGCTCCAGGGAACGAAAACGTGAGTATTCAATATATATATATAATATACAAATCCACTGCTGAAGTAGCCGAAAAAATGATGGCCATGGTATGAGTTTTGTTCTCAGCAGATACACTCCATCAGTTTGTGGAAAGAAAAAATTCACCATCTCATTTAGCGACATAGATCAATTCATCGTTATATATTTGTGAGGTGACTGAGGTCTATTTGCCAAGATGTAGTTACATGAGCATGTGCCTGTATGATAACATATAACTACTCAACCTTGTTTTGATTTTTAAATCAAAATCGAAATAAATTGTCATATCTTTGCTTTCTGCTATTTTCAGGAGACAGAAAAAACAAACGGAGTCGTACCAGGAGTAAAGAGGTAATTAATACATTTCTTTCTATGACTAAAAACACATTTGATGTGATTTTGAAGTCCTTAAGTAGTTTTTCTTGTTAGTTTTAGGTAAAGGTAAGTATGTTTTATAAGGTTACATTTGTTACAATACCTAAAGTTAAGAACAAAAGAAATAGATGACATTGGGCTCGCTGGTGGAATGGTTGACATGTGTCAAAGGAAGCTTTCATCCTTCGATATCTGTCATTGTTTGTGTCCATAATAAAAGGTAAAGAGTAGCTTTTTTTGTTAAATCCTGTGTGTAGATCACATGATAACATTTCTATAACAAATCATACTCAGCGTGCTAATGCACGAAGAGACTGAACAGAAGACCCTGCTGACATAGCAAAATAATATGTCTACTACTGGGACAGGTAACTATCTGCCATTCAAACTCCTATTTATCTCACACTATTAGAAGAATAATCTTTTTCAGCTAGGGATGGGCATAATTCATTAAATTAATCTCATTTAATCCAAATGTTCTCTTTTCATTAAATCTGGAATTGTACGACTAATTTGTTTGTATAAAGAGTAAAAACGTTTGAGCCCTCTAAAGTGATTTGCCACATCATACTAATGAAGACTCGTTCCAAACAGTGTTACCGTCACATAAATATGTTGTTATAAGAATCACACATACGACGGTCATAGGATATTAAATCGTGTAGAAATGCATCATTCATTTAATTTCAAAAGGGTAATCTGTGCTTTTATATGTTAATTATACCACCAGTGTTGTTTGATTTGGATGGAGTAAGTAAAGAAGCTGTAAGAAGTAAGTCGATGCCCATCCCTACTTTCACCTTTCAGTGGTTTCAAGTCCAAAGCATTCTGGAGACATTGAATTGGGTTTTTTACAGAACTGACGACTCAAATATATGTTTTATAAGAATTAGATCCTAGTGTTTGCATGCAATGGATGACATCGTCTGAGAGCTTCCAAATGTGTTTTTATTTTGATTGATTACAGTACATTATTACATTTAATTAGCTGACACTTTAATTCAGAAAGTATACAGCGCAATCATTTGGCATGTATATAAGCGCTGATATATTTCGAGTCACTGAATGTAGTGTAGTCAAATGAGTCTATATTAGAAATAAATTACATTCTTGCATTCCTGTTCACAACATACATTCTGTGTATGTTATGAAAGTAGATTTGAAATGAGAAGGACTTTTGTTTTTACAAACCAAATTGATTACATACCGTCTGCCTTAAGCCATGGTACTAACTCTTTTTGTTGCACTATTTTCCTGAAAGAGACAACTTCTTCTTAAAACAGGCTCGAAAGAGGGACTCGGAGAAACCATCAAAATCGCACAGAAAAACAGACGAGCAGCAAGAGGCAGAGAGACTTTCAGCAGAGGATGGAGACGAGCGATCCAGACGCAAAGACAGGAAACCCTCCAAGGGCCGCAGCAGCGCCTCCAGGTCACACTCACGAGAGAGGTGAGTCTGATCAATATGTTCAGCAGGTCTACCTACATTCATTGTTATTTAGGGTCTGGTATGTTTTCTGGATTAATGATGAGGTCTTAAAATGTATGAAAAGGGTCTTAAAAAAGGTATTACATTTGACTTCAGGATTCCTGCATATACCCTGCAACAGATAAACAAATGTATGATCATTTTTATTGTAGAAGCTCTGGTCCTAATGAATAGGTGGCACTTTTCCATATCCAGTAGATTGGATATCCTTAAAGGGAATCTAGGATGAATGGTAAAACGATGCTTCACGACAGTCATTTCTTTGATTCACGTTGATGGATTTTGTTACTTTCAGGCGGCCTCACAGTAAAAGTAAGGACAAACGGCGATCACGATCACGTAGCCGCGACAGGAAGAAGAAGAAGGCGAAGTCTCGCTCGGGTTCAAGGACCAAACACCGCCATCACAGCAGAAGTCGCAGTAAAAGCAGGTGAGAGTGATCCTACTGTTTAGATCAAGTGTTTTTGATCTTTTGTTCTACTTGCTAAGTTTCTTTTTCTGTTGTTGTTCCCCCAGGGAGCGAAAGAAAAGGAGTGAGAAAGTGCTAAGAAAGAGTCGAAGCAGGTCTGTTAATCCACCTGCCTTCCGGGGCCGAAACCCAGCTATGGATGCACAAGAGGCCCTGGCCAGAAGGCAAGACAACAGCTTCCAGGGCTTTTACAATGTAGATGGTCGGGCGTCCTGTTCTCGCCAAATCCAAGCAATGCTAGGGGTGCTTTCTGCATCTGTGTAAAAGCGGCTACAAAGCGCTCTTTTTCAGTTATTACCCTAACCTTGTCAACCTCTACTGCTCTACTAATGCCTGACATGTTATGAAGATGAAATGGGTAGCAGTGAAATGACAGAGTATGAAGCTTTAGACCATACAGACATCTAAATCCCTCCATCAGCCAGCTGGCTCACTCCTGAAGTTATTCAGATTTTAAAGTTGTTGATCACTGGGTTTAGTTTAATCTGACTTCTCCACCGTGTTGCACTTGCCAGAGAGCATATTGGTAAGAAATCAAGGACACTTTGCATTCAGATAGATGGGGTACACTGGTTGTCTTGGTGAACATGTGATTTTAAATATCCACATTTAGTCTGGCCGGGGACCTTTGTTGCATGTTGCACCTTCTTTATCTGCCTTCCTTTCAAATCTCTACTGTCCCCTGTTTAAAGGTAGGGTAGGTAATTCACTTCAGAAACACTTTTTGTTATATTCCATGGAATGCTCTCAACATCCCGATAGCAATGAATATATTAAGTGCTTTGACAATAAATACATTAAAATATTTCATCTGTGGAAGCCGTGGCGCTGTAAAAAGCACAACCAATCATTTGAGCCGGCCCGGCTAAAGTAACTGGATGGCCTACCTGCCTGTCAGCCTTCCATCTGTGCACAAACTTATCTCGTGCCCTCATTGGTCATGTTCGTGTGTGTTGGAGGAGGGGCTCTGTAAGGAAGTCTGAAGGACGAGGCAGATTGTTTTCGGTTGTGCACTTTCAAATTCTAGCGCACTCGAGCTGGTTTCTCCGTTCTTACCTACCCTACCTTTTAATGAATGCAATAATGCTACAAAAATGCAAGTGTAAAATCTGGCTTATGTCTCCAACATGTTGCAATGATTATTTTTGCGTACAAAATCTATGATCACTTCTAGATACACAGAAGGTGACGGAATAGGCTTTTAGATGAAAAAAGTAACGTCGTGATCTCTCTTGTTTTCCTTCCAGGCTGGAGAGAGCAAAGAAACTGCAGGAGCAGAAGGAGAAGGATATGCTGGAGCAGCAACAGCAGGAGATAACTGCAGGTAAGAAGAGCTTAATGTGCCAAGTTTTCAAATCATTTGAGTCAAGATTTAGTAACTTACTCATGCTGTCTGTTCTATTTCCAGTGACCGCCCCTATCACGGCGACAGCTGCTGCTGCAGCGGTCACATCGAACCCTGCGCTCAATGTGGCCGCCCTGCTAGCCTCTGGGACCCAGGTCACGCCACAGATAGCCATGGCGGCACAGATGGCAGCCCTTCAAGCGAAAACACTGGCAGAGACGGGCATCGCGGTGCCCAGCTTCTATAACCCATCCGCTGTAAACCCCATGAAGTTTGCAGAGCAGGAGAAAAAGAGGAAGATGCTATGGCAGGGAAAGAAGGAGGGGGTAAGATAGGATTTTGCTGTTACTTGTTATTTATCCACCAATTCCATATTTGAATAACATTACCTGAGTCTTATCATTTCTGTTTTCTTTTAAGGACAAATCCCAGACAGCTGAGTTGTGGGAAAAGCTCAACTTTGGAAACAAGAACCAAAACGTTAAATTCCGCAAACTAATGGGAATAAAAGTAAGTAATTGTCATTTTACTCGAAGACAAAATAAGTTGTTAACAGCATTCAAAGTTGCCCCCCTATCTCCGGCTCAATGAGGGTTACAGTGATTGCCTGCTTGCATTTCGTCTGGATTTTATACGTTTTTTAGCCCTGTGAATGCTTTTCGTAGCTTACTCATGGATGCATACTTAAGATCAGATATCTGGTCACTGCATTTTATAGAGATTGACATTTCAGAAAAGACATATGAACACAGCAATATAAAAAAAGTTGCCGTAAAATGTTCAATACGCCACTTGGTGCTTTCTGAATGTTTTCTTTTCCGTGCTAAAATCCATTTGGTGCGTTTACAGGGAGAGGATGAAGTGGAACCCGAAGTCGCCCAACCGCTCAACGAAGAAGGCTTGAAGACTCTTCAGAAGCAGGAGGAGATGTTCAGGAACCTGGACGTTCAGTACGAGATGGCTCGCTCTCAGACGCACACTCAGAGGGGGATGGGCCTCGGCTTCGGCTCCTCATTCTCCCGTGGGATGGACTCCATCTAGTGCCAGACATTTGCCCCGCATCTGATCACACAGGACCACCAATTCATCGCTAGCCCTCAAGCTTGCATGGATGTCGCTATGAATCTGTAATTTATTTATAGACAAACATCTCACATATTGGAACATTATAATGTAAATAGGCAGATGCTGAGTATGTCTCACTGTGTATTAATCTGTATTGTAATCTTTGCAAAAGGATGCATCAGCTTGACTGGTTGATACTGGTTAAGATTAGATATGTTATTTGTTTGAAAATGTCGTAGTTTTTTTTAACTCATATTTGTGATTGTTTGAACATAAACAGAATATGATATGGCTCAAGTTAACAGTTTACCCCCATTTAGCAAAAAGGCGTCTGAAGTCAGTGTGGCATTATCAAAATCTCTCCGATTTAATTTTCCTGATAGTGAAAAACACAGTATTGGATTTTATTACATATTGTACTCGGTATTGCCATGGATAAAGATGGGCTTGACAGCAGAAATCACATTTCATATGCTCTTGAAATAAATTAGTTTTGTGTTGAATGTGGTTATTTTTATTCATTTCAACACTGATAATATCTTTCCAAACCAATTTGTAAACAATGAAACAGGCAAAATCATATGTAGAAAAGCTATTGTTAAGTTCAATGAATTGTGTTTTATTCATATTAATTATGTTTTAGAACCATGCATTATCTTCACAAAATGTTACATGTTTTGTAAAACACAATTTGTGTGCAATCATAATTTAAGATAAACAAATGATTAGACCCTAGCAAAAGGACTCCCCTGAAAGTCGACACAATAGAGTTTTCCTGCAGCCCTAGTTGTTACGAAACCTGATAGAAGGCCCGTTTGTACAGTCTAGTTTTTGCCAAAGCAAATAAAGGACAGTTGTATATACAAAAATAGATATTCATTAAAATACTGGTAAAAAAGGTCCAGTTAAATTCTTGGTGTTTACGCCTAAATGAAAATCTCCTATTTACATATAAGACTGGAGTACAGCACATGAGCAACACCGGTGATGAGGTTGTGGTTGGCGAACTCGAGGATGAGGAGCAGGATGGGGAACTCGCTGTGTCTCTTCTCCACAGTGGACTCCTCACTTAAACCCATCCAATGTAGCAGCAGAGTCTGCATGGCTTCTGGGAAAAGCTCTGTCACTAGTTCCTCAGCAGGTGGCAAGTCACTAATCCGCTCAATGTGCTGAACTTTAAAGTCCTCCACTCTCTGGCTGATGCTGCCGTTGGCTGCGTGAAACTGCTGGCCTAGCCACCGTCCTACACCACAGAGCAGGGAACTTGAATACACACTGCCCCAGTCTTTGGCCTTTAGTAGGGCTATGACCGTGTCTGTTACATCCTTTTCTTCTAGATTCCCATTCATGTACCGCTCAATGTTCTCCAAAAGCAGCAAGATAGTCTCCAGCTGCTCTGTGTAGCTGTGAGTCTCAGAGGAGAGTTTGTCATCCAAGCTCTGTAATTTCTCTCTCACTGTCGAAACAACAAGTTGGCTGTGCTCTGTTTGCAATGTCTGTTTAGGAAAAGAACAGTAGGCGTGATCTGCCGATGCATCGACTGTTTCACTGCTATATACATCCATCGATTCCCTACCAACCTGGCGATGCTGAGGTTGTGACATTTCCCTCCTGGATTCTGTATCCTGCAGGCTGCTGGGCGGAGCATTGTCCAGCTGCACACTGAGGCTGTAACTCGCTTTCAGAGGGCTGTCATTTATCTGGGATTTCCAAACATCCTGCAATGTTAAACAGTAAGAAATAAAAAGATACATTGAAAAAAGCAAATATATTATGTAAAGACATTCAAAATGCTTACTGTACTGCACCTGGAAGTTCTCAAGCACATCAAGCTGCTCCTGCTTACTGTACATCTCGAACGCTACTCGGAAAAGTCCCTGAACGCTGTAGAACCAGAGGCTGTTGTTTGCAGTAGATACCTTCAGCCCATGGAACCTGAACGCTGCAACAGGAAGACAACAGATTGGTGTAGAGGAAGTCATTGCAACACATTTGTGCTGCTAATTTCTCCTTTGTTTACCTGAGGAAAAATGTATTTTCGTTGCAAAGCCTTTCTTGGCAAACTTGGCATGGTATCTGGGATGGTTCTCTGTGCGAATGTCTGTGTTGGAAAACAGATCAGCGCCTAAAAAGAGAGGAACCACTGGACTCTGAAACAGATACAGAGATGATACAAATGATGTCGTTTGGTGTGATATTAACATCAATTGAGAAGTAATACTACTAATAAAATGCATTTCAAAAACAGACAAGATTACAGACAACTTTCAAGTTGCTTTACAAAAACCGGGGGTGGAAGATGTAACTTTTTGACTGTAGTAAAAGTAGAAATACCACAGTGTAAACATACTCTGTGACAAGTAAAAGTCCTGCATTGCAAACATTACTCATTTAAAATTACAAAACTATTAGCATCAAAATAAACTTCAAGTACCAAAAATAAAAGTCCTCATTATGCAAATGGAGCTATTTCAGAATACTATATATTGCATATTTTGATTATCAATATTGATGCATTCATCTGTTATCAAAGCTGGAAAAGGTGCAGCTAATTTTAATTACTTTGTATGTTGCAGGGTAGCTTGTTTTACTCGAGGTGTAAGTCTTATTTAAGTGTTGAATATAATTCAAACCATTAATAAAACATTTATTGACTAAAGGTATTATATAAATGTAGTGGAGTAAAAGTACACAATTTACCTCAACGTAGCCAAAATTGAAATACTAGAGTAAAGAAAAAACTCCTAAAAAATGTACTTAAGTACAGTACTTGAGTAAATCTACTTAGTTACTTACACCACTGACAGACAGAAGCCTGCACTACAGTAACACTCACCTTGTTGGAGCAGTCTGTCAGTCTGAACGATGTCAGATTCACCAGCTGAATAAAGCGAATTTTTCGAGAGCCCCCGTCCCAATGCGGTAAAGCTAAGTGGGTAGTAGAGGGGCTCGACATTGCTGGAAGCAAGGGAAGCTTCTCAATCACTCACAAATGTCTCTTGTCCCGTAGAAAGACTGATTGTTTCACCATTATACTGCACACTATAGTGAAGTAACGACATTCAAGCGGCGTTAACAGGCAACAGCAACAAACCGAGATGACTGCCGGAACAGGAATTAAAGGGCTATTTCACGCCCTTAACTTTGTCTTAAAGGCGAAAGCAGCGGCGATTCATGAGCTCTATAACACTATGCACTGAAATGTTCTGAAAAGTACGAAGTGTGGACTTGTACTTTCAAATATAATTACACATTAATTATCTGTAATGTGAAGAGACCTTAGAAGCAACCAGAGTTTATTATCCTTGTGTTGGAGTGATGTAGCCTGATATAGACATTGCTGGGCTTAGAACAACAGCATTTGTCGTCTGCGTATCACGTGACATGAAGATAACCAATGAAAAACGATTAATAACTGCTTTCACCTCTGAACCTGGATCCGTCCTGCCTGCACCACAATGTTGTAAAAAATGGCTGAAGTTGATTTCGGCGACAGTGAGCTCTTTGAGCAGCTCGATGACTCTGCACCGCCGACCGTCCCCACGCATATTCGCTTCACATATAACGATGAGGAAGAACAGGAGGATACGAGCCAGCTCTCGAGTCGGCTTGAGGAGTGTGATGACCACATCCAGAGACTCACCGAGGAGAATATCCTTGTACCAGTGTGTGTGTGTTAGCTCTGTGGATGTAGCACAAGCTAACGGCGGCTAACGTCGGCTAACGTCGCTAGCCTACTGTCAATAACCAAAACAGAAAACGCACAACCCATAAATGTACGCTGATGGCTATTTTTTTTTAGAATGTCTGTCTAATTCCTTAACTCATTGATCACATAAAGGTTTGAGAAGGAAACTGAACATCATGGCGCGACCAAGGTAATTGTGAGCTGAATAGTTAATGCGCCAAACAAACAAATGAAACGAAACTCAACATAACAATCATGTCATGGTGTTTCCCATAGTGCACACAATTCTTTGTCTTGCCAACATTAAATGGAACATTGATTGGAATATAATTTCAGATTTAATTATAAATTAATTGTAAAATTATATTTATATTGACCAATAGTATTTATATTGTATACATCTGTAAGTGTGATAGGCATTATGAGATGTTTTATGTTTGTTATGTGTGTCACTGCCCAGCGACTGCAGATGGAAATGAGATTTAAACTATAATCTAGCATATAGCATCTCTTCTCTTTTTGAGATTCATCCATTTTTATGCATGGTCCTTGTGCAATAAACATATATATAATAATAACAATAATTGTTCTTTCTCTTGACAGCGGCATGCATATTGAAGATGCCAACATGGACGGGCCAGCTCTTCAAGTCCTTTATGCAAACAACATTATTTCAAAGTAAGCAGTCAAATGTGTTCATTGTTTCACTTCTGGTTTGCATGGTATGTTTTATCACGTCTGTCCTAGTATGTCCATCAATGTTTAAAGAATATAACATTTCAGAACAATGTCTGTCTTTTTATGTGTTGATGCATTTATGATTTTAATATTAAAGTTGGGTAATTTCAATTGCTTTATAATAGAGTGTTTGATTGTTTTATTAATAACGTATATCTTCATCGTTGATCATATTTTCCATAACTAGTCACTCAATTGATAAAATAAGAAGAATTTCTCCCTCTGAGTAGAATTATAAAGTTACATCAAATGTAATTACTCAAGTAACTCAAAATTGTACTTTAGTGTAGTGCTTGCATGTATTTACTTAGGTACTGTTCAACACTGCTGTCAAGTTTGCGTGATGGTACAAAAATTCTGTTTAACCATGTTAACACTATTGCTAAAACACATTTGTTTTACGTTTCTTTTGTTTGGTTTTCACACATCGGGTTATAAGATGAAAGTACAGAATTTCTATTACTTTGCTGTGTGTGTGTACCTCATCGCTAAATTGTTAAAAAACTTAAACTATACACATCTTCCCTTTTTAGGCAATGTCGTCAAGAAATTGAAGATTGCATCTGCAATTTGATTTTGAAGCACCAGAACCCGAGCAATGAAAAGAGAACATCCATCATTGAAATGAAACCTCAGGTATTAAACAAGAATGTGTTTTATTGTCATTAATAGCAATAGAGTTATGAACCTATGTTAAAACATGTTCTGTTCTATATGAAGAACTCAGCCTTTGCTATGGATGAAGATCTGCAGAAGTCTTCTTCCAGCGCTGCAAAAAAAACAACCGAAGCCTTTAAAGTGAGTATTTACTATAATTTACAGCAGTTTGAATATTGCATAATGTATAACCCTTGCCACATGGGAAAGAGAATTGGATGTTTGAAGTAGATTTCCTGCTAAGTTAACATATACACTATGTTTCTTTTCTAGGTGGTGGGAAGTGTGTTATATTTCACTACCTTTAGTGTTGACAGACTTGGACAGCCTCTGTTAAATGAAAACCCCCAGCTGACAGATGGATGGGATGTTCCAACGTATCTTTAAGAATGATAAATTGACGCAAAAAAACAAAAATTAACAGTGTAGTTCGTTCACTTGTCTTCAACAAGGGATCAGAATATTCTCTTTGAAGTGAAGATGTCCTGATTTCTACCACTGGTAGAATAAATATCAAAGTGGCAATTCTCTTTAGTTTTCCGAAAAAGGAAACTTGTAGCTTTTACTTTTAAACAAACACGATAACATTTCCTGAATTTTTGTAAAGCTATCAACAGGTTTTCAACCAAGTCGTTGGCACAGATATTGAAATGAAAGAAAAAAGGTATGTAATAAAAATGTATTTAGTTTCTATCCTTTGATTCTTCTTTTGTTTTTGTGTGGCATATACCTGTATAATGAGTCCATCACTCATCTGTTCATCGTAGACCCAAGTCAATGTGTTTCAACTGTGGTTCGAGTGGTCATCAGCTGAGAGACTGTCCCAAGGTAAGAACAAGTTAGCATTATTACGATTTGAATGTAAACATGAGTCAGAACTTGATTAACTCTATTTATACATGTTAACCTCCATAGCCCAAAGACATGGCTGCAATTAATGAGCGAAGAAAGGAGTTCAATCAGAACAGCAACCAGTCCATGCAGAGCAACCAGCGGTACCACGCTGATGAAGTGGAGGAACGCTTTGCGAAATACAAGCCTGGAGTCATGAGGTAGGCTTTTTAGTTCATGCCCAATAGACACAACTAGGGCTGCAACCAGTGATTTCTATTTGTATTATTTATTCTTTTTTGGTGAATCTGCATATTGCTTTCTAGGTTAATATTTGGTCTATTAAGTGACAGGACCTAGTTAAAGTGACCATCCATTCTTAAAATCTAAGATAATGTCTT
This sequence comes from Gymnodraco acuticeps, assembly GCF_902827175.1. Lineage (NCBI taxonomy): Eukaryota > Metazoa > Chordata > Actinopteri > Perciformes > Bathydraconidae > Gymnodraco > Gymnodraco acuticeps. Next base: position 1,345,428 of record NW_022991187.1, read on the forward strand.
CCTACCAAATAGTATTCAATTAATGATTTAGAAAAAAACCTATATGTTAGATCCTGAAAACCGCATGTTCTGCCATTTTGCAATAAAAAAAATCCTTTAATGATTGATGGATTATCAAAATAGTTATTTTTCTGCTGATACATTTATCGTTGCAGCTCTACAAACATTATTTGTACACGTTCGGTATATTGTTCATGTTAAAGTAAGTCTTGAACCTAAATGTTTTCCACTGTTGTGCTTTTGAACAGTGAGGAGCTGTTGACAGCTCTGGGAATTGAAGGAAACACCCTGCCTCCTCTCATTTATCGAATGAGGCAGATGGGATATCCCCCAGGCTGGCTCAAAGAGGCAGAGATGGAAGATTCTGGCTTGACGATGTATGATGGGAATGGTATGTTTACAATTACATTTAAACAGATTTTTCTTTCAGATATCAAAACATAATAATTTAATTGAGATGTAGAAAGGTTTGACTGAATCTGTGACTATTTTCTTCTGTTTTCTAGTTTCAAATGAAGGTAACGCAAAAGACAATTCCCAAAACATCTCTTATGATGTTTCCAAACTGGTGGACTTCCCCGGTTTCAATGTTTCTGCACCACACACAATGAAAGATGTAAGTCCTACCATATAACTTTTTCTTTTTGATGTATCACTAGTTACATTCAAGTTCCGGTATCTAAATGATATTGATATCTTGATTCTATAGATGTTTATGTTATTCTCTCCAGTTTTATCTTAAATCAGAAAAAAGGAAAATAATGGAATAGTGTTTTCAGCATCAGTATCTACTTAAGGACCTACATTTGATCCATATCATTCGTACTATCATTTTCACTAAATTGATATATTATCTACGTGAATTCTTTATGAAGTCACTTTGAGATGTATGCGTGTGTACAATGCTCTTTCTATTGATCAAGTCAAAATGTGCTAATCTAACACTTTTTTAAATGTCTTTTTACCTCCAGGAGTTCATGCAGTATGGTTCAATTCCAATGCAGACCAACCACATGAAGCAAAACTATGCAGCTTACCTGTCCAGCAACTTCCCTATGGTAAATATCCTCAAGTCCCTCAAACTGTTGTTTTTCTTACTCTCAAAACATGGACAGATTTTTGTCCCTTTTTTTTTTTTTAAACCATTACTTCAGCTTCTCTCAACCTTGGTTCTTGATGTTGAGGGTAGAGTTTAGGTAGATGCATTACATTTTCGTAAGGTAAGCTAATATCGAACAACATCCTATGAAGTGACACCACTTTGCTTTCCACTATCCTCACAGGGTTTATTTATAAAATCAATCAATGTCACTGTTTGCTTCCAAATCATTCAATGCAAATGAGAAGATATCGTATATAAATACCAACAGGAAATATTATAAATAAAAACAATTATAAAAGAACCATCAAAGATAAATAACACAAAATAGGTGCCTGCCTACTTCCAACAGAAACCAACCTGCTCTATACAACAGTCAGTCATGCCTGCCTCTGTATTAACTTTTTGTGAATGAACTGGCACTGATAAAGAGAGGATGATGACCACTGGGTATTTGAGAAGAGTCCTTAAATATTTTAATTCCACTTGTCTTTCTTGCTTACGAACAGCCTGGAGCCACCAGCAACAAGAGGCACCATGACTCAGAGTCATCTCCGCACCAAAAGAAGAGGACGAGGCCCAGTCCTGATCAGAACTCTGACAGGAGCTCCGACATGGATATTGAGTCTGGTAAATGTTCATCTCTCTCACCTAAAAATGGGCTTCACAAATTACATGAACACAAAGTTATCGAACTAAAATGGAAGATGTGTCTGTCTGGCTTTATTAGGATTACATGGCTCTTTTAAAGCACATATCTAATCACATGACAGAAATAGATCTTCTGGAGGTAAAACCAAGCCTCAGAAAGTGGAAAAAAAGGGGGTATATTGACTTTAAAGATGGCATGGTGTTGCTGTCAGACTTACTGGTTTGAGTATTTTAGAAACTGTTGATCATAGTTTTTTGGGTTGTAGTGCTTTATGTTTAAAAGTTTGTATAAGTCAAAAACTGCACAAGCAATATTGTGCTTTTAACAATGTTGCCACGTTGTAAAAAGCAAGTCTTGTGTTTTCATTTCAAAGCGAAAATTCAGAACAATGTCCCCTAACACTTGAATCAGCTTATTCTTCTAATCTTCCCCTGTCTCCCCTCAGATCCAGGAACTCCTTATTATCAAGGCCCAGGTGACTTCCAGTTCCAAACACCACTCCCCCCTGGCTCCCCTTGTTACGATTCTCCTCCTCCTTTACCTCTAGGCACTCCTCCTTCAACACCCACTCCCCCACCTCTCCCTAAAGGTACACCTCCTCCCACACCAACCAACGGATCCCCAGCTCTGCGGAGGCGTAGCTGGGTAGTAGTGGATGAGACTGTACCGGCAACAGAGGATGAGTTGTCATTGGAGGAACTGGAGGAGCAGCAGAGGCTGATTTGGGCCGCACTAGAAAATGCTGACACTGCCACTAACAGTGACTCTGAGACACCTGTAGTGGGAACACCTGTACCTAGTTCACCAAGTGTGTCCATACCGCATGTTGACACAGAAACGGAGGAGGTGGAAGAAACGATGGACACAACGACACCCGCAGAAACTTGCCCTAGCAGTGAAATTCAAAAGAAGCCCGTGGTTCAAGAGATTAAAGCTCAGAGCCCCGAACCAGTCAAAGCACAAGAAGAAATCCTGCAGAGTCCAGTTCCAATCAAATCCCAGGATGACAGCCCGCAGAGCCCTGAACCAATCAAATGCCAGGATGACAGCCGGCAGAGCCCCGAACCAATCAAATGCCAGGATGACAGCCGGCAGAGCCCTGCTCCAATCAAATGCCAGGATGACAGCCGGCAGATTCCAGATCTAGATCCCTCTAATGCTGGAGATTGTGCTTCTCCTCAGCATGACGACAAGATATCCGCTGTTCCTCATAGAAGCAGGTTTGCAGCTGGCATCGTTCAGTTTGAAGATACACCAGAGTACACTGAAGTCGCTGAAGCCACAGGGACATACCTTAAGATCAGAGACTTGCTCAAAAGCTCCCCTCGAAGTATCGCGAAGAAAAAATAATAATGGACCACCTTCATTTGGATCATAGCAGGGATCAATATTTTTTTAACACAAACTTGACCATCTTATAAAGCATGTGTTTAGCTGTTAATTGTTTTTTACCAAGTTGAATGTCTATGCTGTGTATACACATTTGCTCTGTTAAGATACAAGGGGGGGGGGGGGCATTAAGGGATGCTGCAACGGAAAACGTTTGTAGGTTTTGACCAATTAGTCTAATTTTGTTCTAGCAGTTGTGTTACTCATGCTGTTAATTTTATTGTACAATTATAAAATGGTCCTTTCCTGAACTGTATTCATTTTAATATTATGCTGTTTAATGGGGTTTTCTATTTTTGTCCCACTGAAATTGCTCTGAAACCATTCAGTAAACAGGCTTTCAATTGCGTCATTGCTTTATTTGGAACTGCATACCAACAATTAGCATTTTCTTCAGTTTTTTTACAGCTTTCAGAAAGGGATTCATCAGGTGGATAAGCTTTTAACCAAGAATAATACATGATACATTATTTGTTGATTATATTTTGTAATATTAATCTGAATATTCAAAGTAACTCAAATGTGGTAGGGATGAAAAGAACCTTAAACGTTGCCTCTCAAGACAAGTACTTGATTCAATATAGCTACTGTTACTGTCCACCACATATTATTTCATATAAGCAATTGAGGATGTTTATAGATTTTTACAACAAGTAAATGTTATGTCAATCGAGTGTTCAGTCAATATTCTAAACTATGTGTAGATGGAGACTTGCACATACATGCATACGAAATGAGTTGTACATATATGCATACTAAATACCCACATACACCTACATACAGTACATACTTGTGCAAATACACATTCATACACAAGCTTGTGTGTGTCTGTATATGATATGTCGTTTCTAAACCCTTCCAAAGTAATCTGAAACTGTTTATCTACAGTACACTTATTTTACTTCTCAATGTTTGATTTATTTCCCGTGGCAATTTCCTTAATGGTCACTTAAAATGTCATTAATGAATATTTGTTTTCACTTGATTATTTTCAAGAAGATCAAACTAATGAATTAGGTCTTAGATTGAAATCCATTTTCTGCCAATGCGTTCGGGGAAAGCACTTAAGCAAGTTATTAGTTTAAAGTTGTAACTGTAGATACAAACAAGTTATAACTTTAAATAAATAATAACAATCTCAAAATAACTAATAATATCAAATCTTAAAATACGTTCCTGGCTTTTTTGAGAAGTTATTTTCAGAAAGTTTGTAATAATACTGACTGAAATATTGTTTTATTTTATCACAAGGCAACGTTTTTCTTAAATTGTTCTTCTACTGGTGGGCATCTGCTTAAATAGTATCAACCGTAAAGTTTGTTTGGAAGTATTATTCTTTGAGAAACTAAGTGGCAATTTTTGGAGTCTCAGTCATTATTTTTCAGAAAGTTTGTAATAATAATGACTAAAATGTTGGGGGGTTTTTTCACCACAAGGCAAAGTTTCATCTATTTTCCTTCTACAAGTGGAAATGTGCTTTACAAGTATTAACAGTAAAGTTGAACTTCTGGAAATGTATTCTGCTGTGAGGCAGTGTTTCATCTTACTGAACATAACATCTTTGGGCGGCCCCGTCCTACCGTTGACGTTCCTCCCGTTGGTCAGACAGCACTGGGCTCTGATCCGTCGACGTGCTTCTCTACTTAGCTTAGCGGTGTATTTCCTGAGAAGACGTAGGCTGCACAGCAACATATCAGGTCAGTATTAGCTAACTCCGACGAGGTCATGTGTTCACATAAACTTGTTTGACTTTCCCCTACCGATAAACCATGAAACTCCACGCTAAATTAAACGTGTCCAGGTTAGTGATACTTAAGGTGGTAGTTTTAGCTAGCTAACCTAGCTTAACAAACCCTGCTTCTCTGGGTCGGGCCTCGCAGCTAACGTTACTTAGCAACTAATTATCAGTATTCCAATCTTAATAACAGACTGGGATTCATTTTAGCCGAATATGTGAGTGTACAGTGAAAACAACTAATATTAACAACATTATAAGGAAAGGTGTTTTAACAGGTGACTTCACGTTAATCTGTTAGAAATTGTTACGCTGACTCTCAACTTGTAGCAGCAGTGTGCCCTACTGGAGCTCTGGTGACATTGCGGACACTTTTGGACTCAAGGAATTTGCTTTAGTCGTTTTGCTTGCCACACTGGTCGGGCTATTCCGGTGTTTTGAATGTTACCTGTATAACTAATCAGAAGGATATATGCCTCACCAGGTTTGTCAACTAAGCTAGTAAGGTAAGTAAGCTAGCGGTTATGGTGGTTGTTGTATATTCTCAGATTTCTCTTACCAGATGTGCCACCTCATCGACAGCTCTCAATCCGCTAGCTACTGAGAGGGTACAAGGCGAGGCACTTTCACAGGCTGCTATACCACTGCCAAGACCTCAGGACTTGGCAGTGGTTTAAAGTAAACGCATAGATTTAGTTAAGCACTGTACAATTGTGGGGTCCTTGTACTTTACTTGAGTATATCCATTTTATGCTTATGTGTACAATTCAGAGGTCAATCATGTACTTTTACTCCCCTGCATTTATTTAATACCTTTAGTTACTTTGCAAATTTGGATTAATAATGTGAAATAAAATCAAATAAGAATGTAGTTACACCTGGAGTAAATTCACAAGCTACCTTACAGTATACAAAGTAAATAAAATGAGCTGCACCTTTTCCAGCTTTGATCACACTAATGCATCAATAATTATGATCAATACATATGGTATGTATTATTCTGAAATGGGCCAATCGGCATAATGAGTACTTTTACTTTTGGTACTTTAAGTATATTTTGATGCCAACACCTTTCTACTCTTATGTAACATTTTGATTGCTGGACGTTTAATTGTAATTGAGTATTCCCACACTCTCGTACTTCTACTTTGACTTAAGTACTTCTTCTACCTCTGCCTCAGGATAATTGACTTGACTGCACAGGTACACTATGTCAGTGAAGCAACCGCGCATAAGTAGAGTAAATGCATTTGACAGTTTTGCAGTTGAAAGGTGATACTATTTATTTTAAGCCTTTCTGTTTCGGACAAAAAACTGTTTAACTGATTAATAAGAATTACGTTTTTTTTATGTCGGGTTACAAGCTGGGGAATTTGAGTCAATAACACTTTGAAATTCCGGTATTTCTACTAGTCTTAATCTTCTCCATGTGGAATTTAATCTCAGGCTATACGATAGAACGGCTAACATTGGTGAGGAAGTCTGATTCAAAAAAGTGTAATAATTGGTACACCTAAAAAACATTATGTAGAAAACATTATGTATGATTTTACGTAAACTTAATGTTATACAAATCTCTCTAGCTGTTCTAATGGAAGAGGCTTTATATGTTCTGGAAAGTCTGAATATAACCTTGGTGTCGCAGTGAAAACTTTGGATACCCAACCATATATTTCGTTCTCCTTTATGTCTAACCACAATTGTAAGTGCCAGGATTTGTGTTGAGACTGGCTATAGTTGACATATAGTAGCTGTAATGTAGGTTTAATGTCCGCCTGTTGGCAATGAGGCTCCTTGAAAACATGTGAATCTGTTTCACAGACACAGAAGACGTAAGATGCTTCAAGCTCTCATTCTGTGCTCATGTCCTGTTGGTGTTTTTCCACACCTTCCTCTGTCAGTGCTAGCAGGGGACTACACAATCATCCCAGCAGATGTTTCCTCAAAAAGGAAGAACCAGAGGTCTTCTTGGCTTGTGATGACAACAGCAGGAGTGTAGCAGTGAGACTTATACCGGTGAATACAAACATCTGCGGTTGTATAAAGGTTTAATAGGTAGCCGTGTTTGTAGACTTAGTCCAGTCAGGAAAAGCTGGACCTGCTGTAAAAACATTCTTAGGAAACCTATTTGTACTTTAATATTCTTGATGTCAATGGTTATTATTAGCCTGCTGAAAAACATGATGGAATGAAAGCCTGCTGTTGTGTAACAAGTACACCCTCCCGCCTGTTAACAAATACTTGGGAGGCTGAACTGGATAGAGAGTTTGTACTGTTATAACAACACATGCAAACAGATTCAGTTCACATCTGTATCATAAATGGTTTTGCACTCCTGCAGTCGGCAAGATATGCTTGACTGAAGAATGTGGGTGAGAGTACTGTATCCTATAAAGCCAGTTTATTAACTAGGTAGCAAAGTTATGTAGATATTGATCTGCAGATTTATTTGTGTTCTGCTTTTCCAAACATGCTTTTGAAAATGAGTAATAGTGAAATCCTCACAAACGGTCTACTGTTCATATCCTGTGAGCACATACACTTCTGTTATTACCAACATGGAAGTCGTTTATGTCTATTCAGTCATTTTGAGAAGTGGAGATGATCTCAGTTCTGTTTGACTGACTACCATATATACCCATTTCTATTTGTGTATTGAGAACTGATTTTCTACCAGACTACATTGAATTGGGTATAGCTAAGAAAGTTAAAAAGGTTCATTATAATAATGAACTTTTCCCCAAACATTAGTATTTGGCTTTGTCCACCAGATTTACGTGAGAGTCAGTGCCACAAGATTAACATTACTGCACTGGGAAATTCTCCAGACTAAGTGGACTGCTTTCGTTCAGAGGTTCAGACAGAGCTGTCCCATCCTCTGTTGCTGCTCACAAGACCGTTGTAAGCAGGCCTGGTGATGTTCTAATAAGACATGATTATGCTTTTATTGGCTTCAGAAAAAATCGTTCTTGCAATATTCCAAAGGCTTGTAGGAGTTTCCCTTTTTATCATTTGTGCTGTATAATTATTATACATACACTTTAGAATGAACCACGTAGAAAGCCATAGAAAGGCTCTCTCTATTTGGCCTCCCATTGACCCGAGGGCTTAATCAGTATCACTCAAAGGCACTGTGGGAGAAAACTGGAACGCTGCATTTGAACTAGGTCACTGCCTTCACTGCCTTCTGATAGCCACCCTTTATTTTCTGCTGAGAAATAATGATTAGGCTGTGAGAAATCGTGTCTTCGGTAAACCTACATACTTGAACTCTTAGGCCCTTACAGGAATGACAGGTATGTTTGAGTGACACCATGGAACAAGCTCTTCATTACATTTTTACCCTTTGTGAGATCAAATGTCTTAGCTGACCTTTTTATTTATGAAAGGGACTTCCGAACAGGCACCCATATCAAGACATGTTTGTTCATCTGCCCCGGGATCCTTCAAGGGTTTGAAATCAATGATTATGCTACTGATAGAGAATAGTGAAACCATTTAGCCTGATATTATCCAAGCTGTTTATACACTTTACTTACGGCCCGTCCACACTACAGCTTCGACAGCTTCAAAAACGGTTTCCAACGCATCTGCCCACTTTGAATGGGGTGACGTCACTTTTTGCCGAACTGCATTGTGGGAAGCAGAGCTTTCCTGGCGTTTCAGGCTGCAAAAGTTGAGCAATGTTCAACTTTTGAAGCTTCTGAAGCTTTCGGTGGAAGCGTCAGCCAATCAAATCATATGCCAGTACAAGCTCTAGCCAATCAAACCGCTGCTTGTGTGTCAGGGGCGGGAGATTCATGTGATTGGTTGTTGGTCGAGTTTCAGACACGCTCAGCTCCAAGCTTTTTTAGTGTGGACCGGCCGACAAAATGGCTGAAGCAAAATTCAGGAGGAGAAGTGAAATGACTGCTAAAGCTTGAATGGCTTAATGTGTAACAGAAAATGGCTCAGTTAAACATAAAGTAACTGGCACAAATTGGTCTGAAAAAGCTTCCTGTTCCACAAACACTGATCTCTCAATCTATCTAAAGAGATGCTGTTGGATAACAGGCAGGTGAACAGCACGTTGAATCCAATTACTAAATACAGTCATTGGGAAAACTCTTTGGTACCTCTACTTATACATATTTTCCTAACATATCAACATTTGTTTTCATGTTTTCTACCAAATGTAAGGTTTAATTATGACGCCATCATTATAGAGGCAAGTTAAAACACATACACATTCCAGTAATTATCAGGTCATGTTGTTGACAAACCGGCTCATCCTCGCTTTAGATTGCTTGTGTGTAGTTTGCTTTTATTGACTGTGGTCACACACACAGTCAAGCATGACACTCGGCGTGCTAGACCTTCTGTGCACCTGGTCCTGCAGAGATGATGTTGTCAACACCTCCACTGAGATAGCTTGAGATGCTACAGATCTGACAGTCAATTCAATTTGCCTGAAACTCAAAACCTGTCAATATAATCAGCAGTTGTTTGATTTCATTAAGGCCATTTCATCACAATGTTACAATAAATCATATTGCCAATCTGCCGGCGACAGGGGCACCATGCTTTAATCCCACATTCAGACAGTTTTCGTGGTGAGGTAATCTGACAAGCAGGATCATCTGCTGCTGATGGTGGTCTTGTTACTACAGTAATCCTGTTTTTAGGGAAAGCTGCTAACCAGACTTACATGAGTTTAGATGCCAGAATGATGGATTGAGTGAGAGCCTGCTTGGGGCTCTGCCTGTATATTAAGGTTAAGGTCACAGATGAATAGCTATTCAGAAGTTCATGATTGCATAACATAGACTGGCCGGCCTTTGACAGGGTATTTTTAGGTCTTGCCTGTGACAGTGTGTGCTGAGCAGCTTGTTGTCATAACAGAAACAAAATGCCACCATTAACACTGCACGAAAAACAAAGTCAATGAACATGACTTGAAGGTGTATCTGTTGTATTAACATGCATATCTCCAAATGAAAAGATTGCTCACAGTGCCACCCATAGCAGAAGCAGGAACAGTCAGCAAATAATACATCTGTTATTTAACTTGATGTCAAGTAATGTTTCTTTTTTGTCTTCCAAACAGGGTCCATCTTGCGATCACTTTTCCTCCCAACTCCCTTTTCCTGGTTTTGCTTTTTGTTTAACTTTTCTTTTTTTATATAATTTTGGTGAAGCGTTCAAAAGTTGCCATCCCGAAGCGGCAACCAGTTTTTTGATGGTCTGGGGTCAGTCTGTACCCACCGTCGGACACAAGCCTTGTAGGTTGAGCAGATCACAGGAAGAAACATGAGTAAGGCCAGTGGGATAAAAGGGCCCAGCAAGATAGGGAGACCGCCTGGGACAGCAGCCCCTAAGACCAACCCCAGCTCAGGTAAGAGTCTTCACCTGGGCCATTGTTTTAGCTCATGAAACACTGATTGTATTATCTTGTAGCCACAGAGTTTTTTGTATGGGTTCATGCAGTGTTTTTGCTAGAAACCGGCAAAGAAGGTGGTCAATTTGATTGAATGAATGGAACTGCATATTAGACACACTCTCTGTTTATTTTCATCTGTATCCTAACAGACATACAGCAGGGAATCCAATTTAGTGTTTGTTGATCACATTTCTCCAGGTTGCATTCAATCAAAACAAATGTGAGAGCATAACAACCATAATGTACCTTCGCTGCGTTTGTTGTCATTTACGCAAAATACCTTTTGCAGTAATATTGCATGTTTTGCACTCCATTTTTTACATTAGTCTCACAAGTCATTTGTTCTCTTTCTCTCTCATTATTCTTTAGCAGGATCTAAAGTTGCTGCAACCAACAAACCGGCTCCAGACGCCAGTGCAGAAGATGGTGCCGGGGAGAGCTTCCAGGTTGGAGAGCGAGTCTGGGTTAATGGGAATAAGTCAGGCCACATACAATTTTTGGGAGAGGCTCAGTTTGCACCAGGGCAGTGGGCAGGGATCGTTCTGGATGAGGCAATTGGGAAGAATGATGGCTCAGTGGCAGGGGTGCGCTACTTCCAGTGTGATGCCCTGCGAGGGATATTTACCCGCCCATCCAAGTTGTCTCGCACAGAGGGGGAGGCTAATGGAACTCTGACGGCACCCCCCTCCCGCGCTTCTTCACCCACTCCTTCAGTTAGTAGCGTTGCCTCACATACACCCGCCACAAAATCAACATTACCCTCAACTACCACATCAACCAAGAAGACCTCCTCCACTACGCCAGTGACACCAGCGACACCGGTGACACCATCTAACCTCACACGCACAAACAGTGAATCTGTCTCCAACCTCTCTGAGACTGGATCCGTCAAGAAAGGGGAAAGGGAACTGAAGATGGGCGACAGAGTATTGGTAAAGTTTTAACTATTTCCTGTTTTCCTGATCTTTCATTTTCTACAATGTAGTAAAAAAACACATGGTCCCTTCCACTTCACAACACATCGTCTATTCCACTTCAAATCAGTGGTCTATTCCAGCTCCTGAGTCAAAAGAAGTACTGGTACTAACACTGATTGTAATGATGTACATTACCATTCACATGTTGACATGTTGGCCTCATGCAGTTCAAAGCTGGTAAATGCTTGTTTCTGTCGCTTTGATAGGTTTATCTCACTCAGGATGTGTTACCCAGCAAAGCTGCTTGCTCTTTAGGCTTCTCTCATGTGTGAGATTAAATGTAGGCTAATGTTTAGTGTTTTTCTTCTTAGGTCGGTGGTACAAAGGCAGGGGTGGTACGTTTCCTTGGAGAAACCGATTTTGCCAAAGGCGAGTGGTGCGGTGTGGAATTGGATGAGCCTTTAGGAAAGAACGACGGGGCCGTGGCAGGCACAAGGTACAAAAACCACTGGATCTTTAACATACTAGTTAACCACATGTTTACTAAGACTTCCATCAGCATGATTGTATTCCAATGTGTGTCCCTAGATATTTTCAGTGCCAACCGAAGTACGGCTTATTTGCTCCAGTGCACAAAGTCACACGCATCGGCTTCCCTTCCACCACGCCAGCCAAAGCAAAAACAACGGTTCGGAAAGTAGTGGCCACACCAACTGGGCTGAAGCGCAGCCCGAGTGCCTCCTCTATCAGTAGCATGAGTTCTGTGGCGTCCTCTGTCAGCGCCAAGCCCAGCCGCACAGGCCTGGTGAGACACGGACACACTCATCATCGTTTCATCAGTTTTTATAATGCTGTGTTTTCCCAGTCTGACGTTGCTCGTGTTATGTCCCTCCATAGCTAACAGAGACATCATCACGGTATAATCGTAAAATTTCCGGCACCACCGCCCTGCAGGAGGCGCTGAAGGAGAAGCAGCAGCACATTGAGCAGCTTATGAATGAAAGGGACACGGAGAGAGCTGAAGTCGCCAAGGCAACAGGCCACGCTGGAGAGATGGCTCAAGAAATGGGCCTGCTCAGGGACGATCAGGAGCAGGTCAGTTACCCCAGTGGTTCAGTAATAACTACCTGCATTAACTTTGGCCCAATCCCAAACCACGCCCTACACCCTACCCCTACACACTCCCCCTCTGTGACGGAGTGAACTCCCTGGAGTGACACTCGCAGCTCAACGAGGCTCCCTCCTGTCAGATGGAGGGAGTAAACACAGCAGCAAGCTTTGGGACGGCCTCCCCTCTCTCCGGCAGAAACAGGAAATGCCGTAACTGTATGTAACAACGGTTTCAAATCAGCATCTCTTAGGCTAAAAATTAATAACTAAAATAAAACTCCAAAGTATTAAACCTGATTTTTATAAGCTTCTTAGTTTTTGCAACAGTCTGTAAATATACACAACTTTATATTAACATGCACACATTTACCTTTTTCTAGACTAAACACAGGTATGATCCTAAGTTAAAAACATATGAGGTTATCATGAGGATGTTAACATCGCAGTTTATCAGTGGATGTTTGCTGGAACTACTTGTTAACAGCTTGTTTCCTGACGGACACACACAGCGTTGAGACCGGTCAGGTAGAGACCGGTCTCAAGTCAGCACCGATGCAGACTCGCTGTTTGATGGCTTGATAGCCCACTCCCCCTCCACACCGCTCCACACTCGTTGGTTTGGAACAGCACTTAATGTGGCGGACCCTCCACGCGAACGGAGGGGTAGTGTGGAGGGGTAGTGTGGAGGGGTAGGGTGGAGGGGTAGTGTGGAGGGGTAGGGTGGAGGGGTAGGGTGTAGGGCGTGGTTTGGGATTGGGCCCTACTGTTGACCCCTAATGACTCTGAGAAAAAGAGTTGCCTCATCACCTGTATTCATTTTGGTTTGTCTGTTCAAGATGGAGACCAAGATGGATCAGTTGAGAGTCTTGGTAGAAGCTGCAGACAAAGAGAAAGTGGATCTGCTGAATCAGCTGGAAGAGGAGCGAAGGTAAGGGTTGCCAGAAGTCTTATTATCACTCAATCATTTTATAAATGTAGTTTGTTGAGAGATAAAATGGCATCATAATACCGTTATACTATTAGTCTTATCATGTCCTGAGGAAAGATATGTGCCCGAGTTTGATTCACCCTTTTCGTAATCATTGCTTGTCTTTATTTTTCTGTCCAATAGAAAAGTGGAGGACCTTCAGTTCCGCGTGGAGGAAGCGTGCATCACCAAAGGAGACCTGGAGGTAATTGCACGACACCATGGCAACTAACACTTTTTATCGAATTCAATGTAATAACATTAAAACAGGACTGTAATGAAATTATTGGTATGTTAATTAAATACGAACTCAACATTTTCCTACTGATTTTAAATGTTATATTAAGAACAATTGAGCAGGTGCTCTTATCACCCTGCATCCTGGTTCAAACTCAGGAATCAGTTCACATAAAACTTGCTCTATAGCCATTACAATAAAGTGATCATTGTGTATACTGTATATCAGTGTGTCTCCATGGATGCGACTAAAGGGTGCTTTCACATCTGTAGTTTCATTTGGTTCGAACCAAGGACAAAAGAAACAGATACCTTGCTGCATTTTAGCTCCTGTCCCGTTCACGTTCACACACCCTTTTACAGGTCAGCCAATAGGGGTAAACATGGAGTTATACAGAATCCTTGATTAGACAGGTTTGGCGATCGTCGTCCTGCAGTATCCGCACCAACATGGGGAAATCAGAACTTTATTGCTTCTGTTGTATAGATTAAAGATCTCCAGAAAAAATAACTGACTAAAGGGATTTTTGGAGCATATAATTAAAGTGCAAATCGGCAACATTTTATAAATATATCACATTTAGAGAGTGTCAGGATTCAGACCTAATGACTGTTAGGGCTGCTCAATTAATCGTATTTTAATCGCAATTACGATTTTGGCTTGCAACGATTATGAAAACAACATAATCGAAATAAAACTATTTTATTATTTTTATTTTCTTTTTTATTGGTTTTTCAGTTGAATTATACTTAAAGGGATAGTGGAAATGGAACCTCAAATAGTTTCGTTTTAACTTATATACAAGCATAATTACGTATCAAAACAATCACACCTGATTAAAAAATATAATAATTGCCTTACGCATGTTAGAAGCACTTTATTGCAGCTTCCCCAAAGTTTTTTAGAAACGAAATGTTCGACTCAGCCAAACCGGAAGTGACGAAAACTTAGGAAGACGATACGATAACAAACCATGGCGTCTATGCAGAATGAACGTGGAAGGGCAAATATACCAGACAAAGAAGAAGGATTGTACGAGGTATCCAGTGATGATGGCGAGTCAGAAACATCCTCTCGGCTTTCCTACGAAAATGTCGTTTTAGGAACTGAATCTGAATCCGGTTCAGTAAGCGACGATGGTGACAATATTGAGCCAGACGATGGACCATTACGTCCTTATTTGTTCGAGCCCGAGCCCGAGGTGATGGTTCACGGCATGGGCAATGGCGAGGATGACCAGGACCAGGCGCCAGATGATGCACCCCTACGCACAAATAATCTTGACCGGTAGGTCCCTAAGCATAGCTCACGCATCTTAAGATCACCTGTAGCCTTTACAAATATTAATCATTGTTAACCATTGTCCCCCCCAGTGGACCCCTCCCACAGTTTTTTCTCTCACATGTCTCAGGGCTTCTTAACATTTATGAAACTATTAATGTTTCATACCCTTTTAAAGGTAAGAAACTCCGCTAACTGACAATAAGAACAATTGTTAGCTAGAAAAAACACAAGAGTAATACCAAGCCTTTGAATTAGCATTGAGCGAAACAATGCTAACTAATGCTAACGCTTTTTTACACACAACACACGGTAGAAATGCCCTTATTACTATCTTAACTGCACAAACAAGATATACGATTTAAAGCTGAGACTCCACAGATTCCCACATGTAATGTCATCACTGTAAGACCTCGAATTCCTGGAGCTATCAGCCAGAAAAGAGAAAGTAAACAACATCCGGTTCCAAAAATATTACAATAATTACGTCTTACCTTTTTTGATTTGTGATCAAAAGTTGTGTTCAACGGAATAAAAACGCATCTCAAGGTTAATCCAATGTCGTTGTGTCACGTAGAATTTTTTACTGATAATCAATCATCATATTTATGGCAATATACTCGGTATAAAGTATTGACACATCTATTCACCATAATAAAGGTCGGCTATTCACATGCAAATGCTATTGAATGTCCGCCATTGTTTGTGCTCGTCTTCCTCTGCTCTCGTCATCACCCGAAGATTCCCGAAGTATTTCGTTTCATTGAGAGGGCGCAGTAAAATTGAAAATAAAATGAAACTAGGCGCATGAAATTTAAAAAAATTGTTTATTATGCTTATTTTTAATAAAAATACATAAGTTAAACCCAAAATTCGCGGATTTCCACTATCCCTTTAAAGTTCAGGGTAATCAACTGTTAAAAACACACTGTTCACATTTTTCTTTTCAATAAATGGATGTTTTCAAAGTAAATGGATAATCATTTTTAATAATCCTGATATCAATTATTGACCCAAATAATCGAGATTATGATTTTTGCCATAATCGAGCAGCCCTAATGACTGTGTGAAAGCACCCTAAGATTAAAAGGTACCTCTGATCACAGAACTCCAGTTGAGTCCTGACAGAGCATTTGCATTTCTTTATGTTGGCAGTCATACTCCTACTCTGCATTCTCGGTAGGCGTGTTTGCGTGGAAATGTAATAAATGATATTATTATATTGTTCCAGGTAATTATCAAATCTAGTGTGATTGTTCCAAAAGAGCCTGTGATGTTAGTAGTATTATTTAAAACATAAGGCTCTGGTAAACCATTATCCTAATATTAGGTGAGTCATGTTTTCATCCCAAGTTATGTCCGGCAGGTATTGGGGCTCAGTGCTACCTGTGTTCATATCTGATCAAAGGATTTGTTATTTATTCCACAGAGCTACACAGGGGACCATCTCATTTACCCTGAAGGCATCCAAGCTCAAAATAGATGTTTTTAAATTGAGGGCTACAGGGTTAGAATATCTTCTTTTTAACCGTGTATACTAACAGTTTATTACTTACTCACAGCTGTGGATACATTAAAAATGTGCATGAAGCTTGACAGACGTAAAAAAAAACTCCCAAATGCTTTGTTGACTTCAAGCTGTTAAAGGTGTACTAATGTTGTGCTATAACCCTCGGTGCCTCCCTGTTCAGTGATTTGATGTTATTGCTTCTTCTTCCTTCTCTTCCCCGTCTTTCATGTTGGTCCAGTGCTCAGCATGGAACCACTGGAGATGCTCCCTTGTCATTCCACTCCCCAGTCACAGACCTGAACTCTGTTTGCCCACTGCAATTTGATGGGAAATGCACTCAGCTTAAGAATTTAAATGTAATTTGCATATAAACTTAGATGTGTCAGGCTACATTGAAGGTCTTACCTACGCTAACGACAATTTACATTCAAATTACTCAAAAGACGTACAGTGAGCCCTCAAATTTATTTTCTTGTTTCCAAATCGAATCCTTGTTGCTTTATTCATTACCTTTGAGTTAGGTATATCAGTAATTTAGCCAGGCAGGCCTCTTTTGCCAGATTGTGTCAATTGAAAACCTAATGTGTGACCTGGGATATGCTGTTGACACAACATTTAAAATTGAGTCGATTCCCTTTTTTTAAATGAAACTTTTAAGTTTAAGTGCATTGGGGAACATATAATACAGGGGTCGGCAACCCCTGGCACGCGGCACCGTAACCAGTGGCACGCGGCACCGTAACCAGTGGCACACTAGGAATTAGTGGAATAAGTGTGCAAAATATTAAAATTGTATTTGCGGATCCTGAACGAGACCGCCGCCAGAGCGTGTCTCCCCGTTACCTGCAGAAGGAAGCCATGCACGCAACGCAGCCCCGCTCTCTTTAACTCCAGGCGACTTTCTTCCACTTTCCTCCGTGGTGCTGATCGTTTCACCACGGAGGAAAACACTTCACAAATTGCAGTACCCATAAGGAGCTGTACAAATGCCGCAGTTTTTGCGTGGCTGTGTCTTTAGTTGAAAGCCCACTGGCGACCTGCTCTAGCCATCTGTGTGTTCTGGAGAATCACAGAACGGACGACCGTCCTTATTATTATTATTATGCCGTTTAAACCAAGTATTTAAATTTGTTTGTTAAATTCGGCATCATGTAAGTTGCGCTGACAGGTCCACACACTGCTTCCCCGCATCGAGGCTCCCCCCGCCCTCCTGTTGACAGTTCATGAGCGTCGAGCTCCTCACCCCCCCCCCGTTGATAATTCACGATCGTTCGGCACGCTGATACAGTTTTTCTTTTTTTATGGCACTTCATATCAAAAAGGTTGCCGACCCCTGATATAATACAATAAGCCTTCATCAAGAAATGCTTCCTTAAGTTCCTTAAAAACGTTAAAAACTGTTATTCATAGGAAACAAAGGTCAAATGCGAATCATTTCTGTTTCTTGAGTCCAACAGCCTGAGCTCTTCAATACTGATTTATTTATTTTGATTTGGTCTCAAATCCAGCACATGGGGGTCTGATAACTGGTGGTTTCTTATACACTACTTACAATATGCATTGTGAACAATGGCCTTATCACCAAAGAGAGAAAGCAGTGTGGTTATTGAAAAGGCTTCATGCGTCACAAGATGACGAGTAGAAGATACAGATGCTATGGGGTTAGCTTTATATGCAGAAACACATCTTTATATTGATTTTGTATTAATAAATCAATATGACAATTCTACAACATTAGATCATGTCTGTACAGGAAACAACCTGCCCTGCTTTCTCCCCATGATGTGGTGAAGTCATTTTTACGTGATTTACTCGGTGGCTTGACACAAATTATCCAGTTTTTTGTGTATCGTAACAATCAATGTGCTTTGTTCACCAGGTGTCAATTTTGCATGGTTACTTATAAACTGCCTCCATAAACATACTCATCCTGCACATCCATAACACATGGCCCCCTCTTTTGTCGCTTGTTTTGTATCTCACCCACATTTTTTTTTCTCAACATTGAAAGTTCTGCATGGGGTGTCTCATTTTCACTCATCCATCACTTCCCTCCCAATACCCTTTCCCCAATCCCCCAAATACTCATACACAAAATACACACACACACACACACACACACACACACACACACACACACACACACACACACAACCCCCCCTACCATTATCATTGTCCAAACCCCTCCATCCTCTCTCCTGTCTCCCTCCCTCTCTGTCTGCGTTGGGCTGGCATGTGATGGTGGCACTGGTGTGTTCTCTTCCTCTCCCCCTTGTTTACTAACAGACGCAGACCAGACTGGAGCATGCCCACATTAAGGAGCTTGAACAGAGCCTACTCTTTGAAAAGACCAAAGCTGAGAAACTCCAAAGAGAGTTAGAAGACAATAGGGTAATGAAAGCCGCTCTGCAGTGTGCTGCGTTGGAACAAAGTGCCGGGGATAGTGGCCAAAACATTTTCAAGGGATATCGAGAGGTGCTGGGCAGCAACTGGAGCTTTGCTTTGTATAAGCTTGTGGTGAACCCCACAAATGCATTTTTCAGGCTTTATATATAAGCAAAATGATACCCAAATAATCAGAAAAATAAGTTTAAAAGTTTATATAAATGCTCAAATTGGTCTATCCAGTCTGGCATTACAGTGTGGCATTAGCTACAGAATTATTTACCCTTTTTTAAGTATTATACCTCGTATTTAAATTGATTCCCGCAAAATTATTTTATGTTTTACGGTATACAATGACAACTGTCAAGAAATTACCAGATGTAACTTTCAGCCCACTTCTACTTGAACCTTTTTCCGATACGTAACCCAACCTGAACTCACTCTCGCTATACTGCTATCACTGCTTAACCAGACAGACAAACTTGTCCCTTGTCCTTGTCTAAGTTATCCTATAAAATATTTCCCCAGTCCTTCCCAGCATCCATTTGTCCTGCTTATTGGTGTCCCTGCGTTTTGATAGTCAGAAACCTGTTCCTACTCCCAGACTTTGCACACTTGTCTTATAGTCATAAGGGATGTCAAGAACAATATCTTTCTAGTTTCAGGGCCAATTATTAACCAAGCTATTAAATATTAAGCTTAAGTAGCAGAATTGATGAAATGCAGATTTGGAACATAGCTGGAATAAAGTGGAACATGTCAATGTTCCCAAAATGTTATTCTTAATTCATGTAAATCATGAGGTTAGCATTAATCATATAGTGTTAGTGTAATGGATGGGGGGGAATTGTCTTACACACAGTTATAGCTCCATACATGCTTTCAGTGTTCACTTTCATTATTTGGACCATGCCCTTTATGGCCACAAGAGGTCAGTGTAACACCTTGTTTACAGGATCTATGTTTTTCATGCCCTCCTCATTTAGCAAGCAAATTAAATTCTCTGTCAGACACATTTTATTATTACTAAGTGTGGCTATAATTGCAGTTAACCAGTCAGTTTTCATTTGTTTAGTAACAGTTAAGTCTGATAAAGTCTAAGACCGATTTGTGTTTGAATACCGTACTAAACTATGTAAGATACATCTTTGAAAGTAAGATTGTTTTGTTCTTTAAGGTTGCTACTGTGTCAGAAAGATCCCGTATTATGGACCTTGAGAGGGACCTTTCACTACGAAGCCGAGAGGTAGCGGACCTGCAGCTGCGTCTCGGGTCCCAACAGGGCTCTGAAGACTCAAACTCGACCCTTTCTCCCCTTCTGGAAGAGATAAACTCTCTGAGGGATCAGCTGACTTCCCAAGAAACAAAGCAGAAAGAAGAACTAGCAAAGTACAAGGAGAAGTTAGAAGCCCAAGAAAAGAGCCACAGTGAGGCAGCCGCCCGGCTTCAGGCTGCGTCTGTCCGGCTCTCTGGTGAACACGAGCAGCTCCAGATGCGCTTAAGCCAGGCTGAGAAAGAGAACGCTGACAAAATTGATCTGTGGCGTTCCAAGTTAGAGTCTTCCATCGCCTCTCATCAGCAAGCCATGGACGAGCTAAAGGTATCTTTTAGCAAAGGTGCAGGGGCCCAGGCAGAAGAACTTATTGAAACTAAAAGTGCACTTGAAAGGCTGAAGGTAGAGCACCCGTTGGCTCTAGAGGAGGCTGGTGCCAAACATGAGGCCGATGCTGCAGCTTGGACTCGGGAGAAGCAGGCGCTGAAGACAAAGCTGTCGTCTTTGATTGATGATAAGGAGCGACTGGAGGATTCTCTACGGTCCAGCGTTGAAAGAGTAGAGGAGCAGCACCTGGTGGAGATGGAGGATGTTCTTGGAAAACTTCATGCTGGCGAACTTAGGGTGGGGGAGCTTGAGGATAAAGAAACCATGTTGGCACAACAGGCCCAAGACAAGGATAGAGAAACCAAAGAGCAGATGTCAGAAATAGTGGCTCTGCGCAGCCAAGTAGCACAAGGTGACCAGGAACTTGTCACCCTGAAGAGTCAAATGGAGCTGGTTCAGAACCAAGGGAACAGCCAGGATTCAAAGGTGGGTTCTAATTCATCTCCATTTTAATACTCCATGTTCAGTGTGTGTTATGTGAGCGAAGCAATCTCTGCATGTCCTTTGTCACTCATTTGTGTTTGGTGTGCATATTTCGTTGCAGTTTGCTTTTTCTCCATTACCAACTGTAATATTTACTTGACATGTGCTATAGGTTAGTGAATTGAGCTCACAGGTGGAGTGCCGACAGCAGGAAGTCCTCTCTTTAAAGCAGACTCTGACCACTGTACAGCAGGAGAAAGACGCCCTGGCACAGGAGCTTGGAGGCATGGTGAGTCTTGTAGCTTAGTTATGGTAGAGTACCTTTTTTTGTCTCACTTGTCTTGTCTCACTTGTCTTATTAGCTAAACCAGCAGCTGTATAGCTTGGTTGGCCAGTCCATAAAATACTACCCCACTCTAGAAGGGTGAAATTGAGATTGGAGGTCCAGTGTTGTGTGTGAATGCATGATCGCAGCTATTGTGGATACCGGGCTTGTTCGTGTTTAGTGTCCTTTTGATGAACAAACTATGTACATTTGTTTAATTTGTCTAAATCCACTAGTGCAAATCCTTGTTAGTCACCCAACAAATATACATTATACACATATATGCAATGAGCTATCATATCATCTGGTTCAATACATCACCTGTTCTCATCATTAAACGAATAATATAATAATTATAATGCTGGACAAACCACAAAACCTTCAACATTCCTGAAAATGTATAAATGAGGATATTCCAGAAACAGAATGTATTTCCCCCCCATAGAAACAAAAGATGGCTGACAGCACAGAGGATCAGACTAAATCATCGAACACTATGCAAGGTAAAATGAAATAAGCAATTGCTATATTTCAGATAGTAAACTGTTTTTCCTCCTACCTTTTCTGTTAGTAATTTGCCTCTTCCTATTCATTAAGGCTTCTAGGATCTAACATGCAACCATTTTCCTCTTGCAGAAACACTCGAGAAGCTCAGTCAGAAGGAAGAGCAGTGCACTTCTCTGACCACCGAGTCAGAGTCTTTAAGAAGTCAGCTTTCCGGTGAGAACGTTTAAACGGTTACTATGTCGTTGTTTCTCCTTTCTGGTTGAAAGTAACTTTATAATCTATGAAACATCTCGTCTTAATCAGGCCTGGAGAGAAAGCTGAAGGCTGCAGATGAAAAGCTTGAGCAGCTTTCAAAGGACAAATGCAAGCTGGAAAATGATATTTCAGACATGATGAAGACATCTGGCGATAGTTCAGTACAGCTGACAAAAATGAATGAAGATCTCATGCAAAAAGAAAGGTACGACCCTTCATTATTACCTTCTCCTGTATTACAGGATTACTACAAAAACATAAACCAATCGTATGTAAAAATAAAAAAAAAATCTTGCTTTTGTGTCATTCCATGCTTCGTCTAATGTCCTCTGTTTTTGCCATCACTCAGGAGGCTTGAGGAGTTACAGAGTCAACTGACAGAGGAGAAGGAGAAGGCGGCACACTCAAATGAACAACTGCAGCGAGAACAGACCCGCAAAGAGCAGGAGCTGAAAGAGACCAGAGACACACATCAGGCTCAAATGAGTAGCCGTCAGGACAACATCACTAACCTGGTTAGTATTGCGGGACAGTCACACAAAATGTGTTTGATTTTGAGAATTAAATGTCACGTTGTAAATCAAAAAGTGGGTAAATATACTTTAATATACTACAAATAGCTTTTTATGTTTATTTATAGTTCATTTAGTCGATCATATGGAGTGCACTGGAGATTTAGTATGTATCGATGAAATTCAGATTGTTAGAGTAAAGTAGATGATTGACTACAGCCCTAATATAAGAGTGTATATTTAGTTTACTCCAAAAGTCTATATTTTAGTCACTGGCTGATACAAAACAAGTATATACAAGTTATTGTCTTTCTGATGTCTTGATTTCTAGGAGAAGACTGTTAGTTATTGTCTTTCTGATGTCTTGATTTCTAGGAGAAGACTGTTAGTTATTGTCTTTCTGATCTCTTGATTTCTAGGAGAAGGCTGTAAAACAGAGTGAGACCTTAGTTGAGGAGCTAAAGGAGACGCAAGAGAAATCCTCCTCTCAGGCTTCAGAGCTCCATGCAAAGGACCTTGGGGTTCTTCAGAGTCAGGTAGACACGTTGAAGCAGGAGCTCTCCTCATCCAAGGACAAAACCAAAGAGCTGGAGAATTTGGTTCCTGAGTTGCAGACTTACAAAGAACAGGCTAAGGTAAGCAGAAACCTTCGAAGGTACAGACACTTGAAACAAGATGTTTTCAATGTTCTATCAGTAACATGTTAAAATGTATTTGATGCATTATTGATTCTACCCATGATGATATGTAAAGATCATGACAAAAAACCTATCCTCTTTGTGAATGAAAAGTTAGTACCCTAAAATTCAGTTTAAACACTAAAACAAATTAAACTAAGTGTTCATTTATGGGAGACAACGTTTAACTGTCAGATTATTTGTCCTTGCTTTAACATCAATCATTAATGTATATTATCCCCAGCATTTTCACTCTTAAGTAACGTCATACAGTTAATTTGTGATGAGTTGCTAATCTCCCCAACATGAAGGCTAATAACATATGTTTGCATACTCATCCCAGCTTTATATTTGATGGTGTCTTGTGCTTTATGCTTGCAGGGGTACACCGATTAAGATTATGTGAAGTTTAAGTCATTTTAAAGTGATTGGAAAAGCCAAAGAAAGTGTTGTACAAATATTATACGGATTGTGTGCTAAATGTTTAATCACTAATTACTATTTACATACTTAAGCTATTGATTTACATTTTCTCTTTCAAATTACAATAAGTGATTACCGATTTAGCTTTGTACCCCTGCTAGCATTTTTTATTACCTGATATTTCATTTGGTTTGAACATTTTCACTGCCTTACAAGAAGTTAGTGTTTTTATGCCTTCTACTTTTTTGACTTACACTATTTAACTGTTTTACCCTTATTTCATTTATAAAAAACATAAATACTTGTGGCAATGTGTATTGCCCATCTACTTCCGCCCCATGGGACCTTATTTCTGAAAAAGTATGTATTGAAGTCAATGGAGAGAGAAAGATTATCTTTCGATCCCGTTTGAATTGTGCCACGAATTACACATAGATGTTTGTCAATTTAAAAAATAATTTCCGTGTCAAAAAAGTCACAGTTTGTCGTAAAACTGTTGAAATATAAGACTATGAAAAATACGCAACTAGAAAAACTACAAATCCCAGAATCCCGCATGCTGGCTCTTGCGGAACCGACTAACTCCCCTTGTGTGTATGTACAGCTCTCAACGTGCCCAGACTTGTAGTGATTTTCACCTCCTTTAATTCTTTTCGCCTCATTCTGAGAGAAAGAGGTGAAATGTTTCAACGTGACGGCCGTCTTGGTGTGTGGTGCGAGACGGGAGATGTAGTTCATTGAGCGGTTTCACACAAAAAGTGTTACTTCACAGTTTTAACGACACATTTTTATTTTTTTGACTTGCAAAACTATCTTTTAAATTGACAAACATCATATGTGTATTTCGTGGCACAATTCAAACGGGATCGAAAGATAATCTTTCTCTCTCCATTGACTTCAATACATACTTTTCCGAAATAAGGTCCGATGGAGCCCCCCGGAAGGGGAGGGACTTCGCCTCTCTATAAAAGATGCTGCAGGTGATGGTAGTATACACAGCAGGCACAATGTTTAAATGCCAGTTTATTTGATTACATCCATTTCATTAATACATTCTTAAAAGTAAGGGCTGAAGTGAAAATGTTCCACCTTCATATGGATGAAAGTCATTGTGGTGTAAGCTGTGGTGTTATTTTTGCCATTTTGATGCTTGTGCAGCTTAACCTTTCCAATTCACTTATGTCCATTTCAGCTTGGTTTATTTTGGATTCATCTTACTTTCCCCTATATATATATTCCCCTCCTTTTTTTCTTTCAACTTTTTCCCCCCAGTGTCTTTCTGCTGAGCTTGACTCCCACAAGCATGATGTTGAACAGTTGTCCAAAAATATGGAAAAGCAAAATCTAGATCTGGAAAATAGATGTAAGGAAAGTGAAGATGTTAAGGCGGAGAAAAGCAAACTGGAGAAACAGCTTTCAGATGTTCAGACCAAGCTCTCTGCCCTTGAGATTAGTCACCAGGAGCTTTCAGTCCAGACTGAAGAACTGTTATTAACCGAGAAAAAGCTCTCAAAACATCAAGAGGAACTACTTGCCAACAACAAATCCTCAGCTGAAGAAAGGAATTCATTGAACACGGAGTCGAAGAAGCTCAAAGATCTTCTTCAGGCTGAAAACAAAAAACTGGAGCATGCTAAAGGTGAACACCAGGCCCAAGTCGAGGAGCTTCAAAGACAACATGAAGAGAAGAATGACTTGCTCCTAAAGTATCAGCAGGACATCCAGCAAATTGAGGCTAAAAATAAGCAACTAAATGAAGATTATGAAAAAGTCTGCAAAGAGAAGAACCGACTTGAAGATGACCTCAATGAAAGCAGGTCAAAGCTCACAAGTGAAAAGGACAATCTCATTTTAGAAAGAGATTCTGCTAGAAATGCCAAAAAGTCTCTTGATGCTAAGAATGCTAAGTTGCAGGAAAAACTCAAGTCCTTGAACTTAGAAAAAGAAGATCTTACGATGAAGAACACTCAGCTGCAGGCCCTCACAGAAACACTTGAAAAAGACAAAGTAGAGATGTCTTCTGAATTCAGTGCTGCCGTTTTGGAAAAACAGAGCCTTGCGACGCTAAAGGAGGAACTCCAGAGTAAGCTCCATGTTACCAAGAAAGACTTGGAGAGCTCTGTCCGTGAATGTGAAGAACATAAAGCCTCCAAAACCAGCCTGGCCCAGATGCTGGAAGAGTTCAAGACCAACAGTCAGGTGACGGATTCTGAGAGGCTTCACCTTCTGCAGGAGAAAGAAGAACTGGTTGCAAACCAAAGGAAAGTCTGTAATGAAAAGGAAGGGCTCCTCAAAGAGATAGAAGAATTAAAGGAGAAGCTTCAAGTCTCTACAGAACAACTGTCAAAGTCCAACGAGAAACTTAAAGAAGCATTATCATCGTTTGAGCAAGAGAAGCAAACGTTTCGCCTTCAGAGTTCTGAAATTGAGATGTCTCTACATGTTGTACGGAAAGAAAACATGAGCCTGGATTCAGCATTAGAGCAGCAGAAAATGGATTATGAGCGTTTAGCGGGAGAGAAGGGAGAGTTGGAAGAGATGCACACTAAAACCCTATCTGAGAGTAATGCTCTTTCTCTAGAGCGTGATAAGCTAGTTAGTGAAATCCGAACAAATAGAGACCAGTTGGATAGTAACTCCAAAACTAATGATGCCGTTGTTCACGAGAAGTCTCATCTAACAACAATGCTAGAGGAAAGCAAACGGCAAAAAGACCAAATTGAAGCAGAGATGAACTCATTGAAACGAGAAAAGGCTGACTTACAAAATGAGCTTCAGAAACACAACTCTGATATTGAAACTCTTGAAAATGGCAAAGCTGAACTTATTCAAGAGCACAGTAAACTAAAGACAGATTTTGAGAAGGCTAATTCTGAACTTGTTAAACAGGTTGATAACCTTTCTAAAGATAGTCAGGGTCTGAAGTCGTTGCAGGCTGACACCGACAACAAAGTGCAGTCCTTGCAGAATGAGAATCAGGGTCTGCTTCAAGAGATCCAAGAGTTAAAAAGTAAGATTGAATCGATATCAGGGGCCAAGCTACTTCTTGAGGCCCAGCTACAGACTGAGTCTAGTGAACGCAATACAACTAAATCTGACAAGGAGGGTCTCTCCAAACAAATTGAGGAGCTGAAGAAAACGTTGTCTATGGTCACAGATGAAAATAAAGAGATGTCTTCTAACCTTAGGAACACTGATGAGCAAAACAAGTCTTTTGTCATGGACACGAAGGCATTGAAAACGCAATTGAAGCAGCGAGAGCAAGAAATTAGTCAGTTGACAACAGATAAAGAACAGCTATCATCTAAGCTTGAGGATATAGGCAAACAGATGACCTCGCTGACCACAGAGAAGGAAGAGCTTTTAGCTGCAAAGTGTCAATTGGAGCAGAACAATTCTTCTCTCAACACAAGTCAAGAAACCTTGCATGCAGAACGGTCGAAACTCCTCGGGGAGATGGAGAAGATGCACACTAGCCAGAGACAACTAGAGATTGATGTCAAGGACCTACAAATCAATAAAGAACTTTTGGATAAACAATACCAGAGTGCTGTAGCAGAGGTGTCTGCTTGCTCTGTTGTTAAAGAAGAGATTTCCTCCAGCATCTCAAATCTAGCCTCTCAGAAGGAGGCCCTGCTGGTGGAGAGAGATGAAGCCCAGCAGCATGTCAGGCAGCTGGAATCCCAACTAAAAAATGCCATTTCTAAGCAGCTTGAGGTATTCCTCCTCCAGTAGTAATCACTGACGTGTGTAGATTAGAGTGGCTGGGGCACCTCTCACTGCATGCTTGCTGGTTTGTCTGCCTTTCCACTTCCCTTTTATCTTCATGTCTAACTTTCACCTTCCATGTACTAACTGCTGTGAACTACCCTCGGCTCCCAGCCTTTGCCTGTGGGCTTAGAACGTGATACGAGGCAATTATAATGTTAAAATCAACTGACCATATAGGGCTAAGCTGATCTTTGTCACACTCATCATATGGTGGTGTTTCATATTCAATTTGATTTTGTAACAGATGTAAATAGACTAACTTACCTACTAATAGACTTTCCGAACATAGTTTTTTAATAATTATAGCCACAATAATCTGATTTACAATGCCCTTCACTTAAAGGTGGGGTAGGTAATTCACTTCAGAAACACTTTTGTTATATTCCATGGAATGCTCTTAACATCCCGATAGCAATGAATACAGTAAATGCTTTGACAATAAATACATAAAAATATTTCATCTGTGGAAGCCGTGGCGCTGTAAAAAGCACGACCAATCATCTGAGCCGGCCTACCTGCCTGTCAGCCTTCCTCTGGGCACAAACTTATCTCGTGCCCTCATTGGTCATGTGCGCGTTCGTGTGTGTTGGAGGAGGGGCTCTGTGAGGAAGTCTGAAGGAAGGGGCAGATTTGTTTCGGCTGCGTACTTTCAAATTCTAGCGCACTCGAGCTGGTTTCTCCGTTCTTACCTACCCTACCTTTAAGTATTTGGGCTTGCAACATATTTTTGGCCAGAAATAATGAAATATCTGAATATAAAGCAGGTTTCGGAAGGACAACTTGCTTTCTTAAATAATTGTCAGTATCTGTTCTGAGCCCACAGGCTGTTGAGCTTTAGAGTATTTACTAATTATTTGACTCCTTAGTGTAGTATTTATGTTGTTAATTCTCGACTCGAATGTACTGCGAAATTGCAATAAACTGAGATTTTGAACTGATTCTAATTGTCATTAAGATGAGTAACTCATTAGGCATGCGATTAATTTATGAAGTAATATAAAAGTAATTGGTTGATGTCTAGCAATGCATTATCAATAGCTTAATCAAATGATTTAATTTGGGTTGGTTGAGGTAATCAGATGTTGATCTCAACCAGCCATTTGCTGCTTCTAATTTGAAACCTTTCTAAGCAAATATCCTGCTCATGCACTATTTAGGCTACAGAGGTCTCTGGCACGACCGCTGAGGCTCTAGAACAGCTGACAAAAGAGAAAGCCACTTTGAAGCAGGAGAAGAACGAAGCCCAATCTTTGCTCGAGGAGCTCCGAGGCTCCACGCAGAAGACGGAGACACAGGTGAGAGATGCTAACGTAAACTCTCAGAGGTGAAGCGGCTCTTCTTATCCTGTTGACCTCTGTGTTTTCTACAAATATGTGTATTGTTCATTTTTGTTTCAGCTGAAAACATTGAAGAAAAACAATTCCAAGTATCAAGATGACCTGAATGTATCCAAAGAGCAGCTTTGCATAGAAACTCAGAGGACTGAGAGTCTGTGTAAGGAAATGTGAGTATATTTAAATTCAAGGTTCAAGGCTTTCATTGTCATTCGTACATAGCTACAGTGTAGTTAGGACATGAACATCGTAGGTCCCAGGCTCCTCCAACAGTGCAACACAATAACACAGATAAAATAGTGCAAGTAAATACAATCAAATAGAATAGAAGTAGTGCTATAAGAGTCTAAATACAAGTGATACATCATTTGATGTTCTTAGTTCAGGTGTTTAACAGTCTTGGCTGCTTGTAACAGATATCTGTTAGACTTCATTTCATTTCATTTCAAACCTTTATTTATCCAGGTGTATCCCATTGAGATCATTGATCTCTTTTTCAAGGGAGACCTGCTCAAGTAGGTTCCACATGAAACATAAAACATAAACAGAACAACAAAAAGGACATCTTACAGCATCATTACAGGGATTACAATTTACATAACTATCCACATGAGCAGGAACCAACAGCTTCCGATTGAGTAGCATCCAACCGAGCTTTAAAAACATTTAGTGGCACCAGATTGTTTCCATTTCAATATGAATTGTATTATATCATTGGTGGGCTACAGGAAATAGATATGGAGAAGAACTTCCTACAAACTAATGTTGTTTAATATGTTGTACGTTTTTTATTGACGTTGTAAGATGAACTTAACATTTGTTATCATTTAGAGAGGAGCTCAAAGAAGCAGATTCTGCAAAGACGCAGAAGCTGCAAGATGAGAAGAACAAGCTGAATCAGGAGCTCGAGAACAATCAGAATCACCAGCGTGATCTTGAGAAGGTGAAACAATTAAACAAATACACTCATAAACCTTCAAGCATTAAACATCATGTTTTTAGATATTGATCTGTTGACCATGATTCGATTTTGAACACATTTGTTCTTTCTCTTAGCTCAAGGATCAAAACTCAAAACTCAAAAAGCAGTTGAAGCAAAGGTAAGTCAATGCATAATTCTTTTATTCAGCAGCTTCACAGATCTTTGCAGATAAGCATTTGTTCCAATAAACACTTATATGAATGTTACATGAATTATTAAGCAAAAGCTATCAATCTGTTTTTCTCTTTCTTCTTCAAAGCCTGCCAAATAATGCTTACAAAGGTATTTTAAAGCCTTAATTATTGTGTATGTTGATCATCAATCGTGTATTACATACCGTATATCTCCACATATTAGAAAGTAAGCAACAAGCAAGCTGATTTGATATCTGCTTTAATGCTGGAAATTGGAGGGACCACACACCAACACACACACACCACACAGACAGACAGACACAGACACACACACCCACACACACACCACACCGATACAGACAACACCCACACCCCACCCATAGACAGACCCACACACACAACACACACACACCCACCCCCCCACACACATATACCTACCACACCCACCCACACACAACCCACACACCACAGCACACACATATACATCACCCACCCCCCGCACACACACACCCACCCCCACCCCCCCCCCCTAACACACACACACAACACACACAGACAGACAGACAGACAGACACACAGACACACACACAGACAGACAGACAGACAGACAGACAGACAGACAGACAACAGACAGACAGACAGACAGACAGACAGACAGACAGACAGACAACAGACACAGACAGACAGACAGACAGACAGACAGACAGACAGACAGACAGACAGACACAGACAGAGACAGAGACACACAGACAGAGACACACAGACACAGACAGAGACACACAGACAGAGACACACAGACACAGACAGAGACACACAGACAGAGACACAGACACAGACAGAGACACACGACAGCCACAGAACAAGACAAGACACACACAGAGACACACACACAAGACACAGACAGAGACACACAGACACAGACAGAGACACACACACACACAGACAAGACACACACACACACACAGACAGAGACACACACACACACACACACACACCCACACACCACACCACACACACACACACACACACACACACCACACACACACACACACACACACACACAAACACACACACACAGACACACACACACACACACACACACACACACACACACACAGACCATACACACACACAGACACAGACACACAGACACATACACACACACACAGACACACACACCACACACACAGACACAGATGTTCTTATGACAACGTTCTTGTTTTTTGTGTGAAACACAGAAGTTGACGAAGGAGGAGGAGCGGGCTTGAATTCACGCTACAACAGGAACATATTATATTTTGTTGCCGTTGTCCTCTGAATCTCCAATCTAAGTTTACCAAATATTTTAACCAAACTCCCACTTGTCGTTGTTTTAGTTCCCTGTATGTCAAATATCTGAAAGTTGCAAAAAACTGAGCTTTATCGTTAAAAAACTGTTGGGGCAAGTTTTTCTCTGCCTTGAGGGATTGTGTACTGCACCTCTGAGATATATGTTGGTATTGTGTCTCTGATAGTGAGAGCACCTCGAAGGAGCAGCATGAAAAGGAGAAGGCTACCCTCCAAAAGTCCATCAATAGAAACAGTGCCTTAATTTCGGAAAAGGACCAGCAGGTGGAAACCCTGAAGAGCGAGGTGAGAATCTAATGCATTTTTGGTTTAGCAGAACATTGATGTAACTGTTGAGTTTGCACAAAATGTATTCAAGCAAGTCCAGATTTGAGAGTGCACTGAAAGAACGGCGACTTAGTGAGAAAAAGGCACAGTAGCCGACGCATTTCTTCTTGCCGGTTCAAAACACTTGAACTTATGGGTTTTGTGTCTGAGATCTGGAATAGCGGATTCATTGCTCAAATTGAACTTTTGCTTGTATTAGTGTTGTGATTCAAATCACTTTTTGATCTTCAAATTATGTTTTAATAGAAGCCCTGCAATTAACATTTTTCATTATCAATGAATTGTATTATTATGTTCTTAAATTGATTCATTTTCTTTAATGAATGATCTGTTATCAAGATAGTTGCCAATTATTCTCCAGCTGTTGAACTAAACATTGCAGCTCTATTTAATTATTTCAATATTGAATAAAAGCGTTGATTGCTTTCTTCACAGCTGGGTGCACTGCGTGGGGAAAGTGCCTCGGTTCAGACTCTCCAGGGGACGATTGAGGCCTTGGAGCGGGACAAGACTAAGTTACAGGATCGAGTTCAAAGACTGGAGAAGGACCGGGCGGCAGGTCCTGAAAGCATCAACAGGTCCTCAGGTAAGAAGGGGTTTGATCCACCACCACTGCTAATACTTTAGAGCAGGGGTGTCCAAACTACGGCTCGCGGAACATTTTGAATCGGCCCTCAGCAAATTAAAAAAAGTATAATGGGATATGGCCCACAAATGAAACGTGTTTTTTTTCTTAGATTGTACTTCTTAAATATCAATTAAGCGAAAATTAAGGCTATTCAAAAATATTAAATGGCATTTTGCAAGGTATTACATTTTGTAGCTTGTTTCCAATAAGTATATAAAGGGTCCAAAGAGGTTGTATTCTACAGTCTGCCTGAATGTAATCATTGCGTAGGTGTGTAGTGTGATTCTGTGTAGTTTATTTATGGCATCCCGTTGGGTTTGACGTCATCTGAACAGGACATCGCACGCTCACTGCGCACGAAGCTCCATTTACGCCGGTTGTTAAACAACATCGTTATGGGGAAATGCAAGTCTGCGTCCAAATGGTTGGAAGATAAGGAGGAAGGACAATCAATACTGTATATAGTCAATGTGAGGTAAAGTGTGTCGCCAATGTAACCGGTTAAAACTCCAAGTGGCGATGAGGTCTTAAAATGTATGGAAAGGGTCTTAAAAGGAATTACATTTGACTTCAGGATTCCTGCATATACCCTGTAAATGTAAAAATATATGACACCGTAGCATTCATGTGTTAATAAGACCACCTTTCAAATAAATTCAGTCAATTCAAGTTGGAAACATTTTCTAACATATCTTAGTTGATAAGAAAAAAGCCTAATAACTTATTTACATAACAAGCTTGAAATACACTCTTCCTATTTCCCCTTATTATAATCAATCTGAGCTTCTGTTTGAAGGGATGAGCTGCCAACACTCACAAGCATCATTTACCTACATTTGATTGATTTAGCTAACTTATAACTGAACTAATGAGGCGATATACCTCTAGTGAGCGGCCCAGGCCTTCGTATATGTTTCTGTATGTGGCCCTCGGTGAAAAGAGTTTGGACACCCCTGCCTTAGAGGTCAGTTCTGTGTGAAGGGACCCCAATGAAAGAAAATATTCTACTCATGTTTTTCTTCTATCTTCCAGGTGATGAAGTTTTGGAGCAACTAAGGGACGACAAGCAGAGCGCAGAGGTGTGTGTCCTTTTGATCTCCTCTTGGATAATACTAACCCTAGGTCTGGATGGATTGACGCTTTTTGCCATTCATACATTCAGTGTGAAGATGCTTCCTTACCCTGGCCCCAAAAAAAAGTGACAAATATTCAACCTCGTTTACATTTTCCATCACATTTGGGGCAGTCGTACGGACACAGTCTCACTGAATGCAGTTTGTGAAATGACTGTTTGCTTTCTCAGACATTTACTAACACAAACGACGTCTGATGTAGCAGTAGACTCTGAATTGTACAGTGTGTTGTTTACTCGTTACAGTATAATGTTTTACAGAGGTGAATGGAAATTCAAAGCGTACTGATGACAGCCTGTCTCTCTCCTCCTCGATCACTTCTCATTTCCTGCCTCTGTTTACTTAAATGTTATACTGTATTTTCTGTGTCAGTGATGACTTGAGTGTGTTGTCTGGCAGAAGATTGGTCCTAATTTGAATCTCAACATTTTTTTATTCTCCTTTTCTTTCTTAAACTCCGATTCCTCTCCTCTGCCCTGTCTCTGATGTTGGCAATGCTACAACACCATCAGGCAGCGGTTTGTTCATGTTTTCATCAGCTTCACTTGTGCATGTCTGTCTCTGTCACCGTGGCGTCCAGTGGATCACACCTTAGTCTGCGTTAAAACTACAAACGGTCGTACGAAGATAATTCAAGCTTGGTGAACTAAAACCTTTAGCGTTCAATACATGCGCTGCTTAAATTCCTCTATAGACAACTACAGCCATCAGAGCAGATCTGTTAAAGGGACAGTTCACCTGTAGTGCTTGTATATAGAAATGAATTTATTAGGATAAACCCCTTGAGAGCTAGTCATCAATTTAGACATTTTGCTGAGTGTTTGAGAGATAGCGAATAGCATCTGATATCTCCAATGAAATGGAACACTCGAAGCCCTAAACAAAAACAAAAATTCAACAGAAAGCATGACCCATTACTTTAAGATAATCCACGGGTCCTTGTGTGCAGTTTTACAGAGGAACTATTTTCTTTCTCTTAAACTACGCTGCCAACTGTATCACAGCACTACTCCTGGACGAGAGCCAGGATCAGCTGTTGATTATTTTGCGTTAAAGGGTCAAGCTTTCTCAAAAGAGACATTTCAAATGCTATTTTTTATTTTTAGGGTTAACTAAATAAAGGTTGACTCTTACTTAGTAATACACTTCTCATAAGCGGGTATTTTACTAACTTTCCTCATTCCAAGCTTGAGTTTCTTCTTCGGCTGACGACTCAGTCACAATTCACTATTATAACTTACACTGAACAAAAATATAAACGCAACACTTTTGTTTTTGCTCCCATTTTTCATGAGATGAACTCAAAGATCTAAAACATTTTCTATTTACACAAAATAACCATTTCTCTCAAATATTGTTCACAAATCAGTGGCCCGTGGTGGTGGTGGGGTTATGGCAGGCGTATGTTATGGACGACGAACACAGGCCACTCGATTCACAACATTACCCTACCCCTACCCCTCGCACCAGATACTGACTGGTTTTCGGACCCCCCCCCAGACCCCTCCAATAAAGCAAAACTGCACGTTTCAGAGTGGCCTTTTATTGTGGCCAGCCTAAGGCACACCTGTGCAATAATCATGCTGTCTAATCAGCATCTTGATATGCCACACCTGTGAGGTGGGATGGATTATCTCGGCAAAGGAGAAGTGCTCACTATCACAGATCTTTTCAGATTTGTGAACAATATTTGAGAGAAATGGTTATTTTGTGTTTATAGAAAATGTTTTAGATCTTTGAGTTCATCTCATGAAAAATGGGAGCAAAAACAAAAGTGTTGCGTTTATATTTGTATTCAGTGTAGCTAAGATTCATTGTTTTGGAATATGGCAGGGCATAGTTACAGTTGTATAATCTAAATAGTGTTTTAATAGAATCAAGGCACATAAATCAAAGTTTAAATGTCATAGGGTGTTATACATACTGTAATAGATCATAGATGATCATTCAGCAGCAGCACTGATGCTAATACTGTGTTTGCCCTTTTCAGATCGAGTTCCTGAATTCAGTCATCGTTGACCTCCAGAAGAAGAATAAGGAACAGAAGGCAGACTTGGAGACAATGGCTGCTGCTGCTCTGAATGGAAATAATCCAAGTGAGCTGGATAACTATGATGAGTAAGTGTGTAGCTGTGAGGTTGAGTGGTCAACCCAAAATAAAAACGACATTGCTCCGGATGGCCAAAGATGTGTCTGACTCGTATATGTAGCGGCAATACAACTCATTCTGTAACTCATTTTCAACTTGTTTTTTTGCAGCCACGATAATCAACCCACAAAGAAGAAGCTTCCTCCAAGACTTTTCTGTGACATCTGCGACTGCTTCGACCTCCACGACACCGAGGACTGTCCCACACAGATGCAGATGCCCGACTCTCCTCCACACACCACCTACCACGGCGCTAAGGGCGAGGATCGGTCATACTGCAACATCTGCGAGGTCTTTGGCCACTGGACCGAATCCTGTAACGATGACCAGACCTTTTAAGCCTTTTTTTCCACCCTCGTTTCGCACAATCAGTACATTTGCACATCATGTTAAATTTACGCTGTGCTTTATGGGTTTGGGTTTGTACGTGTGCATTTGTGTGCTTGATTTTGCAAAGCATATCTGTCGTCCTTAAGCGCTCTTATGGGAGAACGTCCTCCTCAGAATCCCTTCATACAAAAAAACCTTCAGAGATAATCATTTACAGCGGTTAACTGTTTGTATCTGTAAAACATTTTGATATCCTGTGTGTGAGTGAGAAGATGCTGCAGGGGACGTTTCATGGTGGGAGAAGCGATGATCTTCTCATCATTTAATTTATCAATATCCTAACATTGTTTGCACAGCTTGTTGGGGGCTACAATATAATATAGTATCATAAGAGGTGTTTATTTGAAACTGTAAATTACTTGATTGAAAAAATATCAGTTTGCGCAAAAAAATTGGTGAGCTATAGTTTATTTTTTTATGCCTGGAAATATGATGTACTCTTTTTAAAGGTTAAATAGTATGTGTAGTTTTGTGAAAGGTGATCACAGGGAGAAACTTTCTCTCTTCCTGGAGAGCAGCGGAGAAACCCAGTGCTGATGGCTTTAATGGGAACGTTTTGTATGGTCTTCATGAAGGAACTGAAAAGAAGCAGTGAAAGCACTTCAAACTCAGTTCCCGTGAAATGCCCTTTCCAAAAGGTTTCTTTGCAATTAAAAGAGCATTTATCTACGAAACAATAAATACTTTGGTATTTCTTTTCAAATGTTTTGAATATCTGTATTAAAAATAAATGTATGTATAAATTAAATATTGAACTTTTGTTTTGATTGTTACATTGAAAGCGCAGTCACTGTTTACGACTTCACACAGTTTCAGATTGCACTTCAAGTACAGATCCATCAGTGTGTTGCATTGCTCACTTTATGATCAACATTTATTTATATAGCCCAATATCACACATTTTACATTTTTCTCAGAGGGCTTTAGGTATTACAGAATATTAATATGAATACAACACCCTCTGTCCTTAGGCGCTCACATCGGAAAAACTCCCAGAGAAACCTCACAGTTAATGGGTCAAAATGGAGAAAACCCTTAATAATAATAATAAATTACATTTGTATAGCGCCTTTCAAGGTGAACAAACAAACAAACGGGGCAAAAAAACCGAGGAGGGATCCTTCTCCCAGGACAGAGAGACGTGCAATAGATGTCGTGTAACTTCCCAATGCTAGTAACAAAAATCCAGGTATAAATAGCCTCATTGATTTGGTTTAAGAGTTCTGAATGGATTACTGTGTGTGTGTTTTTCTTCTATAAAACAAGCAAAAACCCGTGACCATGGCTAAAACAGACATAAGAAACATAGATGATGGATGGACAGCTTTAAAGTTGAGAAGCTGAAAGAGACCGTCCACGTTGTGACTGATGAACACCCCTTCCAGCAGAGGGCGACAGGTTACGCGCTCTCACAGTTTTGTCCTTGCTGAGTTGCCGTACCCCGGGTTACTTGTTACTACAGCTTGCTACGTTGTTTACAAAATTCCGTGAACCATTTTTCTGACAGTGCTGAATTCCCCTCGTTTTATGCATCAGTCGGGTCTCGCAGGTCTCTCCGGCCTGTGCCGAGTCACCGACCACCTGTACCTCAGTAATGGCCGAGCAGCCAACGACTCCTCCCAGGTGATTCGGTGCAACATCACCTGCATCGTGAACGTGACGGAGACGAAGAGCCGCTGTCCTCTGCACCGCGGGGTGGAGTACATCCACATCCCACTGCCCGACTCCCCGGCCTCTGCTCTGGGGGAACACTTCGACGATGTGTCGGATAAAATCCAGCTGACTGCGGAGCTCGGTGGCCGGACTCTGGTGCACTGCAACGCCGGGGTGAGCCGCTCCGCCTCGCTGTGCATGGCCTATCTGATGAAGCACCGCGGGGAGTCTCTGCGGGCGGCCCACAGCTGGGTGAGGAGCTGCCGCCCGGTGGTGAGGCCCAACAACGGCTTCTGGAAACAGCTCATCCGCTATGAGATGGAGCTCCGTGGGTGCGCCTCTGTCCGGATGATCTGCACCTCCATGGGAGAGGTACCAGACATTTATGAAGAGGAGGCCAGGAGCATGATGCCACTGCGATGATGAAGCCTCTTTATTGTAACAACGAAGGAATGCATGAGAAATAATATTCCGTATCGTGTTTCGCATATACAATGAACTGCTGTTTGTATAAAGGCTTACAATGTACTCCTTTATTATGGAGTCCAATACATTCCAAGGGTAAATATTGTACTCTTTACTAGTTATTCAGCAGCTATAGTAACTTATTTTAGATGAAGATGTATGTCCACATAAAAGGTTTAATATATTATGAAATACATGCATCCCATGCTTTTCAGGTTTGGCCAGTATTTAGTTTGGGCCCCTTGTCACATTTTTGAGTTAAAAGTTCCACCAAATAGGGATTTCAACTAGATTTTCCAGATAATTTCACAGGGGTAAAACTATCAAACATTTGATAGTTTGTTTCCTTTTTCCTGTTAAACGTCTGATGACCAGTTATATTTATTGTGACCCCAGATGTGTCCTCTGACCCCCAAGTTGGGAACTCCGGAAATAAACTATTTAACGAAAGTACTCCAAGTGAAATGCTTCTTAAGAATTGTGTCATTATAAACTATTATAGTATTAATTGTAATATAAATATGTATTTCCTATGTTGATCAGCTACAGTTGACATTACTACACAAGTGCTATTGTGTTTTTTTAATAATGCTTTGTATGTTTTTTAACATTTTACTAAAGGATCTGATTGTTTTTCAGCACTGGCTGAACGTGATTCGACAGGCACTGAATCACGAAAGCAGGTGACAGTAAAAGCAGTCAAGGAATCCAATTCATTGAGGCTAGAATGTACAAAAAGCTTTTATTTTCGAATCAAAACACATCTCAATCGATTAATTGGACGCAAAATGTTGCAATAAACACTTGATTGACAACAGGATGTTTTCATATGGACAGCAAGGCCTAACAAACTGAAATAAATACCTATTCATGTAGCTAATATGTTCATTAAACATCTTGAAAACATGCCGTTTCATGCTTACTGCCAGACTAGGATGACTCAATTGTTTTTTCTAACACATTTTTACTCATGAAAAGAGCAAATTAATTAAAAGATGTTGCGTTTTTCTTTGCAAATGTAACAATAAAAAAAATATATTTTGGGACATCATATGGACTTTGATTCTTCCAAGAAACAATTAGATTTATCTTCCTTTTTCCAGATAGCATTTTTTAAATAAATGATAACCCTCAACCGGTACAAATAAAGTCATAAATTAGGAAACAGGCACAGAAAAAGAACCCCACATTGAATCACGGTACATTTGTTCACAATTTGGCACAAGACACACACACACACACACCTACCCTAACGGAACAATTGTATCTAATGCAATAGTGGTCTACTATCCTCAGTCACGTTTATTCCAATAGCACACTCAAAGCAATAAATCACCTGTCCAACGTTCCTCTTTGAAAACCGTTTTAAAGGTTACAACATATCAGGCTACAGTTTCATGCAAAGCAACGAGTGCAACAGGTAAGACATTCATCAAAAGAGGAAACTACAGAACCAGACAGACAGTTTCCAGCAATGCAAGTTATGCATGTTATCATTGCGGATCAATTAAGCTGCGTTAACAAGCCCAACCCTGACAGCAGTCAACACAATATTCCTTTATCTTAGGAGCTGGTTCAACATTTGGGGGAGATATTCACTTTCTAGCTAAAAGTTGGATGAAAAGAGTGAAAGTGAGCTTTAAAAAGCTACTAGAAAGTGGTATGGTATTACTTTTGACAGAGCCATGCTGTCTGTTTTTCTGTTTCCAGTACGTATGCTATACTAATCTAACCTTTTGCCATGTTTACTGGAAATGTTTTAGAGTGGTATTGATCTTCTTACATAACTCTTAGCACGAAAGCAAAGTACAGCCTTTCCAAAATGGACCGCTTCAAGATCAGACTGAATAAGTATCAAACGTTAGGCAGTTCAAGTGGGAGAGTATTGTTATTGTCCAAGCATCTCACTTGGAAAGTAAAGGTTATATTCAACTAAAACTCTTGTTATATTTTCTCAGAGATATTTAACCTCAAATAAATTGTACACGGACAGTAATTTACAAATGGCTTATTTAGTGCACAGTGCAATAATGTACTGTACATACAAATCTGGAATCCAAACAGATCATTTCCTCTGCTACCTAAATATCCTGAGTCCGAACCTTAGTCAGGTCAAATGACAACATCGCCTTTAAAGTGGAATAATGACACAAGTGCAATAACAGCATGCTTATTTTACCTTCACTGCATCTCACTAATTCCCTCGATAAGGCAACAGTTTCATCTGCATAGTCACGTGATAAGCATCTATTGGTATAGAATAAAATAATGTCAATTTATCCAAAGGTGGAGTCGACGCAGAGAGAACCAGGAAAATATATAATGCCAGTATCCATTCACCCTCTTCTTACACACCCCCATTTCTTTTCAGCAGCTCAAGGCAATGGCTTCCAGATCATGACTTAAGATTACATCTGAAAGAAAATGGAGAGAATTCATTGATATGGTATTTTTAAATTTAAAAAGAGACGGAGTGTATCTTCATATCAACAACTTACATTCTGTTCCAGCTTCTGGTAGTCTCCGGATTTAGGTCGACGAGCAGATCTGTATTTCTTTCCTTCCAAAAGAAAGGCAAAGATCTAAGGGAAAGAAAAGAGATATTGGCAAGTTTTCCACTGAATGGTTGAAGCTTTACATACAAGACAAACCTTGATATGATTAACCGAGGCATCGCAGAGGAGAAATCGCTCTCTGTATCAAAAGAAATTAAGCATTTCTCCTAAAATATCAAACTATCCCTTTAAGATTGTTGCTCTCAGCTGGAGTGCTTGTTTGGGCCCAGAAATGAATCTGCAAGTCACAAGCTGACCACATGTACCACATATTTAGTCCCAAAATAATACAAGACTGTTAGTCTAATGACTCTAATCCAAATGTACTTTTAAAAATACACCGGCAAATATTTCCCCGCGTTAAACGATGACCCACTTAATCCATTGCATATAATGGAGACCTGACCTGAGTGTGAAACAAATGCAAAAGATATAGCTAAGCCACTTCTGTGTTTCAAAGACTTCCCCTTCTGTCTACCTTACACAGACTGAAATGGTTGACACACACACACAACATTTTCATCTGAAATCTGGGCCGGTGGAAACAGGAATTATGCTTCAAATATGTGCGAGTGTGATCTTAAACCCAGGTACCTTCCGTTTGTTGTGGTAGGTGATGTAAAGCCCTGCCACGAGCACAGCTGTACAGACAAGGTAGGCAAAGAAATGACTGCTCTCCACCACATCCTCTTCTATTTGTTCCTTATTTGCGCCATCTAATTGTGATTTATTCTCATTGCCTTTGTCTCCTGGCTTGGTGTTATCTACTTCTCCCTTGAATAACAGGTCTTCAGCTTCAGTCGCAGGTTCTCCTTTCACAGATGTCGTTGTGGTTGCAGGCTTAACAGTGGGTGTTGTCTTCCCTTCTCCAGGGTCCTGGTTATTCCCATCGGTCCCTTTCTTGCCGTTTATATCATTGTGGCTTTCCTCACTTGTTGTATTTGTGGTTTGCTTAGTGTCTACTGGTTTCTTCTCGTTGTCGCCTTGTCCTTTCTTGCCAGAGTCCCCGTCAGCCTGTTTGGATTCGTTAGACGGTTTGGCCACATCTGACGTTTTTTCCCCTACTGGCTTTACTGTGGGTTTTTCATCTGCTTCATATTCTTCTGGTTTTTTTGCTCCTGGGACGCCAATACCTTGTTCCCCATCTTTATCTTCAGCTACAGTAGAAGCAGCTACGTTTGGAGTTGTCTCTACTGAACTGGGTCCTGCTACAGCATTGTTCTCGGTTTCTGGTGCACCTGTAAATAAGCACAAAACAAAACACAATCAGAGATTCAAGCAGAAGAACACACAGGATGGGGACAATAACAGAAATATCAGAAATGAAATTGCCATCTATTAATAAATGCTGCCATTGTTTATCCCTCAATTAGACCTCGATACATCTGCTCTTTTCTCCATTACCTTAGAGCTTTGTTTCCCTTTGGGGTTATAGCGGCCAAAATCATAAAGAAATAAACCAGAAATCTAACTCAAATAAAACCGCTGCTGAGGCACCACTTAGAGCAGGGGTGTCAAACTCAATTTCATCGCGGGCCACATTCGCATAAAGGTTGCACTCAAAGGGCCAGTTGTAACTATATAAATATACATATATAAATATATAATATATATAAAATAATGTATTATATTACATTATTGCCTCTGAAGTGGATTATTATCGGATAGGATAATAACTTAGTAATTAACTACGTCTGAAAGCAGAAGTCCAGGGCAAATAATTGCAAGTCTTTTCAGTGCGCATGTCACAAAACGAGATGCATTGTGGGACATGTAGTTTATGGGCAACCTGCTTCTGTAAAGTGGCATGTAACCATATAATAAACGTATTATATTCTTTGCAAGCTCTTGCGGGGCCGGATTTGGCCCCCGGGCCTTGAGTTTGAGACCCCTGATTTAGAGGATCTTACGCAGGGTTCAATGATCCAGACCAGTATCCATTTCCACTACTATTATGTTCTGTGTCACCTGTTTGGTAAGGTCCTTTGTTTTTATATAGGCCAAGAAGATTTCATTAGATGATATGATGTTAATAGCACGAAGTAAAAGGGCTCGAGGTGGAAGAAAAAACCGCCCGCACTAAAAGACGAAATATGAGAACTAGTTTGGTGTACAGACTCAACTGAAATAAATGTAAATAACACTCATTATTATTTATAGGATAAAATGGATGAGGTAATTCTTCAAACAATGTAAGATAAGATTGACTTTATTGATCCCAAATGTGGACATGTTTCCGTCACAGCAGCATTTTAAAACAAGGCATTGCACGTAATGGGAATATAAAAAGAGTAGGAAACAAACAAACATGAAGTATAAACATCTCAAAATAAAAAACACTAAAATGGCCAAATTACAGCTAACAAAATTGAAAAGTAAGATATTATTTAGTAGCTGTGTTTTAATTTATTTAACAGACACTCGTTCGTTGATTGGCTAATTTTCTCTGAGTTAAAACAAGTGATACTTATTATTCAGCAACATGGACACTTAGCCTAATTAGCTATCAGGGATTATGGAGGAACAGGTATCTGTAATGTATTTGAATAGCCTATAAGAAGAAGAATACATAGCAAAACGACACAAAACTCACCTCTGACCAAGCAGACACACAGACATGTTGTGAGCAGCAGGAAAGCAGTCCGCATCGTGTCTTGAAAAGGATTAAAAACCGAAAACAAGTGTGTTTATTCTGTCTCCTTTCAGCTTTCGACTCTATCCGCGTAGACAGATTGACAGGTTGGAGCTTTTGACTAATTCTGCTTCCGTGTAACAAGCCTGTTCTTCTTCTGCAGGGGGAAACACAGCAGACTGCTCTACCGCCACCTAGAGGTAGAGTACTGACACTACAGGGCTGTGTTTTCCAGTAAGGAAAGCTAGAATACAATAAAAAGAAGCTTCTTTGTCCTGTATCATTTTCAGACTGTTATTTCTTAAGCTTTCTTGGCATCCATTCATACAGGATATGCAGTTGCTTTCTTAAGGCACGAGTTCATATTCTTCCTTTTTCTGTAAACAAGTGTTCTTGTTTTGTGAAATAGATTGTACTTTTCTGCTTATTTTAACTGCTTTTTTATTAAAGCCGGTCGAATTTACCAACCTGCATTTCAAATTAACAAGTTACATTTTGAAGTCTCATTAATGTTCAAATGCCATGTTATCAATCACAATCTTGATACATTCAAATGTAGTTGTTTGATGCTAATGGTAAGAACGGTAAGAACCCTATGGTAAGAACTGTAAGAACCAGCATGTTCTTCTTCTGCAGGGGAAAATACAGCAGACTGCTCTACCGCCACCTACAGGTAGAGTACTGACACTACAGGGCTGTGTTTTCCAGCAAGGAAAGCTGGAATCAAAACACGCTTCTTTGTCCAGTATTACTTTCAGACTTTATTCTTAATTATTCCCATATTGGCACTTCAGGTGCTTTACACAACACACGGGGACTATCAGCTTTCTTGGCATGCATTCATACAGGATATACAGTTGCTTGCTTAAGGCAGGACTGTCTATTCTTTACACCAATCCCTTCTTTCTGTAAACAAGTGTGACGTGTCATCAGGGGCGGCGGGTGCTGTAGGCTAGGGAAGGCTAAGCCTTCCCAAATATTTGTGTAACTGCATCCTGGTAAAATAAAAATATAATGTCTTTGACATTAGCGCTGCTATGCAGCCACCTGTGCCCTGTACCACGAAGCCAGTTCAACATACCCTGGATATGCTTGAGTTATCTTAACTAACCCTAACAAACGCGATCTCGCTAAGCGGTCCTACGGCGCTGGTTATCAACTCGGTAAATCAAGCCAGGGTTTCTCTCTCCAGCTGAGAACGTGTTCACGTGAAAGGGGCGGGGTTAGCTACATTTGACCAATCACAAACAGGGACAAGTGTAC
This sequence comes from Gymnodraco acuticeps, assembly GCF_902827175.1. Lineage (NCBI taxonomy): Eukaryota > Metazoa > Chordata > Actinopteri > Perciformes > Bathydraconidae > Gymnodraco > Gymnodraco acuticeps. Next base: position 1,389,675 of record NW_022991187.1, read on the forward strand.
TGACAGCGCAACATCAACTTCATTAATGAAAAGTAAACTAATATTAGACAAATATGAACTTTAAACATCCATGATGACTTAAACATATAATCCAGGATACAAGCTACATAGTTGCACCTGCAAGGAGAATACAGAACAACTCGTTAAAAAATAAACTACCGAGTGTTTGAAAGCGTACAACAGTTTTATGATACTGCCCCATCTAAAACACGAGGGGATCTGACTTTATTACATTTGAGTTGAGTGTTTCGTCAACTTAATGTGTTGCTTAAAATAATACGTCTGCATACAGTATATGTGACAATGTAACTAAGTGTTGCACGGCCAGATACGGCTCGAGAAGCTGACTCAGATAAGGAAATATTGTGATATCGATGTGAGATCGATGATCTGATTGATGATGTGATGTCAATGTGATATGAATGATAAGTGCGACACGTCGGCGTCTTCTCTGCATACGGCAGTTTAAACTGCATTTCCTTTTTCCTGTAATATGACTTGATAGATTTAAACTCCGCACACTGAGCTCTGATCGGTCAGCAGGTGGTGCTTTCACTGAGTTGATCTCTTTTCTATATACGCCGGAGGCGGGCAGCGTAAAATGAAAAAAAAAGTTATTTAGCCTTCCCAAACCTGAGTCTCACGCGCCGCCTATGCGTGTCATTGAGAACAAAGTGATGAGTACGTAAAACTCTGTGAAAATGAAACGTCTCCCACAGTATAAGGACATTTTAAATGTGGTTTATTTGTGAAATGGATTGTATTTTTGTACTTATTTTTAACTGATTTCAATTGACATGCATTTACATCTAACAAATGCAAGTTATATTTTTCAAGAGACCTTCATGTTCAAATGGCAATATTCAATGTTATGTATCACAATCATGATACATTCAAGTGTTGGAAGAAGTAGGCTATACCCAGATCCTTTACCTAGGGCAGGGGTGCCCAACCAGTCGATCGCGATCGACCGGTCGATCGCGGGGAGATTCTCAGTCGATCGCGAGATGTGTCTAAAAATAGAACAACAATATTCAGTTTTATCGTTAACGTCCTATAACATAATCTTCCTGTGCCAGAACAATGCACTTGAACGCATCAAAGCTTTGTGATTGGCCAGCGTGACCTCATGTGTGGGGGCGTGGCTGGTGGGCAGTGCACTAGTTCGCTGACATTGTCCGTGTCAACAGGAGTGACAGTCCGCACACATAGAAGACCGCAATTATGGCAGAAGCAAAAAACCCCAAAATATATCATTTTCACTCCGAGTGGGAGGATGATTATTTTTGTATCTATTCCAATTCAAAGTCCATCTGTCTCTCATCTGCAATGCGAGCGTGGCTTTATCGAAGAAGGGTAATTTAGGAGCGGCATTTCAAAACAGTGCACAAACGCGACGAGACGGAATTCCCTCCTAATTCTGCCCTACGCTCCAAAAGGGGAGGGGCCTGAAAGGACAGCTAAATGCACAGCAGTCCATTTTCACCAGGCCCAACAACAAGAGCAAGGCTGCTACCAGAGCATCTTATCGGGTCAGTCACGTTCTTGAGAAACACATGAAGTCTTTCAAAGACGGCGAAGTTGTGAAAGAAGCTTTCCTGGAGGCTGCCGACGCGCTTTTGGGGGACAGTAAAAATAACAGTAGCATTTCAACAGGTTTTTGATATAATAAAAACTCAAGTTAGATACCGTTATTAATCAGCTGTAAGTTTTAGTTTGTTTGAACTTATTCATTATAATTATTGTACAAAATTGTATAAGAATGCAAACTTAAATTGATTATAGTCTATTATCAATTCAGGTTAAGAAACTAGTGTTGCTTGCATCCTATTTTAAAAAGGCATTTATTTTTATAATCTACTAAAATGCAACAAAAAAAGGGTTTGATTCTATTAATTTTGTCTTTTTTATTGCACTTTGGCAGCAGATTCCTGTGTAGCTTCAGATCTGAGTTGTTTTATTAGTAAGCCTAATTTTAATGGCAAAGAAAGGGTTCAGAGTATTTTCTTTTCCCCTGTGTTATATGTGGCAGCACTGTTCAATGTTTCTTGAAAACATTACCCACTGTAGTATGTGACGTGTCGTGTGAATAAACTCAAACTCTGTATCAACATTGTTGTGTAACTTCAGTTAAATACTTGTATGTAGATTAGGAAGAGGTAAGATAAAGCATCTGCAGTATTTTATGAAGTATTAATCGTACAAAGGTCAGTTTTATACAAGTAGAAGTGTGTATTTACCTGGTAGTAGGCTGTCAGTAATGGCTATGCCTCTCTATCTGGACTGGTAGATCTCGGCAGACTGGCAACTTTAAAAGTAGCTCTCGGTTCAAAAAAGGTTGGGCACCCCTGACCTAGGGCAAAAAAAAGTACTCATTATGCACAATGGCCCATCTAAGAATAATACTGATGGGAAGCAGCAGGCGGTTAGAGAAATGAGAACTCCTCTCCTCTGAGCGGTCATTTTAAAGAGACGTCCATTAATGATGACAGGTCAGGAGGCACACAGCCCTCTGTCTGATGGACAGATGTGTTCATGACGACTTCTATATTTACTTGTAATTCATTCACAGTGCGGTATAATGAGACAATAACAGGCTACAGATGCGGACACACACACACACACATATATATATTTATATAAATATATACCATTTCAGAATCAAACAGAGCTCTCATAATAACGTAACACTATCAGAGACTGGATATATATCTCCCCCCTCTCTGGTCGCTACAATGAGGGAAATAAATTACGGGCCAAAAGTTTTATTTACAAGTATTAAAAGTAAGCAGAGGACACCAAACCAACTGAGACCTGTCTGTCCGCTGCATATAATCAGGCTACAGCCGTTGTGTATTTTATTATGTGAAGCACTAAATGGTTTTAGACAAATATCGACTCTTTGTTTGTAGATATCTACTAAACTACAGCAAATACAGAGAGTAATGTAGGCCTGTTATACTGAGTGATATATATTTTACACACTGCTCTGCTTTCTGCACGGACCTCACAGCTGTTCTCTCTGTAAACATCGCGTTGCGATCATGGTTGCGATGAGAGCAGTTAATACAATAATATCCAGGGGATGCATGCAGAGCTGTCATTGGCTGAGATCAATCCGGCCGTGCGTCACGACTCTTTAGAGGCTTCTTAATACTCAAATTTCCCCTCCTCGGCCGTGTCTCAATTCAGGGGTTGTATCCTTCGGGGTACGCACCCTACTCGGTCGACGCAGGATGCGGCCGACGAGACCGCGTGGGCTGGACCGAGCGGCCTATACGAAATGAGACGGTCTAGCCTACGGAGCGCTTCGTATTTACGTCACGTGATACGCGCTGTTCGGTTGCGTTGCTCCAGCAGCCTGCTAGCAAATTAGCTGAAAAGGATCCAGAAACTTTACTTTTACATTTTTTGGAGATCACCGTCGGAGATTAAATAAAGAGAACCATCGCCAGGTAAATAAGATGAAGCTGTTCCTTTAGCCCCCAGTAATGTTACATTAGTATAAGTTAACAAGTACATTATATATAGCTGATGTGTAATTTAATCATATTATTTAATATATTTAAAATAAGTCTTAATTTTTCTAAAACAATATGTTTTTTAAAGGAATCTTAATAGCTGTCATTATAACAGTTTATATTCTCCTTCTTCCCCTAAACCTGTCCAGATGATGTCCCACTGACCCCAGGTCAGCAGCACCGAGATTCGAGATCCTTTGATGTGTGTTATAACTTATAACCAACCCGGTATCACGGCAAGACGTGAACATGTGACGATTTACCATGCTGGGAGACGTGAACATGTCACGGTTTCGTCCCCTTCAAACGTGACAGCTACACGGTATTGTTAACCCATGTTAACCAGTGGAGATTAACCGGAAATACCAAGCAAATGCTACCCCGACGTAATGATTTATTTTTTAATAGTCACACTCGATTACAGCGATTTTCTTGTTGCCCCAGCTGGTCGACACCTCTTTTAGCATAAACAAAGGCTACATTAATGTATTAAATCGATGTTAATCCATGCGTGTGGATGTGGAATTAACGGACGTGACGTTGTGCGATTGAGTTGCCAAGCAACAGCTTCGGTTCATGTTAATTTACAAACTATTCAACTACAACTGTAGTTATATTTAAAAACATGTTAGAAGGTCTCACGAAATACTTTAATGCACATTAAAATGTAAATGTGAAGGAATGTGTGTATAACAAAATACATCGGTCATTAAACGAAACCGGAAACCGACGTAGGCAAGATCCTCAGCTCGATGATTGGATGGTTATCCGCAATGCATGCTGGGATTTGGTGTTTATGTGATGTGAAATCTGAAAACGTTTTTTAAAAATACAATAATACTTTATTCCGAGTGTGCTTGCTTTTCTCTTTGAAAGTCATCACATAACGTCATTGTAATACACGGTTCGGCGGCATTAAATATGACATATCTGCCGTAGTTCTCTATTTATAGAGCCCTGCTGAGAAGACTTCTGGACAAACAGGAGAACTGCCGCCAAAACTGAAAACGTGACGTGGATCATAAATATATAAGCAATTATACAACATCTTACATTTATTTTCACACAATGCGTCTCCTTGCAGTATCAACACTAATTCGGCTGACTTTTATATTTGATCCAATTGGTAGATAGGCTGTATTTACACCATAACCGTGCAGAGCTGATAGAAAGGGACACCTGGTGGTCAAAGCACGTTATTGAATTGTATTGTTTTATTTAAAGCTCGACAGCTTTAATATGACCGCTCAGAGGAGAGGAGTTCTCATTTCTTTAAACGTCTGCTGCTCCTCTCTCCTCGGTTCCCCTCCCCGGTCCTCCGCTCGCATCTCCTGTGGGCGGGACTAAAGAGGCTTCTCAATACTCAAATTTCCCCTCCTCGACTCCCCTCCTCGGTTCCCCTCCTCGAGACTTAGACCCGCCCACAGGAGATGCGAGCGGAGGACCGAGGAGGGGAACCGAGGAAAGAGGAGGGGAAGCAGCAGACGTTTAAAGAAATGAGAACTCCTCTCCTCTGAGCGGTCATTTTAAAGAGACGTCCGTTCATTATTACGTGGCAACAGCTGCATCAGCTGTCGAGTGTTTTGTCATAGCGCTGTATTTTATAATCTCTGTTAGATCAGCGGAACATTGTTCCCCCACATATTTACTTTGAATTAATTGAGAGTGCGGTATACCGTATAATGAGACAATAACAGGCACAGATGCGGACACACACACACAAATATATTTATATAAATATATACAATTTAAAGTATGAGAGCTCAGCACTCTCATAATAACGTAACACAATCAGAGACTGGATATATCCCCCCCCCCCCCCTCTCTTTGGTCGCTGAAATTGGGAATTGAAATTACGGGCCAAAAGTTGTATTTACAAGTATTAACTTGTAATAATAATAAGTCACTTACAATTTTCCGTGAGATCAGGGAGCAGATATATAAGATGGAAGTTTCCCTAACATACAAAGCCATGTTAGGGAAACTTCCATCTTATATCTGCTCCCTGATCTCACGGAAAATTGTAAGTGGCTACTGCCTGAGATCGAATGCATTTTATTAAATGTGCCAACTGCTAGGACTGTTTTAGGGAAGACAGCTTTTCGATGCGCAGTTCCTCTGTCTTGGAATAGTATGCAAATTAAATGGAAACTGAACAATCTGGTGCCACTAAATGTTTTTAAAGCTCGGTTGGATGCTACTCAATCGGAAGCTATTGGTACCTGTTTATGTGGATAATTATGTAAATGATGCTGTATGATGTCCTTTTGTTGTTCTATTTATGTTTTTATGTTTCATGTGGAACTACTTGAGCAGGTCTCCCTTGAAAAAGAGATCAATGATCTCAATGGGATTTATCTGTATAAATAAAGATTTGAAATTAAATTAAATTAAAAGTAAGCAGAGGACACCAAACCAACTGAGACCCGTCTGTCCGCCGCATCTACGCACTGTACAACACACACCTACATACTGTACCACACACACACACACACACACACACACACACACACACACACACACACACACACACACACACTTACAGCTCCTAAAGCATAATCAGGCTACAGCCGTTGTGTATTTTATTATGTGACGCACTAAATGGTCTTAGAAAAATATCGACTCTTTGTACTACAGCAAATAAAGAGAGTAATGTAGGCCTGTTATACTGAGTGATATATTATACACACTGCTCTGCTTTCTGCACGGACCTCACAGCTGTTCTCACTGTAAACATCGCAACGCGATGAAAGCAGTTTCTAAAATAATATCCAGAGGATGCATGCAGAGCTGTCATTGGCTGAGATAAGTCCGGCCGTGCGTCACGCCTCCACCGTTCCCGGAAATGCATCCGAAAATGAACCACAATGACTTTTACCTTCTCAATGGCTGGGAAAGGAAACACCTCGCTTTTGGAAGTGCAAGCATTCATGCATTATTAACTGCAAACCCGACGCGAAAGTACTTACCCCCGTCAGGCAAACTAGACCGAAGAAGTATGATCGTCTTGGTCTTATTGTTAGCGGGAGACATCCATCTGAATCCGGGCCCGGTGCAGACAAGAAGCCAGTCCTGCAGGCTCGAGGAGCTAACATCACAATTAGCATCAGAACTAGCATCTCTTCCGCTGCAACAACAACTACGCGACGACAACAGAGACCGTGGAGACAGCGGAGACCAAGGAATAAACGGAGACTTCGAGATTCCCCCGGGGACGCCTCGGCAGACAGACACGCACGAGGCAGTGACGAGAGGAAGAGAACCGAGATCCGAGGGAACAAATATCCGCCATGTTGTTAGCCACCCTGCTAGCATATCAACGGCTAAAGCTACAACGGAGCCTCCCTCCCCCCACCACCCCACCTCTCCAAACACCACGGCAAGCCGGTTGCTGTAACGGACAAAGACAAATATCTGCAAGCTGACGACATTGTGCATTTAAGCAACAAAAATGGACTACATATTTTTCATCTGAACACTAACAGCCTGAGACACAAACTGGCTGAACTCAGGCAGCTATTCATGAACGGTAAGGCAAGCATATTATGCTTTTCTGAGACCAAATTGGACAATAGACCTATCGCTAAGCCACGCCCCCTTTGAAAACTCGGACAAACAAAGCCGACCGTGAATGACTGTTGACAATGGCCGCGGGGGGAGTTCAAGTTAAAAATAACATTAAAATAGAAGAAAGAGCTAATAAAAGCAACAGCAGATGAAAGTTAACAGTTAAAAGCAAGAGTAAAAAGGTAGCCATGTATTTCTTTATATCAAATATCTAATCTTGTTGCCTGTCGTGTGTAGTGATGACTGTTGTGTAACCATTGAAATGATAATATGATGTTGAATGTTAGCAGTGGTGGTCACTACATTAAATCTATAACTATAACTGTCCTTGTTGGTCATCATTTTCACTGTTATGCACCTGGCTGACTGTAGCGTTACCTTTTTTTGGGTGAGGGTCTGTGTCTTTTCGGAGCAGCACACACGAGAGCCCGGATGGGATCTGGATATTCCAGAGTTGGCTTCCCATCTCTGAAGTGCTTTGAGGTGAAAAGACAGTTGGCAAAAGTTAGCTAAAAACACCAGCTAACTAGCGAGGACGAAAAGTCAGATAGCAAACGTTGATGTTGATAACACTGTAGCTAGTTAGCTGGCTAACAAGTTGGCAGCTAACGTTAGCTAGCTGGGCTGGATATACGCTAGCTAGTTGGCAGTCAAAGTCAATCGTTAGCAAACTAATAGTTTGGTCTACGTTTTTAATACATGCCGTCAAATATGATGTCTTTATGAATTGACCTTACCTTTGAGCAAACATAAGTGTCCTTGGTAATTGTCTTCACATTCAGTTGTGTATGTGGTCGACGACACAGCATAATCCACCGCTTTCATTTGTCGAGTTTTGTTTTGGGCTTCGGAAAAGGTACGAAATATACTCCTCCATCCAGTCTTTCAGGGTACCTGGTGTCCGAATTACAGGTACCCCACGCACAGCGTTTCACCATCAGATATTAGCTAGATAATAAACATAGAAACTGAACTCTTCACAGTGGTTTCGATCACAGACGTCTGGTTTTGGTTTGATGCGCCCACAAACGGCTTTTCTGGTGATGTCCGAGTTTTCTGCCAGGAGGGATTTTCGCTGTGATATGATTGGACAAATTCTATTTGGGGCGTGGTTTAGCGATAGGTCCATTCCATTACAGATTCAGAGATTGAAATGGAAGATTATCTTGTAGTGAGAAGGGACAGGAACGTGAATGGAGGTGGTGTCTGCATGTACATGCATAAAGACACCAATTTCAAAAACCGTACTGACCTGCATTATGAAAATATTGAATCTGTGGGTTGAAATTCTTTTTGACAATGCTAAATCTGTAATAGTGGGGACAATCTATAGACCACCAGAACAGAGTGACTTTTATGATACATTAGATGGATGTTTGGCTGATGTGGGGGATGTAGAGACAATTATTATTGGAGACTGGAACACGGATATGCAACGTAAAGACACGTCCGTCTTCAAGTCCTTCAGTAGGATTTGTGATCTGCACGGCTTCAGCCAGCTAATCACCCAACCCACCCGGGTATGTGAAACAACACAAACTACCATTGATCTCATTCTGACCTCTGACAAGTCCAGGATCTCCAGTAAAGGGGTTATAGCATGCGGTTTAAGTGATCATTATATGATATTCTGTACCCGCAAAAAGCTAAAACAAAGGGCCGGCTGTCACAAAACAGTCATATCTAGAGACCTCAAAAACTACTCTAGCGAGGCCTTTAACCTAGAACTGGAGAACCTGGACTGGTCAGATGAGCTCAGTGGTACACAAGTTGAAGAAACATGGCTTGGTTTCAAAAATAAATTCTCTGCAATACTCAATGATTTGGCCCCCCTAAGAACAACCAGGGTAAAAAATCGCGCTGAGCCGTGGATGCACTCCGGCATACTGACCGCCATGAAAACCAGAGACAAAAAATGCTCATAGTTTCATAAAAGTCAGTCAATGCTTTCCAAAAGCACGAGCAGTGAACTCCAGGCCCATGTGACTGAACTAAAAATTGAAAGAAACAGACTAAGAAATGACGTAAGCTCCATGATCAAAACTGCCAAAAAGAATTTCATCAATGTCAAAACTGAGGAAAACAAAAATAAACCCCGTGAACTTTGGAAATTACTCAATAACCAGCTTGGCTGCAGTAAAAAACTCAAAACGAGATTTTCTAACTTAAACATAAAGACAGATAACATGCTCATCACAGACAAACTGGATGTGGCCAAGTACTTGAACATTTTTTTCACAAACATAGCCACAACTCTTGTAAATAAATTACCCTCCCACTCAGGGCTTTTTGGAGTAGATCACATCATGACCTACTACAAAAACCTAGGGGTACGCAAAGATGATTTCAGTCTAGCAAGGGTAACAACAGCAGAGGTACTCATTAAACTGAGCGCCCTCCAACCTAACAAGGCCACTGGCCACGACAATATCCCCTCCAAATTCCTCAGAGACACAGCAACTGCCATCTCACCAGTCATAGCTCACATAATTAACCTCTCCATAAAACAGGGAAAAGTACCCAAAGACTTCAAAATTGCAAGAGTAACCCCCCTGCACAAAAAGGGCAGCAAATTGGACCCAGGCAACTACCGCCCTGTTTCTATACTTACCTCCATCTCGAAAGTCATGGAAAAAATAGTATATGAACAGGTCGAAAAGTACCTCGCGGAAAATAAACTAATCTATGAATTTCAATCTGGCTTTAGAACATCCCACTCTACTGACACATGCCTTCTTTATTTGAGCGACCACATCAAACAAGAGGTGGACGAGGGCAAGTACTGCGGCATGGTGATGCTGGACCTACAAAAGGCTTTCGACACTGTCAATCACCCCATTCTGATTGACAAGCTAAAAGCAATTGGTTTTGATAAACTATCGGTGAGCTGGATGCAATCCTACCTGGAGGGGAGAGAACAGATGGTGGAGGTAAACGGTACTCTGCCCCCCCCCCCCTCCCAGTGAGCTGTGGTGTTCCACAAGGAAGCATATTAGGTCCGTTACTGTTCCTAATTTATGTAAATGACATGTCATCAGCATGTGACTGCAACTTGTTCCTGTTCGCGGACGACTCAGCCCTGCTGGTCTCTGACAGGAACAGGTTGCAGGTTGAAAAAACCCTCAGCTCCGAGCTCGGCAGAATCTGCACCTCGCTCGCCGATAATAAATTATCATTACACCTGGGTAAAACAGAGTCCATTCTCTTCGGTTCGAAACATAATCTCAGCAAATCCGACGACTTCTCAGTTGCAGTGGGCGACATTATTGTCACAAGTAAGAAGGAAATTACATACCTAGGATCTATTCTTGAGGCAAACCTCTCCTGTGACAAAATGGCATCCAATGTAATACAAAAAGTCAATCAAAGAACTAGATTCCTATACCGGATCTCCTCTCTGGTAAACAAAAACACCCTGAAAACTCTGGCAGGAGCACTCATTCAAGGGTACTATGACTATGCTTGCACGTCATGGTACCATAGCACCTCCAAGGCGCTAAAAATAAAACTTCAAACATCGCAAAATAAACTGGTCAGACCACTGCTTGACCTTTCATCTAGAACCCACCTCACCTCTGCCCACTTTGACAACCTAGGATGGCTTAGAGTAGACGACAGAGTACAGCTACTTGCAATGGGCCTGGTCTACAAGATCCACTACACCTCTATGGTACCCATGTACATGTCAAAATTCTTCCCAAAGGTCAAGGAATACCATGATCATAACACCAGAGGGAGCTCCACAAATCATGTGAAACCCAGATTTGGCACAAAAAAGGGGGAATACACGTTTCGCAATTATGCCACATCAAGGTGGAACGCTCTTCCCACAACTGTAAAGGAAAGTAAAACTATACTTACCTTCAAAACCCTCTCTTAAAGAGCACCTTCGGGGGAGAGCATTGCAAAACTGGCCCCGGTAATGGTACAAATCTCAACCTGTCGTTCAATGGACAGCTTCCCCCCCCCCCCATCTATGTATATACTCGCATTTTAGACTCTGTTACTAACTGTATATCTGTAGACTTGGTATGTCTTAAATGTCCGGTTAGGATGTATTAGAACGAAATCTAAAATGAAAATTGTAAACAAGCAATCTGTATGTAAAAAAACCACCTGTATGTAAATTGTAAATAAGCCATCTGTATGTCAAATATGTCTTATATGTCTATATGTCTTAAATGACATGATGAATTGGAAATGGGAGACCCTGATGTAAACAAGACGAAAGTCTTTCTCTGGTCTGCATCCCCTTAACAATTGTATGTTTTGAGCTGTACTGTACTGTACCCAATATACAAGCTGTTAATAAACTTTTCAATCAATCAATCAATCCGCGGAGGAGCCGTGGAGGAACCATCAGTGTATCCTCGGTTATAGCTCCTCCAGAGAGCCTCCTCGACGCTCGATGCTCGGTCCTCGAAGTGCATTTAGAGAAATTAGATGTCCTTCAACATGGCGCGCTGAAATTCATTTCCGGGTCACTACCGGAGGACCGAGGAGTCGAGGAGGGGGATTTGATGAAATGAGAAAGGGCCAAGGAAACCTGAAACTCTGGATCCACCGGTTCAGCAACAACAAATCTGTTGTTGCTGAACCGGTGGATCCAGTTCCTCTTCTGATTCCTTTTGAACAACCTTCAGATTATTCCACTAGGTCAAAAAAATTCAGGCTACAAGTAATCTGGTTACAGCTACATCTTTTCATGCCTTGTGACCAATTTTGTATTTGATTTGAACACATGTCCTCAAGATTATTATTATTATTATTATGACAACTGGTAGGAAGTGAAATGATCCTTTTTGTACATGTATATTTCATATTTACTTTATATACCAGCACGTATCTCTATATTAATGTTTCACAACAATGAATGTTTGCTGATTGAAGCCAGTTGACTTGTATTTGTGTTTGTGAATCTTCTTTTTGTGAATTAGATTTAACTTAAGTCAGGGGTGTCAAACTCAAATACACAGTGGGCCAACGTTAAAAAATGGGTACTAGTCGAGGGCCGGACTGGTTCAATGTTTATTGCAAAACTTATTGAAATTAATTTATTGCACATATTAAACCTGGAACTAACAAAGCTTAAATGATTGCCTATAAAACAACATTAAACATTAAATAATCAGTTGCATTCATTTCTTATGGCTCTATCTGCAGCTTTTCCGGAGTCATTTCTTATGATCACATTTTTCCACAGGCCAACAACAGCTTCAACAAAACTATTTCCCTCAAAGAAAAAACAAACACTCCCTGTTGTCTCCAGAAACAAAGTGCAGAAGGAAACATCCATTAAACTCAGTTTGCTCTGTGATGCTAGTTCAAGCAGATACTTGGCATCTCATCTTGGGTGCAAGGTCATCAATGTTTGGGCTCAGGCTCTGAGCTGAGGAGACCCTCAGGATGGAGTGAAGGTGTGCGTGCAATATACCGGCGGGCCAGATCTAATAGTAATTAGAAATTATCCTGCGGGCCGAAGTTAAATCCACCAAGGGCCTGATTTCGGTCCACATGGACTAACTACTTGAGTTTGACACATGTATCTTAATGGCTGCATTATTTAGGTTTATTCTAATAGCACCAAAACACCACAAAAGAACAAGTACCTATTCCTAGTTATAAAAGCAGCAATAATTCAACTGATTACAAGGACTTTATTAAGAGATGTTAACTTAATGAAGTTGAACTGTAAGGATATAGTACATTTAATTGGAAGTGGATATATGGCTTAGAAAAACATACATTAGAAATCTGGTATATATATCTTTGATAAAAGAGGGGAAATTATGCAACCCACAACATTACTCATGATTCTCCGTTTGGATATGGCAATTACTTATCCAAATATATATTGATCTAATAATGGTAGTTTTTTTGTTGTGTATGCCCGGTGACAATATCCAAATCCAGATGTAAGATGGCTGATATTTTCCTATTGTATTTACAACCTATTGTGCTGAGTTGACCTGAAGTCATACAGGTAAAGCGAGCACTAATACAGAAATGATTCACTAATGCTCCACCACATAACAGTTGTGTGATTATTGCCACCTCCAGGTTGGTTGCTGATATGATTTTATTTTACTGGTGGTGTCAGTGTTTGACCTGATCAGCAGATGGCAGTATTGATATTCAGTGCAATTGAAGAAAACCTGGCAAAAGCACATCATGAGACCAGACTACTTTATGTGCATGTGATTGTGAGGGGTTTGCAAGAACTATAATCAACCTATTGTACAATTATACAACACGTTTAAGCATATACAACTGCATTTCTTCTCGAGGAAGAAAAAAACCCATTTCCTATTAACATAAAGTCACTCAACTGTACAGACAGGCACCATGAGAATAATGTAGAAATATAATATGGATTACAATTGATGGTATGCTTTAGGGACGAGATAATGATCAACATGTTAATTGGAGGTGTTTTACATCTCAGCTGGGCGTGGAGGACCTGTGGGTTCTTGAAATGAATATGTCTTAATTGTGGCAGGTTGCTTGACATTTGAAAAGTCCGATGATCCCTTTCATTCTTGACAACCATTTGCATTTCCATCTTTAAGGTCAAATGGATATGAATAATACATTAAGGAGGTTCTTAAGCTCACAGCCAGCTATACCTATCCACAAAGGCACCAGCTGAGTGTTGCTAAGCTCAGTGAATGCTACAGAAACAATCAATTAATACCACTTTGGGAAACCACATGTGAAGCAATCAAAGCATCCTGGCATTAATGGCAATATAAGGTCATGATTCAATGGAAGCTATAGGAACAGTCTTTTCTAATTAGTTTGATCAAGTCTATCACTCTCAGCTAGTTTTTATTGTGTGAATCAGACTAAACGGGGCAATCGAGTGTGTGTTTCTAGGTTTTCATTATCAAAAGTGTTCAAAACATTTTGTAGATTTTTCTCAAATGAAAGTTCTCTGTGCAATATTACTACGCATGTGAACTATCAAAGGGTTAACCTGGAATAAATTCAAGATCAAAGGAAGGCCCAAAAAAAGAACCTTGGCAGGAGATTGGAAGAATTTAATGAGCAAAAATTAACATGTATTAAATCTGACCTCGTGCTTACATGGCAGATGTTGAGTGGAGCAGCAACCAGATACGTTAATAGGCGTGTTACATTTTGAGGGGAGCCTGGGAACTGCCTATGCTTTCAACAAAACATATATTACATATTTCATATATCAAATTGTGCTAAGATCATCATGTTTTAACAAATGTCATGATATTTATTTCAATAAAGAAGATTTTAAGGGGAGGGAATTGTATTACATAGAGAAAAGATTCCTCCTATATTCAGCACATTTGAAGTCATTCACTTGGGGGCTGAGTTTCATAATAAGGCTACTGTCTTAGGGGAATAGCATGGGATAGTATAGCCTTGAGGAGACAGATTTGCTGGCTGTTTTGACAACTCATTACCTGTAATTTCAGTGACGGATCGGTGGAGTGGCTCAGACTAGGCATCCGTGGCACCAGAGAAGCTGTGTGGTTTGTGCTTGGAATGATGTAAGATACAACGGCAAATAAGCAAAGATTTATTATGGCTAATGATTGCTTAAAAACAGAGCCGGGGAGACTTGACAGTTTGGTGCCACTTTACCAAGAGTGGTGGAGTTGGGGCAGAAACGGAAACACATCCTTATTTCACCTTTCTGTACTTCCAGAAGAGTGTTTATTAGAGAGATAACTCTGTCTAATGACACTCACGATTCATTCTGACACACAATTTAACAGTACATTGATGATAAATACTATCTAATAAATGCATATCAGTAAAATACTTCATTTAATTTGTCAATACTAAGATAATAACTGTGGCATTTAAGTTTATTAATTAACCCAGAGTGCTCTTTTGGTACAGTTTGCCTCATAGTGCTGTCTAATATCTGGAAATGCATTGTTAAAAAGTAAAGTTTCCCTGTACTGTAGATCTCCCTGTGCGTAAGTTCTTGGTTACGTTTCTAAGTTTGTAGAAAAGGAAAGGTGCGGGGGGTTGTATCAGTTGGGCTTGTCCATGCCTGCCCCCCCCCCCCACGCCATAATTGGTCCATCCCTGGCACTACTCCTCATCTCTAAAGCCACCAAAAACTGTAACCTACCTTGTGTATTTTTCACTAATTGAATCGCCTAATGAGGTCCCCAGGGCTCCATGCCATTACCTCTGAGTTAATTAAAGCCTAAGCAGTATGCCAAACGGTGAATAAAGATGCAGTGAAAGTGCAAGAGGGTTCTCTGGGATGGGATGGGGCTGACCTGCTTTTCTGTCATTGTTGTGGGACGTTATATTCCAAGAAGGAGCAGATGTCTATTATTTTTTTATTTGTATTTATTTTAGGCATCACATTTTGTTACCCTGGTTCAGGCACTTATTTTCCAGTGTGGTTAGCCTAATTCTGCTTTATTAAACATTAAACTCACTGCCACCATCAGCAAGGATTTTATGAAGATGTACAACTAAAGCAGATCGCAGAAGACTACAAAATGGCAGGTGTGTTATGGATTTCTATTCAATTAGGCGTGGCTGTAATACAATTATACTGCTCATTAAATGTACATTTGTAACACCTACAAAACACAGTTATCGACGTGTTATGGACTGTGGTCACTCGTGTGGGAATATTAATCCAAACCACATAACCTTGTTAAATGACAAAAACACGGGCTGATAGAACGTGAAAAGACAAAAAGAGACATTTCATTTAAGAAACAATTTCAAATGTTTATTTAACACATGTCAAAGAAGGGGCACACACTCGTGAATTGAAAAGGGTGGGGGGGGGGGGGGGGGGCTGCAATTATTGGCCAGTACTATGTCTTAAACTCAATACTAACATTAATCAGGTTTTGGCTAAAAAGCAAACATGTTTTTTGTTTCTTTTTTTTGTTTTTATAAAGAAACATTATGTACATTGGTTCTTTTATACAAGAGGTTCATTGGATAAATGCATCAAAAAAGAAACCAGTTCTGCAGTAAACTTTACAAAAAATACATTTCATTTTTCATTGAGAGATGTAGAAAAGGAGCCGGTCAAATATTGACCAATAATATTTCTTCCTTTTCATTATTTAGAAAAAAAGCTGTTCTAATAACTATTTTTTAAAGAAAAGCAATATACAGCACAATAAATGGGGTAAAAATGGCGTTTGTGCAGATTTAATTATTGTGTTTGGTAACCAGGGAGAGGGGCTGCGATTGAAACAAGGCATGATGGGAGTGAAGGGCCGCCTGATGGTAAGGGGAAGGAGGGGAAAGCATGGAGTGGTGCAGGGAGGCGAAGGGGATTGGCCGACTCAGGATGGGTGTCGAATGGCTACCATGGATGGAGAGGTGAGAATGGGAAGAGGAGGAGGAGGAAGAGGAGGAGGAGGAAGAGGAGGAGGAGGAGGAAGAAGATCCAGAAGCTTTCCCGGCGAGAGAGTAGTGGTGGTGCATGCGTCCTTCTGGTTTGGTGGTGAGCGATAGCGGCTGGGCCTGCTCGGAGTGAGTGGCAGCGGGGGCCGCGGGGGAGGCGAGGGACGCGGAGGGCGTGGCGGGGGAGTCCAGCATGCTGCTGTGGGACGAGGCCGGGCTGTCACACATCTTCTCCGACGGCAGGTACTGCACGCACTGCTTCTTGCTTCTAATGGAGAAGTCTGAGGGGGGAAACAAAGGAGGAAGAAGTTGAATTATGGATCTGCTGCTGGCTTCAGAATCTGGTTCATGTCCCTTAATGCCGCCCGTGACAGAAGTGATCATCCAAACAGTGACGACGATGGCAGTGGAAGTTGTGAAACATGGCGAATCAACTCCAAAACACATTGCAACAGGGAGAGTGGAACATGATGTTAAAGATATTCAGATGGTATGCATTAGTTATGCAAAAAAAAAAGAAGGAATGTGACACACAAAATGTGCACCCAAAAGTATAAAGCTTTCTTATTTTGGTTACAGCAGACATACCTGCCGCTACTAGCACTGAACCTCATAAGCTGCTTGTCGAAGTATAGAGGCAGAGAGAGAAGTTAGTAAGTGTTAGTGAAGAAGGAATCCATGCAGAAAAAGGAAGATAATAAATAATATAATATCGTAGTATAGTCGCATGTTGCCCTTGCTGTTTCTACAGTTATTAATACTCATTCCAGATAACTCAAACCAAATAAAGGCAATCAGGAAGAAAGGCCCCTTACCTTCTGGTTTCGAGTCGGGTTTGTTATCTCTCTTCCTCTTTTTCCGCTTTCCCTGCACATATGAAACAATGCCGTTAAAAAGCTGTTTTTCATAGTGAAAGTAAAACCATCTAAACAACATTAATTTATAACATCAAGAGTGTGTAATTAACTAATATAGACAAATGTGACTTTGGAAAATCATGTTTAACAACTTTCTTTACTCATTAATTGAATATCTTGTCATGGAAATATGCTACTCACGTAATTGTCTCGTGCTGACCACCCGGGGTAGAGCTGGGAGTGAAGCTGCCTCTCTTTCCTGGCCAGCTCGTAGTATTTGGCTTGCTCCTCTCTTGACAGGGAATGCCACTGTGGACAAAGAAAAAAGACATCAAAGGACTGCTAAACACCCACACACACTGTTATGAATTCACGTGCACATCTGTGTCCGCGCTACTTACCCGTCTTCCGAGGATCTGGTTGATGGCAGCGCTCTCTTTCAGAGTGCACTCGGCCACCACTTTGGCTCTCATCTCCTTCATATACAGCATGAAAGCATTCAGAGGTTTCTTGATATGAGGCCTCTTGTCCTCTTCTTTCTTGGAAGGAACGGGGGATTTCCTGCTAATACGAAATATAAAAAAAACATGCCGTTAATAAACTGTAAATGATGCAGATGTGCTGGTCAATTAGAGAAGACAGGGGAGGCTAATGTGCTGTAATGAAAGCAAGTTTTAATGCAGTTAAAAGATTATTTTAAGTGTTCTTACGCATGCATCGAGGGACTCATGTCATGGGGCTCCTGTTTGATTCCCGAAGAGACGATGGCCGGATGGGGGATGCCGGTCTGATGGAGGCCGTGTGGAGGCGGAGACACCATGTGAGGCGAGAACCGGCTGGACACCAAGCTGTGAGGGCGACAGGAGGAGACATTTTAACAGTCGAGTTTAACAGCTAACCTCTGTTAACCTGACGGGAAAGGGTAACCCTAACTTGGCACATAACCGCCCTGCTTTACCCTCTGGGGGGAAATTCAACTTCTATGTGTGTCTAGACTAAATCCATACACACAATGAGTTACATGCTTCCTTTTTGTTCAAATAAAGACTTCTTCAAAAGCCCCATTTATTCAGCGATGGCTGGAGAAATGTGGAGTGTGTTGTAACCATGGTGACTGCATGGCCGTGACACCTGAAACCACTTTCCTCTGACAGCCATTCACACAGAACACCTTAACAAAAGTGTCTCTCTTTTATTTCCAATTGTTAATACAATGGAGCATTGTAATGAACAGGGGGGAATTAAGCTCCATATCCTTCTATCACACATTCGAGGTTCTGCAAGATTGTAAAATTCCTCTGTTGTAATTCTTTTAACGTGGCACACAGGCTGTCATGAGAAACAAAGCACAGTGTGGCCTTGTACACGCAGTCCGTCAATTTTTACCTCCTGATACTCTCTGTATGGACTAACCCAGGGATAACTTTTACTCAGAGGTTTTTCTAACCGTCAACAACCGTAAAACAACATTTGAGGCGAGGTTGCTCACACAGAAACATGGTTCAAAGCTTGTTTTGGCTCCTTATTTAATATTTATCTGATCTGACTGAATCTAAAATCTCACCTTAGGTACAAAAAACGTGTGTAAATATATGAAGTCGACTTATATATCAAGAAATTATATTTTGCTTTATTTTCCATCTTTTTAACTGTTTAATAATTGATGTTGTATAAACAAGGAGGGGCCAAATCATTCCCCAGTTAATAAACCAATACCGACTAAATCTGTAAACATCCACTTAGTCCCTGATGAGCTTCTCCATACGGCTCCCAGTGATGGCATGCAGTCAAGATCCACATTTGAACATAATGCTCCTATTAGCATTAATGTACTGCGGTTTGTTGTTGCCAATATTTTATTCTTACTGGCTGTTCTTTTACTCCATAATCACAGTTTAAAGGTGATATCTTCTTGAACAAACAGTGGAAACAGCTTATAGTCCTTCTAGTTATGGCAATAAACCCCTTGGATCTACTGTATCAACAAACTGCTGTATAGATAAAACAGCTTTTAATTACAAATCATGTTAAAAAACATTTGCTTATAGTATTTAAGTGCTATGCTTCAATGTTCATTTACCTTAAAATATATGGAAAATGCATTCTACATTTTATTTTTAGGGCATTCTTAGTGCATTTCTAAATATTTAGTAGGCCTAAACAGCCATTCTTTTGTAAACAGCACAATACTGTTTTAGGCTAAAAGCTTATTATAATTTGATCTACAGTGAACTAGGTTATATATACAGTTCTGTATTGTATCATTGTGTTTCTAATATTAAACAACACGGTAGATAAAATTGAAGAGTTGTTAGAAAAATCTATCAGTCAAATTCAGTTAATAGGCTTTTTTCTAATTGTTCAGAAAATGTGTTTGTAAAATCAACAGTTATCAATTTGACCCTGACAGACATGAATAAGGTATTTCCACCGTAGTGCCAAAAATAAAACCTTTTTGAAATCATGTTTATGTTAACATTTGATGGATTAGTGCAATATTTTGCAGGTACGAAATATTACGCCTAGAGTGGAGTAAAAATTCTTATAACGTGTGTTGTGATTGTTGTGAGTCCGTCTCAGGACGAGCTACACATCCTATTGATCACAGAGACCCTGCTGAATATTTCATCTCATACTCACACCGGAAGGCTCACTACAAATCTTCCCAATTTAAAAAAAGGGTCAGAGAGTGTAGTCTGATTGGACACGTAGGTTCAGATCAGCTTTGATTTGTCGTTATCGATTCTCAGCCCTTTCATCTCGGCAGTGTGTGTGTGTGTGTGTGTGTGTTTTCAGAACATTGGCCTGACCACAGAAGTTTAGCTCGGAGAGAAAAGACAGGAGGAGGAGTGCTGAATGCCAATAGTGCCTTCACACTGTTTAAGAAGCTGTAGTTGACACCACTGCCTGTGCGAAAAAGCCTTTTTCAAAACTATACGCCTGCTTAAAAAAAAGTCTAAAAATGGAAGTATAAAAGTGCACACCAGCCATTTCTTTCACCTAACCTTTGAAATGGCTGCCAGGGTAAATGTGATTACAACATGTCACAGAAGCAGCAGATATTAGATGTCCCCCTTAGGGAGGGTGGGGGTGTTGCCGAACATGATCCGCTCACCTGGACATGGATGCATTCATTGCTAGCGCTGGGTAGGGGTGACGGAATCCCCCCGGAGGGATGGAGTACATGGGCTGGCCCTGCCTGAGAGACAGAGGGAGACAGAGGGAGAGAAAGGTGTGTGGTGGTTCAAACTAAGCAGCACTAATCCTCTACTCATCAACTCAAAGCTCCTGCTTGTGGAACAGCACCGTTGCAATTGATTACGAGAGCCGTGACAAAACCCATACATATTCATAAATTCCTCATGTTGAAAAGTATTATTGTTCTGGTGTGATGCACCTGCACAGGCATAACAACTGGACATCCACTTAAACAAAGATTTCAAGAAATGTTTTAAAACTTTTTTTACTTAACTCCCCACAAGCAGTCAGCCACACAGTGAATTAGCTAACATCAATACTCTATGCCAGGGGTGCCCAACCTGTTTTGAACCGAGAGCTACTTTTAAAGTTGCCAGTCTGCCGAGATCTACCAGTCCAAATAGAGAGGCGTAGCCATTACTGACAACCAGGTAAATACACACTTCTACTTGAATAAAACTGACCTTTGTACGATTAATACTTCATAAAATACTGCAGATCCTTTATCTTACCTCTTTCTAATCTACACACATACAAGTATTTAACTGAAGTTACACAACAGTGTTGTTGATACAGAGTTGGAGTTTATTCACACGTCACTACAGTGGGTAATGTTTTCAAGAAACATTGAACAGTGCTGCCACATATGACACGGGAAAAAAGAAAAGTCTCTGAACCCTTTCTTTGCCATTATATAAAAATAGTGTTGCTACAAAAGTATAAATTAGGCTTACTAATAAGACAACTCAGATCTGAAGCTACACAGGAATCTGCTGCCAAAGTGCAATAAAAAAGACAACATAAATCAAATCAAACCCTTTTTTTGTTGCATTTTAGTAGAGTATACAAATAAATGCCTTTAAAATAGGATGCAAGCAACACTAGTTTCTTAACCTGAATTGATAATAGACTATAATCAATTTAAACAGAACAGATCTTAATGTTTGCATTCTTATACCATTTTGTACAATAATTATAATGAATAAGTTCGAACAAACTAAAACTTACAGCTGATTAATAACGGTATCTAACGTGAGTTTTTATTGTTGAAAAGCTATACTGTTATTTTTACTGTCCCCCAAATAGACTCCTGCATTTACTTGTTTCCTTACAACAATCTCTGCAACATTTAGCTTATTGTATTTATTGAATGACATATATATAGTTTAATTTATCTGCATTACTTGCACATTTCTTCTTGCACTATTTTATTGTTTTTTAAATTGTTTATGGTCTTAAGTATATTTTGTGGCATTGTTGGAGGAGCCTGGGACTAAAACGTTGCATTGCCATGACTACACTGTAGCTACTGTGCTTATGACAATAAAAACCTTATTAAGACCTAATATCTGCTGTGATTTCTAATTAATAAAAAAATAATTTAGCAGAGTGGACGGCTGACAATAATAAAAGTGACTTACTGTGGCATGAGCCAGCCCAGAGGGTGTGCGATGGTCCCCACCGCCCCAGGAGAAAGGGGGTAGTACGGGGAGAGCTCTGACGGGTGAGGTGTCCGAGGAATACCTGCCAAAAACGGAAGAAAGACACTTTTAAAATGTAGCACATACCTGCTGAGATGACATGACATTTACATAAGGCAAGTATGTATAACAAGATTTAACATCTCTGTAATATTTTCTATCTAAATAAACTTGCCTTGCCTATGATTGCCACTAAACTTTTGATACTCCACACAAGATATTCAGAGTACAGTAGCTATGGTCTAATAGTTGCAACATTTCCAAATCGGAAAAAAAGTAATTTCCAGATGTTTCTTTCCCAAAATGTTTCCGTTTTGAAACTTCTTGACCCTGCTGTGTTCATTTAAACACATGAGAATGTCTGCTTCTTGGTTTCTGTGGATGTTGCAATATTTAGTGAAAACTGTCACTTATAATATTGATCATAACTGTCACGGATTGAAACCAACTAAAGCATTTGTTTTACACCCAGCTGTCAAGATCGCTGACCATTTTGTTTAATGTAATATCACTTTTAGATACACGGTGAAGTAAATCAATGCCTATCCTTGAGACCTTACCTGTCTTTGGGTCGAGGATCTCTGGGGAGAGGTGTGAGGGCGGCGTGCCGGGGGAGAAGTGTTCATTGCTGTAGGTGATGAGGGGCGTCAGGGGGTGGACATGGTGGGCGTGCTGCACCACTGGGACTTTATTGGACTGTTGATGGAGAAAGAAAAAACAGACACGTAGAAGTTATAAGCAAGAAGTAGCCAATGTTCAAGTGTCTAACCCAAAACATTCAAATAAAAGCTTCTCTTCTTGTGGCTGTAACAAGCATTCAACTATCCTAAAGTGTGAACCGCACATTATTTCTGTTGCCCATTGTTGGAAGGAAATGCACGGTGAAAATAGGCCATCATGTGTTAATGCCGTCTACGGTAAACATCACATCAGTCTGAGCGTGTGACCAGCCCTGTGATGCAATCTGGACCAGCACCAAGGAACACTAAAAAGCCCTGCAGACGCATGCCAAGACCATTACGGTTGTTTAGCCGAGGAGAGAACTGTTTGTTCAGTCCAACAAGAACAACAACGGTGCTACTGGTTCCAAAAGTCAAAACAGCCACAAACAAAAACAATCAGTGTGAGGCAAACTGAATACCCATAAACAAGTGGGGACATACTCTCTGTCTGACGGATGATGGAAAGAAGCAGACGCCCATGGGTGGGTATAAGAAAAACATTTGAAGTTCTGTAAGATAACTAGCGAAGAACAGAAGGCTTTTCACATGCAGTGTGGAGATATTTCAGCAACACTCTCAGAGATGGGAGCGAAAACAGCTACGACGAGTCTGATGAAGACAATAATAATAACCAGCGTCTCTACTTTCATTAGGCAGCGCGCAGCACCGCAGTCATTTCCCCTGGCTGCCTGGCTGAATAGAACACTTGTTGGCTCAACTTGTCACATGGGAGGGTCAAGGGGTGGAGGGGGGAAAGGGGGGAGAAAGGAGTCTTGTTCCTCCTGGCTAACCTTTCTTCAATATCCCTCCCCACCCCCCTCTCAACCTCTCCAACGTGGTCTGCTGGGGAACAAGGTTTGCATTGAGACTTCTGTACACTCTCTTGCTTCACGCTGCTTAGAATTGTTCCAAATCTTTGCTTTTTTACGGCCACTTTTTTCTAAGTATGGTCCAACCCTTTCCTCCTTTTAAATCTTAAGCAAATTGGTTTCTCCAATGTGTAAAGCAGGCTTTGATTCTGGTAATGCCAGACGGGGTGAGAAAAATATTTACCGGTGTTAAACATGTCTATATCAAGATCAATTTGCTTCTTTTTTTTTGGTTCTTCCAGACTTAAGATAACACAAGGTGAATGCATATGATGATGCGCAGTGAACACAATTGCATAAACACAGTAAAAGGCTTTGATGAAGCTTCATGGCAGAAGTAGCGTTGACCTGCTGGGTTGAAATCCCCGGTCCCACATGTCATGTATATTTGAGTTGTGCTTTGTTGTTCTACTTAATGTACAATACGCCTGCATTTTCCCTATATTGTGAGGGCTGTTTGAGACCTCTAGACCTAGGTGCCAACACATTTTGGGAAGCACTTCAGTGAGAATTTGAAATGATGCATATTAATTATTCATATCCTGGAATACACCAATCGTGTGCTCTACACATCATTTCTAAGTTTGAAGGCAATAGTTTCAACTCCAGGCTGTCTTTCTGTTAAGCACGGCCGACAGAAATGTGGAGACAAATGAAGTATGCAGGTTGCACATATGCAAAACTATTCCGACCCGTATACTACCTGCCAGACTGTCTCTCCAAGGAATAAAGATGGCTACTTCATCCAGCAAATTCCTCTTTTTATATAGGAACATATGTAAATGTGATCAATCAAAATCAGCATCAGTTTTTAAACTGTATTACTTTATCACGTTCTCCAGAGCCCTGAGATGCGTTTTTTTTTAATTGAAAAACAACACTAGTCGTGCAAACATAAATTAAACTAAACACTTAAATATCAATGCCTTCTTTCACTTGCTCTATGTGTAGAGGTTATATTCCTCTAGACCATAAGAGCTTCATATACGTCTGGTTTCATAATCCACGAGCAAAGTGTAATAGGGAAACCACAAGGAACCTGAGCCATGTTTTAAATATAAACAACATCTACGTGATAGGACAGATAAAGGGCAACCTGGAACCAGATGGTATCTACATCAACAGACAGAAATCATGCTCTTTACATAGACGTGCTTGTTACAAACAGGCCTGCAGTGGAGCATACCTCTCAGATAGCAAGTAAAAACACCCCAGACTGGTCTAGGAGCAGATTGGAAATAGTAACAGGGCGGTTTAAAAGGAAAAGAAAACAGCGTAAAGTTGCTGAGAGAAAAGATGTCTGTCTCTTAAGAGGGTTTGAGACTAAAAAGACCGAGGTGGCAGTGCCTCGCCTGGTTGTCCAACTTGGAACGGCGCTAAGAAAAGCACAGTCCTTGGTCAATGTGGGTGGAGGGGTGGATTTCATTCAAGCAAACATGTTTTTGGATTCTGCACATCTGAATTGAATTACTAGGCAAACAGCCGATGGGGAAGAGAGCTTAGAACAAACTGAATAACCCTGCAGCTTTGTGTGTCTTTATGCTCGGTGATTCTGGGTGGGAGGCTCAGAGGCCTTTCAAAACTCCAGGAAAGACAGGGTGAAAAGAATGCCTGGCATGCTGAGAAATCCAAGCCTTGTTTGTCAACGCCAACAGGAAGCGGACGTGAGAGGGGACTGACCGTGTCGTATGTCTTTAAAATCAACCACTCCAAAACTATGCCATTCATCACAGACAACGTGTGCTTTGCGTCTGGTCGTCGCCTCTGAAAGGGTCAATGGGATTTATATTCTTGCTTAAAATAATAGAGGGCGGGGCGGCGTCATGTTACTGCAGGGAATAACCCCAGAGGTAATTAAATTAATTCAGAAGGCTCTTAAAATCAGCACAGACATAATGGACACAAACATGGACCGGGATAAATATTTGTTAACTGACATACAGTACATCAATTTTATCCTCTGGTAAATCTGCCACTAATAAACGGCATCTTGTGAAATGTAATGAATTCACTCTGCGATGCTAAATCTCTCCGCTTTAGAGTTTGACTAGAAATCAAAGCACTGGTTCCTTATTTCATTTCTGAAGAGGATCTCGTCTCTGCAGTGGCCCAGCAGGGCTGCAGACCTCAGATCAGTATTCAGTGCAGTCCTCCCAAAGCCTTTGATTTCATGATGGATCCCGGTTGTTCACTGCCTAATGCAAAACGAGACTCTCACCGGACTCCCAGTCGAAGGTCTGTTGAAGGAATATGGGTCGAAAAGCAAGTGTATGTATCTCTTTGGGGGAGAAAAAACCCCCGGCACATTCCCAGTTAATATCTCTACTTAAAGTGTCACATCGCCCTGAGAGTGTTGGATTGCCGCAGACACATGCAGCAAGACAAAAGGCATCTCAGGAATGCTGTTGCTCGAGACCTTACCACTTCAATTCACTTAAACTATTCGTGGACTAACTAGCTGAAAGGACGTGTCCCTCGATACCTTGATTATGCTAGATGCTAATACCATATTGAGACAAAGAGAGGGATTCTTGTGTCTCTGTCAAGTGAAGATTAGCCCAAATGTGATGCCAGATAACCCTGGTCAGTTCCACCTCATTACAGAGTCACAGCTCCTCCTAACTCAGAATAACAGTACAAGTCAGTGTACTCTGTAATGACACAGAGAATAGGTATTATGGACAAATTACTGCAAGTGACTGGATAACCTCAATGAGAGCAGTATGCAGCCTTGACATCATTATTAGGAGAGTGTTAATGACTCTGAACTGGTGCGTTGTGGAGTATGAGTCACACATGATTCAGACAGCAGCCCCTCCTCCTGCTTCCCCTCCTTTTCCTATTATCTCCTTTCCTTTCCTCTCCTCTTCTTCCCTTTCCTCTTCCTCTCCTCTACTCGGTCACTACTGATGGGCTGACATGTTCCCCATACTGCATCACCTGGCCCTGCAGCGCCTTTGATGTATTATTCATGATGAGGCAGCCCTCTGAACACAGGGGTCTATATGGGGGTTTTGGGGTGCTCATGTGTGTGTGCATGCGTGTGTATGTATGATGGGTGTGGTGCATTCACTTCCCAGTCCTCCCACCCCACCACCACCACCCCTATTACTACCAAAAGCAATACCAACTGAATGCTAAACAAACCTGTCTGTTGAATAATTGAGGATCTCAGGCCAGAGTAGGCTCTGATTAGCATACAGGCCTCATGGACCCAATCTGCACAGTGACAGGATGCTCTTTCCCTGGACTTTGGGATCCAACCGATTTCTATTAATCATCTTCTTATCTCGTTCCAACTTACCAGAATTAGAAGAAAGCGATCCCCATTCACCGAAAACAATGACATTGATCACTGTGAAGACATGTAGGAGTGATGTGATTCAAAAGTCTAAATATCAATATTGTGTTCATGCGTAGGCTTGCCGGTGGATTATTTATTAATCTGCAGAGGCTCTTGACTGAACATGCCTCTCCACTAACACACTGTAGCCTTATCAGTACACCAACATTATGCATATTTGACACGCATATAAGATGTACAAGCAGATTTGGACAGATACTCCAAACTGTGCCAGTCCGTCAAAAAAGCAAAACAACGATGTGAGATTTAACACATGCTTGCAGAATGACTGCAGGAGCACAGGTCTGCTTCAGGAGTCCCTGCTGGTGTCTCCTCTCTCTGGCTCCTCTTGGCCCTGGGCAGTAATCCCTGGCCCCCCGCGAGTGCCCATCCGCTCCCCCTACTCTCATTAGTGCAGTGTTGGGGCCTGGGGAGCCTGCAGGCCTGGGGAGCCAGCCTGCTTCTCCCCTCCCACTCTGCCTCCCTCTCTCCCCCGCTGGAGTAATGAGCACATAATCAGCCTGGCTCCCTGTCAGCAGCAGCGCAGCAGAGGGGCAATGGGCTCCTGGCCCAGAGTGGGGGGCACGGCCACAGCGGGGCGGTTCTCTCTCTGTGCTCTGCGCCCGGAGTACAGCGCGCCCGGTGTTACAGATTCCCACTAATCAAGTGACCCTGGAGTCTCAGGTCAGCAGATCAAGCGACTTCCTCTTTTAGTTCACACACTGAAAGTCGTTACACTTTCAGTGAACTTCCCCACCTTTTATACCCCTTTCAAAATGTCTTATGATTTCTAATACAATAAGGCTATTGATTATTATTTTTCTGCCAATGTAAGTGTTTTATATAAGATGATTGCCCTCGAACGGCCTAGTTATGAGAACTGTGTTCAATTGCACTCAATACTCAAAATAAACAGCATTAAAGTAAAACTAAAATACAAAGCAACCGATAAGCATGCAATGTAGACGTTTTTTGTGCAGCTATAAAAGCATTTAAATAACATTTGATTACAAAGGGTAGATGAACAAACATACCAAGCTTAAGGGAAGTACATATTTAAGCACACTAAAGTTAAGGCTACTTATTATTCTGAAAATGTGAGTAAGATTTCTGCCAGAACACAGTTGGATCCCTCACATTTCTTCTACAATGTTTCTCTCTGTATAGGCTCTTCTGGTTTAATGACGTTCGAAGAGATGAAGGCCAAACAGAATAAGAAAGAGGAAAGAAAAGCACAAACACTGAGCCACATGAAAAGTAGCAGGAACCACCGAAGGACAGAACAGAAACATCCAAGCAGGGAACTCGACCTCTGTCGATCTGCTTTCATTTCCTTTTTTTTCAACTGCTTTTATCCTACTTATTGTTATGACTTTTTCTCTTGTGTTCCTACTTTTTAGATTCAAAGATTTCATTATGATACACATTGTCTTAACTAACTAGAATGAGTGTGCTGCAACAAAACACACAGTTTATTTTCCCACAGAAGAAGCCAAAGGGTCACAGAGAGGTCAGTATTTATTCTAATAAAATATATTTAATTGGTTTCTATTGAGACTCAAGTTAGTCCTGGATTCCCATGAGCAAACTTTGTCCCTTTCACAACAATTTCCCATTGACTGCGCTCAATGAGGACTTTGTCATGTGCATCGCTGCGATTATGGGATCCAGCGAATCAACCACAAACTCAGCAAGCGCGTCTAGCCGGGATATGTCAGGTCAGGAGGCTGAGTCACAACGGCTGTATTTGCTGAAGCTGTGTGACAGCGTGTTCTTGCTCCATGCTCGGATTAACATGACTTCCCGAACCTGAAAAACGCCCCGATACAATCAAGCAGGTGAGATGCCAGATAGATGTCCATGTTATCTAATGTTTTCAATCCCAAACACACATCCCTCAGCGAAGCCACAAACCAAACAGGTCTGCTGAGGCCCCGCATTGTCTAACCCGGGTGAGACACCATGATGACTAGTTCACACCTGAGTGGGAAAGATCAAGAATGGCAAGGAGGTTCGAACTTGAGAGATTTATTGCGGAGACGGAGTTATTGTGGTAAAGACAGACAGGCTGATCAGCAGTTTGCCTGCGGGTACTGTAGGGGCTTTTTTTTTTGGGGGGGGGGGGGGGGGGGGGGAGGCACTGTACATGGATGGATGGGAACCAGTAGATTTACATAACTTAATTATTGGGAATAACCACATTATGGTTATAGATTGATTAAAGCATTTATATGGCTGGCAGTAAACTAGTTCCACACACAAGTTGTTATGATTAGATTAATGTCCTGAAGCCCGGAGGAAACAATTTGTTAGTGCCACAAAACAAGGCAGAGGTCTTGTTGGGAAACTGGTGTTCACACTGTCGTTCGGTGTGTGAATTTGTGATTTGAAATTCCTCTTTTAACCAGCCATGTTGCTCATTTGTCAAATACATGTTTTCACAATTTCAAAACAATCATTTTTTGACTCGATGAAGTCATAATCAAAGTTTAGTTTAGTTTTTAATGGAATTGTAACTACTTACAAGATGCCCTGGTGTTGGAGAACGGGAATCTTTTAGTCCTGAGCCAGGGACGTCCAAAATAGGCCATTTCATCTGCAGGTACTGTGGGCGAGAGAAATAAAGAAGAATTAGGCAACAGAAACTTGACACACTGCAGGTTAAAACAGTCACCAAAATATTAAATACAGAAGATTAAACCAAATGCATTAAAATACACTTGATAAAGAGACCAAGTGAGCAAAATCTAAGGCTCTGTTTTGCACAAAAACAACAACTCTAATATTTACTGTTACTAGACTGTAGGGATTGAAGCGTGCAAAAGTGGGATGAATGATGTGAGATATCCCTCAGACACCTGTAGCAGACCCACATGGTGGCTGGAGTCAGACAGGGAGTTCTGGCACGGGGGAGAGCAGGGAGAGCGATGTGAACACAACGGACTGGTGGAGGACTGTGAAATTGCCGTTTGTCAAGGAAAAACAAGAGGCCAGCTGTGGGCGCCCGTCGCTGAGCGGGTGGGAACAGACAGCTGGAAGGAAGCCCCGTTTACAGAGCAGCAAAGAGGTTGAGCTGCGGACTCGGAGCTAACTCCATTGGTTTGGCCTTTTGACCCCAGACATAGTCCCACCCTCATTATCTTTCACACATGTATCAAAGTTATCATAAAGGGTCCGTGTGTCTTTGCTCTCCCTCGTTTAGTCTCACATGTCTTAAAGATTTCCTGCACTATTTAACCGCTGCCCGTCCCTTCGCCGCTCTGCCACAGAATGCTGTGTGTACTCAGAGAGGTTTGTGTGATTTACGGCTTCATGCAACAAGCTGTACATTTTTTTTGTCCTCCAGCTATGGAGATAGCATGAAGCCAGAGCTCCAAAAGCACGGCTCAAACATCTGGTTTATGGATCAGTTTAAATACCGGACGCAGAGGCTTGTCATGCATGTGGATTTTTCTCTCCGGTACAATTTCAAATTAATTATAATGGTTTTATAGGACAGGTTATGTTTTGCTCGTCCAGGCCCATGTTGTGTGAGACGAATGAATCATAGTTCATTAATCGGGATGGCTAGTAGCATATAATGGTTTATAAACTCTATCATTAAGCGGTGGTTTCACAATAGCCCCATGCAGCTGTTATTCATTTACAATGTATACTGTTGTTTTTATTTACAAAGCGTTGCGCTCATGAATTCCTATGCACAAACAGTTTGACGTCCACCCATAGCAAACATGTGACAAATGGATAAGACAAGAAATAGTGTCTGACACTTTCAAATAATGACTGACAACAGCAGTTCAAGAATATATGCAAAGCTTTGTCCCCGTGCTGCAGGATGAATGATGACAAACAAGCAAACTGGAGGAGTCATGCATTCAGGTTCTGATTTTAAAACTTCATTCATCACTCAGGGTTTGTAAGGAGGAAGGAAGCTTGGATGGCTGTGGGTTAAAAATGGAAAAGACATTATAGCAGGAGGGGGAAAGGGAGAGGAGGGAAAAAAAAAACATTTTCAGGAATGAGTTTGTCGGAGCAGGCAGAGGGTATTGTTTCCTGACAGCTGGGGTCCAACAGAGCACCGAGGCAGGGGGAAGGGGACCCTTTTTCCCTTCCAAAAGGGGGGAAATTCTTGGAGTTGACATCAGCTCTCTTCATTTTCACTATACTGCTCAGGGCTGAATCGTAGGTTCCAACTAATGGGCCCAAGCCCATACAACTGTCAGGAGGCAGTTGCTTTTAGAGGCTGCTAGCTCCCTATTGAAACTTTACTCTGCTGTGTGCATGGCGCCTAATGAATGCTGCTCTCTGGAGAGAAAATCCAAAACAATGCAGTTTTCTCTGTCTAATCTATGTCAATCATGAGTCCTTCCACAAATGAAACGAGCGCTATTGTGAGCGTTTGGTCTTGCCCAGCCGTGCCCACCCCGGCTCTCCCACCCAATCCATCCCTTATTTGACAGCTTCTGCCAGGACTGAGGAACATGCCCCCAGGCACGTTTTTTCCGAGCGCCTACTTTTCTTTTAATTGCCAGCGTGCCCCTATGGAGCAACTGTTCACACAGTCCCTGAAACATCCAGTCAGGTAATGCCAGTCGCACACTGTCACATTAGCTCCAGTCCAGACTACAGCAGCACTCACTAACACATGAGAGGCAGAGAGGAAGAGGAGAGAGGGAGGAGGGAGGGAGGGTGTTTGAGTTGTTTCAGGAAACAAAAGGCGAGGAATTGTGGGTCGTGCTGCTCAGCAAAAACTTTCTCAGTGTTTTAGTGAGAAGAGAAAAAAAAGGGAAGTGTAAGAAAAAAGTTAGGACAGCTGAATGAGAGACAGCACTACAAATTAATGTTTAAAATAGTTATGGCATGTCTTAAGTGGTATTTAATGTTTGAAAAAGTTTGAAAAAGTTAATATCAATGTTACTGCAGGATATTTAGTGACTCTTTATACATGCCCTTATTTTACTAGAAACAAATACAGACATATGGTCGGGGCCCATAGCAATGCCTGTTTCAGCATGGGACCTGGAAGCCTGGTAAATCGACTCGGACAGACTACTGAAGGAAATGTGTATCTAAAGAGAAGTTTAGATGATCCATTTTCATAACTCTCTAATTGTCTTCCAGCCTTCCCTGTTGCCTCCAACACTCAGAATAGACTTCAGTAGAATGTGCTACTTTTACAGGACCCAGATGCGACAAAGGTGGCAGTGATGCCACTGAAATTTTCCAAAAAGCTACAGTGGAGCCCTTTGGTTTTCTGAACAGAGAGAACGCAACATATGCTCAGGGGCATATGGCCTGCCAGAGCTGGGTTCTAATTGTTACATCGCTCTCACAGAGCGAAGGAAAACACAGCCAAGAGTCTTTGTCATCTCTGAAGTGTGTGGTGCCATACTGCAGGCCAACATCAGAGCACGGAGAAGAGACAGATGTCTGGACATTTGCTGTCAAACTAAGTCACACACTTTGCCAAAAACCCTGAAAAAAAATCCCCAACTTTTCTAGCTACTGTCTGGCGACTTCAGGGCCGCATTGAGAAGTCGCCGTGACGGTCAAAAAGTAAAGTACAAAATAATATAAATGAGGACAAAATGTGAAAAATTACACATAAAACATTTATTAAGTGCAAAAACAGCTGATTATATGTGTAATAATTTACTATCTAAAACAGATTATATGTTATTATGTCTAATGCTGAATTACATTAACTCAACAATGCAAGAGCAAACAATTAGAGCAAGTCAAACAACAAACAAAAGAGTAAATATGTATAAAGTGGCAGCTCAGACGCTTGTGAAATGGCTCAGCCTTGTGTTGAATAGCAGAGCAGCAGGAATGCCACCGTGGATCGCTCCAGCAGATAATGTCAATCACCTACTGTGTGGAGAACCCCTCCCCATTGTTTTCTTTTACCCCCCAACAGAAAACAAATGGGCCGCACAGCTTGCTGTTTGGCTGAGGTGTTAATTACCGTCCCCTGCCCATATGAACAGCAACTTCAGACAATGGCCCTGTCAGGCCCCCTACACTCAGGCCCTCCCTGGTTTGCTCTGCTGAGATCACCTGCTCATGCGGGGCCATTGACACCTCAACTTGATCTATGCATGAAACACAATTAAAGCTTTTGCAACAAAGACAATGTGATAAGTAGCCCCGCCTTGTCTCAGAGTTTGCATTAAGGCTCTTTGTTTACCAACATTAGAGGCAATTACAGTGACAATTCTTAAGCAAACCTCGGCAGCCTTTGTGCTAATTACTGTGTAATTGATGGGGAAACGACAAGCAGTTTAGCTGGTCAGACCCACAATGCACTACTGGGCCACTGCAAATTTTTCTGAATGGGGACCATGTCCTATTATCTGGTCCGCTATGAAGTAAGCAGATTAGTCAGGGAGGAAGTTATTAATTAAAGCTATCTCAAAAGAACTTAGCAAGAGACCGAAACAAGAAATATATTTTGGAGATAGTGGAATATGTGAAGAAATGTGTATTTTTCTTAAAAAAAAAACATCTTGCCTCATGCTGCAATTAGAGGCTGTACAAAAACAAAACCTAAGAACCACATTTTGTCCATGTTTCTGCTCACCACTTGAGTTACATATACAGCCAGTCTCTTTACATTATATTAACCGTGAGAAGCCTGCAGTGGAGATAGCACGGCTAATGGCTACCACATTTGAAGTGTCCATTAGCCCTTAGAGGAATGAAGTTAAGTGACTATGACAGGGGCACTCCCTCAGTTTGCCGGGCCTCCATTGTGACCCGGTTGGTCGTCCTGCACTCTTATTCACAGCCAGCAAAAAAAACTGGGTCAAAGGTCAGATGTCCAGAGTGCCGTGGTTTCTATGGCAACGTGGCCTATTAAGGCCAGGCTCATTGGCCTCTTAACATGCTCTTGTACACAAAAGAACTATTAGTGCAAAGAGGGAGAGAGGAGAGGGGAGGCCGCTCAGGGGAGGTCCTGAAAACACGGCCACAAGGTTTTTCCAAGATTTCAAGATGGTTACACTCTGCCTGCCGCTCCGTTTACGTCTATATGTAACACAAATTGAATTTCAGCATGTAATAAGTTTAGAGGACCGTAAGTAATAAATGTTGATGTGGGAAATGTAATCAAAAAAACAAGCTTTAAATAAAGTTGTTTAAATCCGGAAAATAATTCCCAAAATTCAGCATGTATAAAGCCAATGGTGTCACGTGACTTCCCTATGCGTACAAGGCCAAGCTGGCCAGCAAACTTGGTTTATTTGAAAAGTCCTGGGAGTGAATTTACTGCTGTTTCAGTAATAAACCGGCATTAACAAAATACAAGGCCAAGATAAACCCCCTTAAAGAGTGTCTTTAACATTCTGTCCCTGTGAGTGAGCTGCGACTTCAGCAGGACTTTGCATTTTTGCAACTCAAGCAATTATTTCTATCAGGGTTTATTTTGTTCTTCCCTTTGCATGACATGATCCTGAGTTATTGCTTTCTCTATATCCACAGCTTTAGAGCTCATACAGTATGAGTCCGTCAAATAAAGCCGCTGTTGTTCTTATTCTGTCCCATTGACACTCAGGTACGGATGCAGTTCAGTCTGACTCAGGTTACATTTAGGAATAAGTGAGTAATTCTGTTAAAGAGCACTACTGCAGGTCACATAAAACCCACTGTATAATTAGACACACCAGAAAATAATTATGCATCTGGTAAGAGCAAGGCCGTCTCATAAAGACAGAGGAGGGTGCGGGGATATTCAAGTCAATTATGTGCAGTCAGTTATGTGGTTTCCCGTATACCTGGGAGATCTGCTTCCAATTGTCACACACTGCTCCGCTTATAATGTCAGTGTGATCTGGTGTCAGGATGGACTACACCTCAAATTTCATAGATGCCGTCCTTTTCCGTCTCCTGTGGCATTGTTTGTCCAGTCGCACAGGAACACAACTTCTTTTATTGTTTGGGGAGTAGCCTCGTTTCATTGAATTTCACAGCAGTAAACGTCCATATAATTAACTCCAGAACACGAGGTGGTTACTAGTGGTTTGCTGGATGTTTACAGTAAAGCTCGACTTAGAAATCAAATGTGTGTGTGTGTTCGGGTGGAGGTGTGTGTGTGTGTGCATCGAAGTCTACGCCAATGACACACAAGTGAGACCTGAATTTTTCGTTTATGACCGAACACAAATTGACTGGAGACAGCATGGGTTACCAATATAATACAGTGTTTCCTGCCAAGGCATTTAGGAGGCAATAATCCAGCATGTACCCCTCACACTGAACAGGGTAAATACCACAGCGCTATAATCACTCCTAACTCTCTGCTAAGACATAGAAATAATCTTTTTCTCTTCTTTTTCCAGAAACTGCGGATAAATTGCTGTCCTGGCTCCAAGATGGTGGAATGAGCTCCCCATTGACATCAGGACGGCAGATAGCTTGCACATCTTCCGGCGCAAACTGAAAACTCATCTCTTTCGACTCCACTTCGAGCGTTAGAACTATTAACGAAGCACTTTTATACTAATAAAGGACTGGCTTATCTATAGCCAGTTGAGTAGCACTTGAAATGTTTGGCTCTATGAAACCTGATGTACTTATATGATTCTGTTTTCTTCAAGTTTGTGTCTTCCTGGTCGAATGTACTTATTGTAAGTCGCTTTGGATAAAAGCGTCAGCTAAATGCAATGTAATGTAATAAATATTGACACCGTCGAAATAGTAAATATGTGTAAGTCTGCTAAAAGTGTGTCTAGAAGTTTTTTTTTCTTTTAATGACAAGGGTACAGAGGGTGAGTGTTTCTTTTTTTACTCTTAAGAGCAGCGGAGAGAGGCATCTTGAAGGGGAAAAGTCAGTTTTGTAAGACTGAGGTGGGCATAAGTGGGTGTAGTGGAGAAGGCAAGAGGGAGGGAAAAAAGGGCCTAAATTAAACACATTTGTTTCTGCTCTCACATACCACAAGTCTTATGAAAACAGAGGGCTGATTGTGTTCGCTCTGCTAGTCCACCCCCCACCTCCTCCTCTCCCTCTCTCTCTCTTCACCACCACCCAACACCCCTTCCCCTGCAGCAGCCTCCCCTCCCCCCCACACACAGCTGCCTGCAGATGCCTCCTGTGTTTGCTCTCCGAGTGCCGGGCGCGATTCTCCAGACTCCTGGGCCCTGCCTCATCTCACTTTTTACTATCTGACATCCCTATCACCCCACTGCTAACTCCACTCACTCCACTCTCCGTCTCCTCTCCACCCACCCCGACACCAAGCCCCCCCCCCCACCCCCCACCACCAACCCCCGCTCTGTCTTACTCAAACACACACTCACATGCCTCAGGTATGTTTCGACACTCGGCCCTGTCGCAGGGAAACAGAGACTTACTGTTGGGAGTTAAAATTAAATTCCTGTGCATTTTGAAAAATGAACACGTTTAAATTGATTCAACTGGGTTATAAGCTACAAATGTCTCTACTCTGCTATTTCTAAGAGACTAAATACAATTTAAATGTTCTATTTGGGGAATAATAATCTCATATCAAATGTGAGCCATGGTCTGTAACACAGCATCTAATTGAATGAGAAAATATTAGCAAAAGTAGTTTTGAGCTTCCAGTGTGCCACAAATCGCAGAACATACTACCATGACATTCCCCAGGATTAGTTATGCGTATTGTCAGCAGACAGCACGGAGGTCTGGCACGTCGCCAACACATTTTTATACCTTAAAACATTTGTAAAAGTCATTCGTCTGCAATCTACTGGCACACTGAGCGTCGTGATATTAAGTGATAAATCATGATCCAGCCATTTGTTTGGCTGTCCATTTAATTCACATTCAATTTTAGAGATGTTCTTACATGTCTGAAACTTAGCCAATTATATATCTTCTGTATGTATAGGTTTAAGAAAAGCCTTTAGAGGAGTCACAAGGCGGGAAGAGGTTGGGTCATAAGGTCCCCCACCTCTTCAGGGTTCATCAGGTCTCTAGAAAGCAAAACAATGGAGTAGAAACAAGGGAAACCCAAGATATGTAATTTATTTTGGCATTGTCTATGGAATAAATAACTTTTTTACATCCTTGAAGACAGATGTTTTATAGGAGCTAACATTTAAACATGAGCTGTTCCTGTTTTATAAGTTGCAGAAAAATGTCTTCATAACATTAACCAGACTACTGTGAACTCAAGGCTGGACATGCTATTTAAAAACAATATATACAGCTGCTGCTATCTTTCAGTTTCTATAGAATCTAATGAAAACGGCAAGGTGATTACGATCAGGGGCTGCTGTAAATATCAAATTCCCTGGGACAGACTTTAGGAGAGGCCCCTTACAATTACACAGTATTCAGGAATGCAGCGCATGAACCACAGCAACATGGAGCTGAAGACAAAATGCTCACATCCAGATTTGGACGTTGAGCTCACACCACGTGACAGAAGAGGTTTGCGAACGGTGTTAAAAAAAAGTAGTAAAGTTTATCTTTCACGAAGAGCTGTTTCTGCGACCCCCCCATCTATGCCACAATGCAACAAACCTCCACTCAATCCAAACTGCACACTTCTGCAAACAATTAGCGTTAACCCAAGAACTGTAAGCTGCTCAGAGAGGGAAAAAGAGAAAGAGAACGAAGGGGGAGTGACTGGAGAAAGAGGGGTGCTTGTGCACAATTACAGCAGGGATTTATGGCCTGAGAAACAATTTATAAATCACAGCGCCTGAGCTAATGTGCTCCAGATTGTTCTCCATGCAGCTGCAATTTTGGTCTGCGTGAAACGGCATAATAAACCTGGCTGGAGGACATGTTTGGGTGGTGGGGCCGGGAGAAAAGTTGAGTTTGTGGGTGGGGGCTGATGCAGGCGGAGACGTGGGCTTGCAAACTTTCTAAGGTGTTTGGAACAAAGAAACTTTTTTTTCCATGTGAGATTTTGCTGAGGTGCATTTTTGACAGAGAAAGCGTGAATAGAAGCTGGCATCCCAGAAAAATACATTCTCAAGTTGTGCAAAAAATACCAATTTAATGATGGTTATAATGTGCTTACACAGTAGCTGTACACTAAATGGTACACAAGTATTCCAAAAGTGAATAATTACACAAGTTTCCACGAGAAACAATGAAAGTCAAGCCGTACATTTAGGACAGTTTTAAGACTTCATTGTGAAACTGAACTATAACCCTGTAATTAGACTTTCAACATAAGTTAAAATTAATTTTAGGTTATAATAGGAAAAGACAAATGTTGCAAGCTGATCCCTTCATTGTGGCTGTAGGCTGGTGTGGAAGAAGGGATCGGATGTGTGGAGGGGAAACCTGGGCTTTTGTGGCCACTCAGCCAACTGGCCCTGAACCTTGACCTCTAACCCTTCACCCTGGGGGGCAAACAAAGCTCTGAGTGACATCTGAAACTAGACACTCTGTGGGGAGAGAGTGTCTGGACAGGACTCAAATAACCCCATTAACTCCGCAGAAAAGATTTATGGCTTTTTATTCTACCCCTGCAAAGAAATTACGACGAGTTGTGCAGATCCGTCAAAAAGAATCAAGCAATTAGAAGTGTGCACCGAGTCTCGTCTTGTTTACTCGCCAACGTCACCATCTTGCACGAAGATAAGCAGAAAAAGTTCCATAATTAACGAGTGGAGTTGTGATTAGCGGTGATACACACATATGCCAGCAGTTAAGTCTGTATCCAAATAAATTCTGCTTAATACGAACATCATGAGGCTAATCTTCCTGCGGGTTTAAGAGAGTCACTGATGCATATTCCCAGCAGCTCCGATGGATTCCATACAATGGATTACGCAAACAGCTCTGGCATTAGTGTACTGTAAACAAAAACAGAAGAGAGGAAAGTTGATGGTAAAAATGCGCAGAGGTGAATGCGAACCTCCGTCGCCAGAATGCTGAAAGCCACTGTAGTATTTAAATCAGGCGAGGAGGGAGGAAGACTGGGCCAAGCATTCTGTAGCTCAGCTGTGAGGCTCTAAGCCGTTGCCCTAGGGTCTTTGTCCTGCCTTTCAGGGCAAGTCTGAGGTAGTCAAAGACCCTATTCATGGCCGGCGCTCCCCCTGCCAACACACCCATA
Source organism: Gymnodraco acuticeps (assembly GCF_902827175.1). Classification (NCBI taxonomy): domain Eukaryota; kingdom Metazoa; phylum Chordata; class Actinopteri; order Perciformes; family Bathydraconidae; genus Gymnodraco; species Gymnodraco acuticeps. The sequence continues at coordinate 1,428,661 of NW_022991187.1, forward strand.
CAGCCCCAGTCAAGTCAGCCGAGAGCTATAGAGCCTTCCCATTTCACACGAGAATCAGACCTGCCCCTAAAGCCTGCTTCAGGGATTTCCAATAGCCAGCCCCTCCAACCCATGTACAAATCAAACAAAAGGGCTCCTTGGCCTACTCCATGTCATATAGGGCTGATTAGATCTTTTTTTCCTAATGTAGCTACTCTACGTTAGAAGCAAATAAGTCCGTCACATTTGTAGGGATTTGGTGCACAGCCATGTTAATGGATGAGGGATTATGTCAGCGGATGCCGTCCAGCGCTTCTACGTCCATCATCCCATCTAGATTCACCTCCTGCTCATACGCATTTTAATGGAAAAACTTGAGTATGTCAAGTGATAAAATCTCAGAACAAAGACATCTAATCATGCTGATCATCTGAAGCAGGGGGAATCCCTCAACTCTACACAGGGTCTTGTGTCTGAGAAGCACAAGGTCCTCGACAACAGCCATTACTCATAACTAATCAACATTTCATTACCTCATAAATTGAAATTGAGCAGATAAGGTCAGGAGAAAGTGCTATTCTGTGGCCAAAGTAAAACATATCAGAAGCTTCTGCTGTTTATTCTAACAGGATCCACAAGTCTGGTTTCAGATAAGGAGGCTACACATTTGAAATGAAAGTGCCTTTGACTTCGGCTTTAATTTAATTTATTGCTCCGCAGAACATTGTGACTTCTTAACAAGTACAATTGGTTTATGAGGGTAACTGGGGGAAGCAAGGGGCACCCGAAGGTCACGTTCTTATCAATAAGGACGAGGAGCAGGCTGATCTAATGGGGAAATTGTGCTTATGATATTTCACAAACAATTACAGGCAATTACCCGTAACCTTAAGTTAACTTAAACGGATAAAAAAACAGACTCATGACTAAATCAAATAGGTCATACAGTAGCAATGCCATAGTTATTTTACGTATAAACAAATTCATCATAATGTTGCCACCAATATGGCTGTTTAGTAGAAAATGTAGTTAAAATCTATACTTTATGTATGCTATTATGCTTTCATGTGGAGAGTAAACATTTACACACTAGACAAAGACAAAATTAGTTATGTACTATAAACATATTTTAGCTATTTAAAAACTAGGTTAATATTTCCCCATTGCATTTAAGACAAAGAAAGCTGAAGTAACTGCATAGTAGCATGTGTCAGGGCATATAAATGTATTAAACATGGAAAAAAATCCCTGTGGCTCTGTTTAAGATTTATGTAGTTAAACATACGATCCATTACATTCTCTGCTTGTGTTTTTAGAGCCGGAGCTAAATTCAAATTACAGATGGCACTTAGGCCTCATCGGTTACATCACCAGTTACAGCTGTGAATTTATAGCATAATGTACGTTTTGATTTTTCCATGGGTATCAAGTATAAGATAGATACTGCCCCATAAAATAAATAAAGGAGGAACGTGTCAGGGAAGTTATCATCTGACTAACTTTGGGGTTTCCCATAATAACCATAAACTGGTTATAGTTAAGTATGTTGCATGTGTACGCAGGTGCAATGGGTTGACATGCGTTCGTCAGGGGATGTGAGCCGCAGCGGTTATCCTAACTCGCTCCACCATTACAGGACAACCTCAGTGGGAAGCAGCCAAACTGATTTATAACTTCAACCAGGAGAACAGCTGCTCAGCTTGCTGTCAACTAACTCAGTCTGGACGGATATCCATCCACTTCTTAATTTAGTATGACCACTGCAACCTCCCAGATACTACGCAAGACATGGCCTTTACCAGGGAGAACATGCTCAATGTGAACTGAAGCAAAGTCTGATACAGATCTTAGTATTACTGATGCAACATGTGCCTGATGTGATACTTCTCCTGCTGTTTGCTGATTGGCCTGTGACTGTAAGTGAAAGGTAGAGCATTGTGGCCCATGGTGAAGAAACTCTGTGGGAGACAGAATCCCTCAGATAAGTGAGTGCCTCTGGGTCTGGAAGCCGGCCCACCTCGGGATAACAGGCAAGAAGAAATGCAGGACCCGTATCTGCCCCAGTTTACGCTCCCACCACCACCACCACCACCACATCTCATCAACAATCTCTCGCTCCCTCTCTCCTGATGCCTGCAGAGCCTAAACTGAAAACAGCTGCTTGGAATACCAGACTGATGAAATCCTGTTTAGGGCTTTTTCTTTCTCTTCCTGCTGTACAATCACGTTTTATTAGAATGGAGTGAAGCGTTTAAGGTACAATTAAAGAGGGAACACATTTCTTTATGTGAGCTAAACAGTCGTGGGGATATATAGGTATGAGAGGGCTACATTTGGGACAGTCCAACAACAGAGGATAGTTTCGTATAAAAACTAAATGGCCTGTTATCACTTCATCTTAAATGGTTTATTATGCACATAAGAGACAAGTTGATTTTTGGTCTAAAACTATTTGCTTATTAATCAATTGTAGCATTATTTTTGACAGAAATGTCCCCAAATCACTACTTTAATCCTCTTTATTTTGAGAATTAGTTTTTTGAATGGCCGTTGTGCAATATTATCTGGAATTTGCAGCTCAAACTATTACATAATTAATCAACTAACAATGTCAAAAAAGAGAAAGAGTAACCATAAAGCAAGAAGAAGCTGCAAAGATCTCATTTATGGATACAAATGACTGATTATCAGAAATAGTTTCAGGACCAACAGGTTCAGGACTGTCAGTCTTTGGGAGTGAGTCTGACTAACCTCCTGGTAAATCCAGCCCCCCCCCTGCTCCAGGTTAAGACCACAGAACAGACATGACTAAGCTGGTATTCACATGACACATGATACGTGTTTCCACCGCCCACACCTCACTCTCGCAGAGCTTCAATTCGTGCCAACAAATATATACCTTTCTGATAATGAGCAGATGTGGAGGACTGGAGATAGCAAGCGTCGTCTTTCCATCGCTTCCACTCATCTGTCATCTCTCATAACGGTTAAACCCTGCAGTGACAGTAAGGGCGGACTGGATAATATCCTGACATTAGAATCCCATACTGAAGAGGCAATATGTTTTCAATCGAGAAATACGTTTTTAATTGAAGATCTGTTTTGAAGCGTATTGAGACCCCGAGAATCTCCATTCAAGGCTTGTCCTACCGAAAGATTTACACCCCTGATGTAGACATGTTTTAGTTTATTGAAAGAAGAGTTTTGTTGTTGTTCGTACAACATATCTTAAACTCCTTCAATGCCAGAGGGAAAAGCAGAGTTTTTGGAGTGAGCTCAGGTGCATTAGTGATCTTCACCTTTGGCCAAATGTATCTCAACTCAAACACAAGTTTGAATTTTCCCAGGCAAAAGCAATGTACCAAACAGCGCAGAAACTCTGGCCAAACACAGCGGATGAGAAAAACACATTAATTGATAAAAACACATTTGCACACATATTCGTCTTGGCACATCAAAGGGATTCATTGATGTCACTGAACATGGGGGAGTCTGCGGCTGGAGAGGGGAGATGTTGGTTATCCTTTCCTCAAAGGGTGCTGAGATGCTCCTGATGGGCCACGCGCGCGAGAAGCCAGAGAGCGCTATAAACAGAATTTCTAATGTCAAGCGGGCGGGTGGGTTTAGGTAGTGAACTAGCAGAGAACGGGGTAAAGGGAGGAATTGACGCCAGCTCAGGCTTTCCACAGAGACCAAAGAGGGAAGGATACAGACCAGGACTGACACCATTTCATACACTTCCACTCAACATAGCCTACAACAGACTATGCAGATTTGTTCTTGGTTGTCCCTTTCGTACACATCACGGCACAATGTATAACCAACTTAAATGGCCTTCTTTAAATGTAAGAAGACACACGCATTGGCTTCAGCTGATATTTAAATGCATTTATCTTAACTATCCCCCTTATTTAAAGCAGTATTTCGTACCCTACTCACCAATTCATCAAGTTAGACATTCTGTTCAGATTTATTTCTCTGTCCCCTCTGCAAAAAAATGTATTGGCAGAAGAGCGTTCATGTTTAAAGCCCCAACAGACTGGAATACTTTACCTGCTGCTATTAGATCTGTTGCATCATTGGGTATATTTAAACATGCATTGTTATCTCACTTTCAACTGGTCTGTACTTGTTATAACTGATATTGATGAAACTGATTTGCTCGACTGTCTCAAATTGTAATGATTGTATGCATTGCTTGAATTGTACTTAACAGACTGTATGTGTCTTGTCTTGTGTGTCATGTTTTGCATTTTGTCTTTTTGTTTATGTATGTCTGTAAGTTGTTGCTATTGTCGGGACCCCCTTGAAAACGTGATGGTGCATCTCAAGGGGTTTATCCCAATGAATAACATTTCTATATATATATGCTAGGAAGTCAACGTGAGCACGCTCTGAAAATGAACTGCATGTTCCTGTAAGACTGCATGAGAAAGTGTATGCGAAGCTACTGAAGCTAATAACATTATATTAGGATGTGACATCCACTGACTTTAATAGTCTTTGGGTGATTTTTACACGTAACGGCAGATAAAGAGGCTCCTTTCTAATCCCCACTTTAAACAGCGTTGCTTTGTGTCGCACTAATTAAACCTGACCTTGATTACCCTTACGTAACATAAAAAGTAATTTGCTGAGACACACAGTTGTGGAAATACGCAACCATTGCAACTGTTATCAATTAAAATGCTTCTATTTTTTTAAAGTGCAAATATCAATCCAAACAACGCCCTTCCTCTCAAACTAAATCATGATTAATATAATATTTCAAAACCGTTTTTTCCCTAATTTAATTTCCTTAACCCCAATACTGAGTTCATCATCGAAATGAATCACTCCAGGCGAGGGCTCTCAGCCAGCGATGGCATTTCTGCGGTTGCTCGGGATCTGTTTTTAATTGAACAGTGCCACTAAATTGATGTAGATGTGTTTGCCTTTGAAGGAAAACTCTTCTAAAAACTATAGACCTAGTCAAAAATGTTTAGCTCTGTTGACACAGTGCTTGGCTGAAAAAATATTTGCGCCCTAACGTTCAGGAATACAACTCTGAGGGTTGTCAGACTGTGAGCCCTGCACACTGTTCCCTCTGTTGCAAAGTATCCACACAGCCTCACCTGCACCCCCCCTCCACCCCCGACACTCAAACTCAAACACACACACACACACACACACACACACACACAGACGGGCAGCACGCATGGTTGCATGTGTGCAGACTCTCACACTCACTCACACACACAAACACATGGTGAGCGAAATGCCAAGTGAGCCACCTGATGAAAAGACACCTCCACACAAACAGCCTTTGCTTATGCAGGGAGAGGCCCTTTATTCAGCGGGACAATGTCTGTGTTGACTTTTCTTTGTCTGCACATTTTTAAGCACCAAAAAGCAGCAGAAAGAATGGAAAAAAAGAAGTCAGAGAGGCATGCAATCGTGGCCAGCGACATGTTCAGACTTATACAAGCTCTCCATTCATATGTCAATCTCAAAACATTTTCTACTCCACAATCATGCTCTGGAGTCCCACTGCGTATATTTGATGAAGATATATTCGAGTGGCTAACCTCGCTCTCGCATACGTGCAAACCTCTCACACACAAGAGGCATTTCACTCTTTAGTGATGATGATGATATACTCGCTGAGTTATCTAAAAGTGCTGATGAAGCGGGCAAGAGGTGGCGTCAAGCCGAGTGTGTGCTCACCAATTAAATCTGGCACTAGTCTGTCACTACGGGAACAATGAGGCGATAATCACATAAATTAATTAACAATACGCTTGATTTGTCAGGGAAGATAAAACTTGGTCTAGCCCCGCACACCACAGCAGGAAGAAGTCTGGAGGAACATCTCTGCAAACATAAAACCTCCTCCTCAGCTCTCAGTGGATTACAGCAGAATGTCAGCTCCGAGCAGGCTTTAAATCAGTTATGTTGGTCCTCAGGGGAACTCTGTGCTGATCCCATGTAGGCCTGTCTCTCATTGCTCATGCTAGGGTTGCCACATCCAAATGTAAAAGCCTGGGCCTCAAATCCTTCATCACGTTGCACATTTCAGGCTGAAATCACAGCATGAGGACTCTTGAGCAACACCTCTTAACTATAATTGAGCCGTGTGTCTTCTAAGTGCTGATATGTGAGGAGTATACATATATGTGGCTTCAGATGGCTTTATTATTACACAAAATTACTAAGATGCCAGACCAGAAAGGGGAATTGTAAATGGATACATGCAGGAAATGTAAAAAAAAAAAGCTAGCCTCTAACAAACGCTTCTATCAGTTATTCCAGAGAATAATTACAAAGCTATGAAACTTGACCCCGGATATGAAAGCAGTGGATTTCATCAGAATGGCATTAATCACATGATCTATTTGAAAGCCATAACTTTATTGTGTCTCGTGCAGCACGACCACATTGCACACTACACTTATAAAACTAATCCATCAGTGCAGGGCTTTCCAAGACACACAAGCTATAATAAACTTGGAATGTTTTTGAGAGGTGACAACAAAAATGTGCTTACACTGCGGGCACAATTTAATCTCACAACCCAATCAGCTCTTTCCCACAGGGTGATGATGCGTGATAAATGTCCAGTTCAGTAGTTAAACTAAGTTATTTGCCAGACATTGCTGCGATCCACAGGTAAATATCATTTGACTGTATTGAACTTCATCCACAGGTGTAAATAAACCAAAACCCAGAATGCGAGCCTAAATAGGTGCTATGTCAAACCCCTCATCCATCAAACTCACTGCGTTCCCACTAAGCCATGAGCAACATGGAGGACCTTAAGACGTCTGCTAAGTATGCCAGCCATTGTCTGCAAGCATGTTTTCTGCCACGCTGATGATTGACACAGTCAGCTCACCCTGTCCCATTGACCTCATTCTATTCTTTTCCTAATATGGGGGATTATACCTCTGCATTTTAAATCGTCTCCAATTATTCGCTACTTTGCCTCAAGTAACAAGAACAACGGTTTTTAATTTTCAACTTTGCTTTGCTGGACAAAAACACAAGGGGGTGAAATGCTTTCATACGAGAGACCCACAAGTGACAAAACAAAGAAGAGGCTAGATAATAGGCTGCTAGAAATTCTGTGAGGCTCTTTCCTTGATTCTATAAAGACATCTAGCAAAGCTTCCTGCTAAGAAAAGGCACTATATATTATAATGTGCTAAATATGATTACATTTACAAAGTCTGGCATCCAAAAGCAACGAGATATGCAATCTCCACAGTGGTATGTATCACCTAGTGTGAGCAGAGTAGCCATTTAGTTAATGAGCCCCAATGGGGACCTCCAATGAAGCCATCAAGACTGCTCAGAATAACAATGGTCAACTAACGCCTTTCTAATTGAATGGAAGGTAGAGGGAGGCGAGGGGAGAGGGCCAAAAACAGTGAAAAGGAGACAGAAAAAAGGGGGGTTGTGGGGTGGGGGTCGTCTTTTCAGTCAGATGCCTGCCAGGCTTTAACGAAAGTACTTGTTTTTTGGGGGGATGTGACATGGATTGGGGGATGGACAAGCTCGGAGGAACACAGCTCTCCAGCAGGGATTATTACAAGGAAGTTTGCATAGTTCAATTGTATTTAGTGCGTTAGCAATCCAAATATTGTTGGTTAAAATGCTTTAAATCATGCATGTTTGTTGGTAATCAGTATTCATTATGAATACTATAACACGCATTTTAATCTAATGCGGGATTTCTTATTATGAACTTTCTAATGTGACTTCATTAATCACATTTGTAGTGTTACCAACTGGTTAAGGCTTATTGTAACGTCATCATGCTTCACTAACCTGTTGTTAAGGCATGTTTAATATGTGATTTTTATGGCTATGCAGAAAAAAACCGATGCAACACTAATCCTTGAAGTGGTTAAAAGCCCCTTTAGAGATTTGTGTACAACTGATGTGATGCAACAAGTGAATCATAGTGCATCAACAACAGGTACTTAAGAAACTGTCAACCTTATCTAGACTTTTAAAAGTCTCCAGACAACTGCTGTCACAGACACTGCACTGACATGTGTGTCAAAGCATAGTATTACACTGTTGTGACAGTAAAATATGTCTCCAGGAACCACTTTTTGTATTCTTGCACAAGAAGGTGTGCAAAAATGTATGGTTAAAAAGGACTATCACTCACTTTCCTGCAAACTTAAGCAACCCTTTCCGTACTAACAGGAAAAAGGCAAAACAATATAGTGGCTAACTTAATAATATCCTGTTATTCTAAAATATAAAAAATATTTTGGCTTTTCACTACAAAATGTAAGAGATGGTAGCACAAAACATAGCTCAAGCAAAGCAAGGTCACTTTTGAGAATATAATCAAGATGCAGCATGGGTGTTTCAGGGTATTTTCGACAATGAGTAGCTATACATTTTATAAAAAGAAAAAAGAATGAGTCATGTGTCTGAACTTTGAGACGAATGAGAAGTTGTCAAATGCGAGGGCTGGGTGGCAGGGAGAAATGTATATCCCCAAAAAAAGAACAAAGAAGTAGTTAGTACTCCTTGAGAGGCCACTCGGAGGGAATATGGCGGTCTGGCAGTGCACAAGGAACTTTTACGCACGGCCAGAAGTTTTAGCAGAGTGCAATTTGAGCGAGGAAAGAGTGAATTATCCACGGGGACACTTACTGTTCTTGCACTCGGAGACAGTGCACCGTTGGATAGGTATGGGTTGGAGAGGTCTGGGATCATGAGAAACGGGTAGCCAGGATAGTGAGGACTCTTAAAAAAGCCACCATCTTGCTGCCTCCTCAGTGCTGCAGGGGGAGAGAAGTGTTAGTTATTAAATAAAACGACCACACAACTGATAAGATATAGCAAAACAATGAGTGTGTTTCATTTTTTACCTTCACTGAAGTAGTCTCTTGCTTTCTCATAACTTTCTAAGTCGGGTCTGGTTTGGGGGCGCCTCTCTGCTTGCTGACAAGGGAAAACAAAAACACACTGAGGGGAAGAAACTATTGAAACTTTCAACAGCATAAACTCTTATTTCTCTTCATGCTGAGCAGATGAGAAGTATTACATGTGCAGTTTCCTTACCTCTGAGTCTGACGAGCTGCTGTTGTTTTCCGACTCGTTCACTAAGGAGGATTTCAGATCATCCAAATCCCTTTCCGCTGACACATTTTCGGATATCTTTTCCTCCTGCTCCCCTTCGTCTTTAAAAGAAATCATCTCATCATTGGCCCCCAAATCATCCCCACCACCTCCGTTTAGCTGTGGCATTTTTGCAGAATAGATTGTATCGAGGATAGGGGGGGGGGAAACAATAACAATTGACTGTTTTTGTGTGTCGGATCAGTCCAAACTGGAGTAGTAAACTAACTACAAGAAACTGTTCATGTTTCAAACGCCCCTTCTCAACCACTGAACGTGCTCCCGTGGTCCATGACGAGCCTGGCGATAATAATCCACAGTAAAAGTTACGACGGGGATGAAACAAATATCGATGCGCGTTTGGCGTCAACGGCCGGATGCGCAGCAACTTGGCAAAGTTTGGTCTCCTTCGCAGCTTGTGGACAACTTGTGGCCCCTGAGTGTCTCCGTGTTGTGCTGCAGAGGAATGGGACTCTCTCCTCCTACAGAGACCGGGGACAACATAAACTACAGTCCGACCGAGAAGGCTTACACAAGAGCAAGAAACACGTCCGATTTCATCTCCTAATATCCATGTGTGAGAAAACAATGGCTGGAGTAAAACAAAAAAAAACAACAGAAAAAACACGAGACCGTCAGGCTGCAGTTTTCTTCACTTCTCTCTCGCTTGTTTCTCTCCACGATTCGCTGGTGTATCTAACAAAGTTGGCAAAAAGAGGAATAAAACCCGATGATAAAAGTGTGTAACGAAAAATGTTCAGCTGGACGTAGTCGCCCTTTCCCTCCACATTGCTGCCGGGGAATGCGCCCTGAAAACTACTTGGTTGTTCAAGTGGAAGAAAAAGCGCAGCCCGTCCGTAGGGGAGGAGTTAGCTCTGAAAACCGACACTTCATTCAGCTCCGTGTGGATCAGCTATTCTTCAGCCTGCACACCAACGCACAGCCGCACACAGCAGGGAAATTAGGGTATTTTAACAGAATAATGGAGGGAAAAAATGTAGAGGAAGCGCAATCAAATAAATGTATGCACGTTTTTTTTAGTTTTTTAAAAAATCATAATAATACAAATTGTTAGGCAACAATAATAATAATAATGATATGATTTGAATAATAATAATACATGAATTAAACATATTATACATAATATTTATTTGAAATACTTTATTATTGTATACGTAATACAATTGAGATTTTCGTTAGAACATATTATTTATTTATTTTATACATTTTTCTTTCAATATAACACAAAAGAGTGGACAGATTTAGATTAAAATCCATTCACATATCCTGTTCTACTGCAGGATTTACAGGTAGAATATGACATGCCCCTTTAAGTTGTCGCATTTTATCAGAGAAGAACAAGACAGTACAGAGCAGCAGGGGATGTGTTTTGTTGTGTTTTATTTTTAATCAGCCATTGTTGTCAGAATAAAAGCCACTATAGTTAAAGTATCTTGAGCGAAGTCTATCACCAGCTGATACCTCCAGTATTGTCAGGCGAGAGACCACACTGCCTCCATCTGTGTGAAAATGACAGACCTGGATTTAGTGAGAAAGTCATAATTACACCCTGCCATGTAAATTGCACGTCTGCATGTCCTGAAACAATAGGCTGGGAATGACAAAGCACAGTAACACCTGGGATAAGCTGGGCGTATTATGGCACAAATGTAGGCATGACAGAGTGAGGCAACATGCAGGCCTCCTGTGACAAGAGTACAAGACCAGCCTCACTTCTCTCTCTCTTTCTCTATACTGAATACATGGCCCCATTGTTGATTTAAGGAAGAGGATTGGAGGCCCGGTGTGCAGGCAGCCGTCCTGGAAGAAGGGGGGAAGTGGTTGCAACTTTTCTTCATTTCAGTGGAGCAACCTACACATAAATGTTAATCACGACTGTTTTCTCGCAAAGTTTTAAAGTTGGGTGTTGGACATACATTAGCAGCAACTTTTGTGTCCCTGAAGCTCTTTTAGAACATTTTCTTACCTCACCTGTCTCAGTCCGAATCCAACAGACCTCAGACTTCTCTTTACTTCTGATGCAATCCGACAGGCTTCCCCCATTTGAGAAAAGAAGTCATTGATGTTGTCGACTGCGTGTCAGCAAGCTGAGGGTTGACTGACAATTCAGCAGTGTCTCCACGGGCCTCATTAGATCCACACTCCTACTGGCTGATGGTGTGTGCGTGCACGTCAGTGTGTGTATTTGTATTCAGTTAAAAGTAGTTGCATGCTGCATCTTCTATGTATTTCATGCGGGGTGGTTATGGATGGTGGGTTTATTGTACACAGTGATAGACAGGTTTGCACTTGCCAGCACACACAGGTGAATATTTGCCCTCAGGGCTACATATCATTGTTTTTCCGGGCTACAGTATGCAGAGAATGTGAGAGAATACATTCTCCAAATGGTGATCAGACAAGATGTTCATCCAAATTCATGATGCAACCCTTTTGTACTGAGCCACAACATATTGTGCATTTTCTCTGCACAAAATAGAGAAAATACTTTTTATTTTCCCCCGAAACGTATCACATGTCAGAGATGTAATGGACTGTGCGTGTCCCAGCAGGTATAATTACATTTATTCAGTTCTCCTGCAGCATAGCCTTATGAATGATTAATATAGAAATCAAATATTAAAACAAGTCAACACAGAAAAAAAAAATAATGACATGCAACAGCAGTCGCTGAACAGAAATATCTCTTAAAAACTGACACTTCTCACACACGCACAAGTTTCAGCAGTGTGCTATTAAGCACCATTGGCATGCAGTAAGTAGACTGTTGTTCTCAGTAAGCTGTAACAGCACACTGAGATATAACACTTCTGTGATAAATGTAAAAAAAAAAATCCAGTGTATCTGAAATGTTTTATTCCAAAGTGAGAAAGCCACCATTTTCAAAAACAAAAGGATGCCTATTGTTACAAAATGGATTCAGGCGTGAAAATAAAGCCCATTAATTATTTGCTTGTAGTTGTGCTTAGAAAACATAATTACATTTGATTGAATTATACGTTCCAGGTGTCTTTCTTGTTGATTTATTCATCAAAGCAGCTTCACTTTTTAGAAATTCTGACAATTAAGTATTTGATGAAAATGAATTTCTTCATACCTGCAACACAGGATGTAATCTCCTCTTTCATCTCCTTTAAATGTTCCTACGTATCGCTCCTTTCTCTCAACGACTGCCTTGTTGAAGAGGGATTAGTTTTAACGGGTAGTTGATGAGGGGTCAGGAGAGATGCGAACAGCCACAATCTTAGCCTGGGGGCAGATCGACTGGTGGCCAGAAAATATATTCAGTGGGTGCTGTCCCTGCATCTGCCTTACTTTGAAGTTGCTCTCTCAACTCTGGCTTGTCGTACGTGACAGTGTGTTCAACCCCCTCCTCACTAAAGAGAGTGCAAAAAAAGCACTCGTGTGTGTGTGTGTCGATACCCATGTATGTGTTTCCACGTGTGGTGTGTGCGTTAGTGTGGTGTTATGTGCATGAATGTGTGTGTTGGAGAGACAGTGAGAGAGGAGAGAGAGATGCTGTGTGCCAATCCATACTCGCTTTGGAGAATTCAAGGTCATTCTTTCATGTGTTGCCAACCATCGGTCAATCAGTTTCCAATCAAATTGGTGCTTAAATCAGCAGTAATTCCCATCTCCTCATCACGTTTTTTTTGCCTCACTTTCCAGAGGCGTTGAAGTATTTCCCTTGTCTTCTCTCTGATCTGCTGCAGTGTGTCCAACATGTCTTCCAGGGCCAAACGCGCCCTGTCAAGCTCTCTAATAATACCAGTTAAAGTGTGCCGCAGACATGTCAGATCACACAATGTGCTACTGCTGCTTCCATCCATCTCACTTCAGGAGGTTTAGGTCTCACTTGATTGTCTTTGAAGCGTACCCAAGTCATGTTCTTTCATTAATCCAAAGAGCCCTCCACAACCTCTCCATTTGTGCTTTTGTACAGCTTGATGAGATGGAGATGGAGTAAAAATTGTCACAATTATACGAGATGTGGCCTCATATCTTTGCATGTATTGTGGTCTATTGATAAGATGCGTCATTTACCACATGTGGTTTTTTTAATGACGGTTTTAATGTTTTCAAACCATTGCCATTGACGTTGTATCATCCCCAAAAAGCTATATATATGTTTTAAACCAGGCCCTATTTTTTGTGTGCATTTAAATGGTCTGTAACATAGTGACATCACTGTAACACTCGGAATTCTATTGGCTAGCGCTCTAACATATTTTACATGGCTAAGGGGCGGGATATCGCTAGGCAGTCACAACACAACACAATTGGCCGGCCAGCTAACCAATCAGAGCAGACTGGGCTCTGGTTTCAGACAGAGGGTGAAAAGAGGTGCTGTATGAGAAAAATAAAGAGCTTTTTGAACATTAAAGCATGGAGACATGTAGCAGAAGAGACACATAATACAAATACGAACATGAAAATTAGCATAATAGAGCCTCCTTAAACAATTCCAAACATTGACCCCCCATCAACTTTGGCCACACTTTCTTTCAGAAATCGCAGAAAGGATCAACAGATTTAAAAGACCAAGAACTGTATTTGCACATGTCTTTTGCATCACCACTGTGCCATATTAGCTCACCTCACAGTCATCACACTAAGTCTGGATGGGAGTGCCTCATGCAATCATGGATCTCACAAAAATAACCTCATATCCGTTTGAATCCACAGGTCTCCCTTCCAGGCTGGTATGGGCGTATATGGCATTTAAGACTGTGTGAGGATATGATTAGATGACAGGTTTTACTGCCTGAAGGGTGTAACTAAAACACTAAACTGTGTCCAGAAGAGAAAATAAAAGACTTTATCGCAAACTTTTATTCCTTGCCTTTCTCATTCTTTCTGGCATTTTGTTGCATCTTTTCCAAAAGGCTCCTGAAAGTGATTGGTTGCAGACTGAATTAACACATTTCTGTCCTAAACCTGAACTTAAGAAAAGAAAATTAATAAGTGAATACATTAATATTACCTTACCAAAACGAATCAATGTGACTGGTGCATGTGCGTCATTATAGAACCTAAAAGACATCAAACAGGTCAGAATCCTACAGCACGGATTTACATGGTTGCTAAGAAGTGCTCACTCATGCCTCGACTGAAATACATGTTCATGTTTTTCTGTATTGCAGAGGATGCTTTTAAGGAGCATTATTTCTGTGAACTTCAAAGCCTGCCAAAAGCACTCTCCTTTTGGAGTGTGCAGCAGCTTGAATATGTACTTATATTTTCCAAATGGACAGGAAGAGGCCCTCACTGGTATTGAGGTAATTCATTGTGGCGCTAGTTTTTCAATGTAACTCGGTTTACAGCCGAAAAATACAGCCCGTATTAAGGTACTATTAGTCTTTTACAAGCGCTAATTTGTTCACACTTTAATTTCCCATCATTTCAGAATACAAGGGGACAAAAATACTCTTGTTTTATATATTTGTCTATATGGAAATCTGTCTTTTATGGTTTAAGGGAAAAAACAAGCATAGCCAACAGGTCCACAGTATTTACTATGCACAGCTCTGTGGTTGCAATAATCATCCATAAAGCCTGAGTCACACTCTATCCAGATGCTGCATTCAGGCTATCTACTATCGCCTGGTTTTATTGATCCTGTTAACGTTATCTCTGGTAGGGTCAGGGTGTTCAACTGTCTGTGTTTTCTCAGCTGAGGACGCATTGCAACGCTCCTCGGAGGATTGGAGATTCTTTCCTGTGATGTAAAACCCTGCACAAGTGAGAGGCTGTTGACTTTATTTAATATGTTCGCCAGATTTTTATTTTATGAGCATTACGCAAATGAAATGGTTTGCATTATGCGTGAACCATACGTTCCGGAGAGGCATGCACGGCTGCAGACAGCTGGAAGTAACTCGAGCCCCTCGGTCACTTATCAGCGCTGGCATCCCTGCCATTTCCCATAGACATCTTCAGGCCAGAAGAATCCAGCCATTGTTTTCATCTCTGTGGGCCCTGTGTTAACTCAGCAGTGCCTCGCTGATTGTTGCAGAGATATTAAAGAAAATGGTAGATTTGTCTTTGTCCATATAACCCTGTCTTGTGACATCCCAGCTTCATGTGTGTGTGAGTGTGTGTGTCGAGGGGGTTCTACTTGATGCCGTTGCAGAGAGCAGCTGCACCTGCCCTGTATGTCAACAACAGGGTCTGGAGCAGACACTCAAGAAGAGAGGTGGCTTTCACACCACTGGCCTCACTGAAGCTGCTTACTTTCCAAAGACAACAATGACCACGCTGCTCTGCTGCGCCACGGAGCTTTTAGGCTCTATAGGCTTGGCGCCTGGTCTGTGTGGCCTCCAGATTATCTCCCGACTGAGCTCTCTACATACAAGCTTATTGGACTTCCTCATGTCCCCTTGTTTTTTTGGCTCTAAAGTTTCCAGGATGCTTTTTGACTGTCTGTTTTACACATAGAGACAGGATCCCCCGTGGGGGTTGTTAGGATGTTACAGGGGGGTAGTAAAGAGGTCAGGGAGAAACTGTCAATCTATTTCCTTTCGCTGGCCTTGGGAAACTGCACCACAAGTCTTCTGCATATTTTTAGCGTCCTTGCATGGTTTTTGTCTGTTTGTCTCCACAGGAGAAGATAAAGTTATTTCCAGTCCATGAGGACTTTTGTTTTTCACATGGAATACTTATTATTAGTGTTGTCTTTGTGGCTTCTTTGTTTTTTACACTCTATCAAGTTAGAGAATGACCATGTCCAGCACACAGTCAGAATAATGCACAGGGTCTAGAAACCCTCAACCTTATGTGTTGGTGCGTAAATCTTTCTTCCATAGTATTCCGGCACAGTCCCTGCTGGATGTTGCCTTATAGTGTAAGTGTACAGTGTATAATCACAAAAGGCGGGGTTGCTGTGGAGTAAAATAAAGCTTATGTGTATTACATTTCTCAAAGCTACCAAACTGTATACAACATTTTCTAAAACAAGAACTAATAAGGACACTGAGATCTGCCGTGTGACACATCTGGGGTGATATGGGTTCAAATATCAGAACAGATAACTTGTAATGTTTGTGTAAATATGGGACACAGATGGGCTCTTGTTTCCAAGCTGTAAGATAGTAAAGGCTTTCTTTAAAAAGTAGAGATATTTCAGAGCGTCAAATATGTGGCGTGGTAAAATGATCTGCTGGGAGTGTACTCTTTACAGGGAACTGAGTCATGTTGATCAGACACATCCAGACTCTAAGCACTGAAATGGAAATGATTGTAGATAACTGTAGAAAATAAATTCAACAGACACGGCACGAGATGGCTCGGATTATGTGCAGCTCATTCTCTTCTTCTCTCCAAGGTTAGGGCAGAGCAGTTGTGCTCATTTACATGCAGACATTATTTACAGAGAAACACATGAACTGTGCCAAAGCCCAGGAAATATTACGCACAGACATGTTTTACCTGCAGCACCACATTTCTTCCAGTCTTATCTCTACGTGCATCAACACCTCTAGTTTTCTTCTCTGTAGCGCATTCGTTCTTGTGGGAATAAGTTGCTGCTCATGTGCGGTTGTTAAAATAGATGTTTGTTTAATAACTGTAGCCTTTTTTTAAACCACTGTACATGTTGTACTGTAGAGTTTACATTGTCTTTTAACCACCTAGTTTATTATCATTCTCCGTGCTCTGGCGACAGTCTCTATTTGTGTTGTCACTTGAGCGCTACGACATCATACAGTAGGCGTTGTGAGTACAGTGCGTCTTTTCAAATAGACTTTGGTGAGAACAGAGAATATACCTCTGAAAAAAAAGAGCTATTGTAAAACAAAATCACCCGAGTGAATAAAACCACCTTGAAGATATTACATGTAAACAGAAAGCGTGTTGGACCACATTAAGATTATCTTAACCAGACTGACACTCTTGCTTTCTAATTCAACAATGCAATTATCGCTTAGTGAATGGAAGATACATGCCAACGAAAATAAGTCATTTCTGTTTTGCTTCGGCCCACCTCTCAGTAATGCTGGACTCTGCAGCTGTGGAAAACAAACAGTACACTGCAGCTGGGCTCCTCTAGACTGAGAAAGGGGAATTTTAATCCCATTTTTTTCCCTCTTTGGCACCAGTTAGATTTATTTGGTCATAAAGAAAAGGAAAGCACCCCGCCATCTGAGAAGCATTGGGAAGTGAGAACGCAAATTATGCCAGAACCCCAGTTGCAGACTTAGAAACACAACAGGCCAGGAAATGAATCCCCAATAGGTCAAAGTGCTCAAAGCGCAGAGGAGTCCAATTAAGTCTGATAGCGACACATTTTCTGAGATAAACCTGGACAGCTTGGATTAGCCAGTTATACTTACATACAGACTAAATATGCTGCAGTGCAGATTGGTGCCGTGATATCATTCATTGTTTAATCACCATGAGGCACATACAGCTAAAGGCTAACCTACACATGTCTCTCATCCATTCCCAGCAGCGTGGTCTGAAAACAAACTATGGGGAAAGCCTCAAATCATTTCCAGCTGTCACGTCCTCTACAGTACGACTCTTAACCTGATATGACAGGGCACGGCGAGGTGAGGGTCAAGCCTCGAGGAAGACTCATAACATGTAACCCAAGCTACGAGCATTATATTCATGATTGCCGTGGTTGAAAAATGAAGATGGCCAAGTGCTGCACCTTTTGCCGCTCATGTTACTTTTATTAACTTCTCATTTTACGTCAGGCACATGTCTTCATACGTACAAGAACAATGAAACAACACAGTCATACAGTGGGGGAGTGTTGACTCAAATACTTTTACAATAGTAGGAACTTTACCAACTTTTTTTGACTAAGTACTGTACTCATTCATTTGACATGTTGTTGACAATTTTAGTTACATATTAGTTTGCTGAATAACATTTTACTTTTCTTTCTGTCCTTTTTATGTTCAAAAACGAATGGGACAGGGCACACGAAAGAATACAATAACACAATAATAATCAAACAAACAGAGAAAAAAATTAAGAAAAGAGTGATCAAATTAACTGATTATATAGATTATAATTGACTGATACATTTAAGTCAGAGGATCAATATATCAATACTTGAACAACGACCACGCACGCACGCACGCACACACACATACACACACACACACACACACACACACACACACACACACACACACACACACACACACACACACACACACACACACACACACACACACACACACACACACACACACACACACATACCATGTATACATCACTCAGGGGACATTACATTGACTTACATGCATTTCCTGGAGATTTATCCTAACCTTATCCATAACCAACACATGCCTAACCCTTAACCTAACCCTAATCCTAAACCTAACCAAGTCTTCACCCTAAAATGAATGATTCCCCTTATGGGGACCTCCAATTTGTCCCCATAAGGGAAGCCAGTCCCCACACGTGACTATGTAAACAGATTTAGGTCCCCACAAGTATAGTAATGCTAGACCACACATACACACACACACACACACACACACACACACACACACACACACACACACACACACACACACACACACACACACACACACACACACACACACACACACACACACACACGCATACACACATACACACATACACACATAGATGAAGCGCTGTGGCCAGACCCAGATAGGTGGATGCAGCCTGAGTATTTTTCTTTACTTGGTAAAGATTACTTACAGTTTTTATCGATTGCTAACACACTAAAATTCTACATAAAGCACAATTATTTTAACTGACACTCAAAGAGCAAAACATCGGCTCAAATCTCAAAAACTCTAAACACGTTTTCAGCTTTTCACACAATTTGCAAATCAACATGGCACTTGTTGCAAACCACTGCACACGTTTCTCCACGTAAAACAAAGGAATCTGACATAAAGTCACATGTTAGCAGGTTTAAAACACTGATATTCAAAATGCCTCACACATTGACCAATGATCAAGAAACACGTTCCACCTGACCAAACACCTGGTAGCATCATTGTTGGCTCATCAATCAGGATGTTGGCACTATAAAAAGACCACAGGTGAGTACTTTCTTACAGCAACAATGGAAGCCAACATGGAAGCATGAGCAAGAGGAAGAGGAGGAGGAAGAGCTGGGCTGAGAGTGAGAGGAGGAAGAATGAGAGGTAGAGCTGGAGGGAGAGGACGTGGACAAAGAAGAATACTCTCATGATATCTCAGTGCTTATATCTGTTGTGTGAAACGTATTTACTTCATTACTGTAATTGAATTGTTAGCATGTTACATACTATAACTGTTAAAACATCCTGCACAATGTACTGTGGTAAACTTACTTTTATGCAACTCAGACACTGACCAAGCACTATGTCTTTGTTGTTTATCTGAAGGACTGAGAAACAAAGAGGTGGAAGGCTAAGGGTTTTCAATGAGGCAGGAAGCAGCAGTTACAAACTGGGTTTTGGCAAACAATGCCATCACACTTAGAGAGATCCGAAGCATAATAACTATGGGCTGAGATCGATGCATGTTGCACAATGTTATTTTTGAATAAAATGTGATTTCTTTCAACAACTCATTTGTATTTCTTCATTTACTGTATTTCTGTAAACTCAAGCAGTCTTTCTCTGCAGAAACCTCTATGTACAGAGCACAGCCCATAACAGATGAAAGTGCTTTAGATGATGCTCAGCAGTGTGCAGCTGGGTGGTCAAACCATCTAGTATTATGAATGAAGTGTGTTATATTTGGTGCAAAAGTTTGCATTTGCTAAGTGTTTATGTAGTTTTGAGGGCAGTTTTTCATTTAGCAGGAGAAATGAGGTGTATTGCACTTTGGGTGTGTGGTTTTGTGAATTGTGTTTAGTGTTCTCAGAAAATGAGCAATTAAAAAAAAAGAAGTGTGTTAGCAATCGAGAGAAACTGTAACAGAGGCGTCATTTTGGTTTACACAACTGTATATGTGTTGGGCATGAATGTAGCACCTTTTTTCTTTTGGAGAAAACTAAAAGTACAACAACAGTATACTTGAGTTTCTGCACATATTTTTGAAGACTTGAACAATCTTTATATGCAGAATTCTCTTACAGTTTTTTTCAGTTGCTAACACACAACACCTCGCATAATTATTTAAACTCACACTCAAAGAACAAAACCTCAGCTCAAATCTCCAAAACTCTAAACACATTTTCAGCTCTGCTCCCAATTTGCAATTCAACTTGGCACTTTTTGCAAAACACTGCACACGGTTCTCTACGTTTTTTTAAATTGCTTAAAAGAAACGTGTTTTAGCAATTGGAAAAAACTGTATTAGATGTAATTAACATATACAACACAAGTTCCCAACACTACATTACAGAAAAGCAAAAGAGTGAATAGATAGATAGACTTCAATAGATATCAAAGTTCTCTCTCTTTAAGCTCTGTTTTCTCTACCAACTCCTGAGGAAAATGCTTTTAGCTACAACATGTTCTAGTACGTTTACCAGGTCATCGCTAACTGCATGTTTCGGCTGTTTGGTGCAGAGAGGTTAATGAACAGTGAGGTTTAAGAGCTTTTTCTCTGAAAACAACTGAGTGCTGTGGCCAGAACCAAACCTAAATGAGAGTGATGACAGTGAACTCAAAGCAGTAATGTTGTTTGCAATAGTTTCTGGAAATAATGAGAAGTTATAACCTTTGAATGGTTGAAACAGTAGAAATGTCAGTATGTTTATCATATCCTTTGATTGCACTATAAATTAAATGTGATATAGTGCATATAAGGGACAAATACAGACAGGAAGAAACACAGCCTTTTTTTAAATGCAAGGCAACAAGCATCTGGAATATTGTTCAAAGATCCAGTTAACTCAGCGTGTCCTCCTGAATGTCCTGAGAAAAGCATGTCTATCATCCCTTTCCTCCGGTACACTGAGGCACAGGACAGCCCGCAGGCCCTAAGCTTTTGGTTTAGGTTCAATAACAAAAATGAGAGTATTGCTCAAAAGCTTTAATTAATTACATTCATGGGGAAACATTGCTTGGATGCAGTTTCACAAAAGAGCACATACAGATACATACCTCAAAGTGTGCTGTCAGTTTGTTTGTATTCTCAAGAGAGGCGCACAAAGTTTCCATTGTGGCAACACTGCTTAACTATCATAATTAGCCACTGTTATGAGGCGACATATTTAATCAGGCTGCAATAACAGCATTTATGTGGCTGTTTACAGGGCGACTGTGGCTGCGAGGGAGTGCGGTCGTCTTTCAACCAGAAGGTTGTGGGTTCGATCCCAGCCCATGCAGTCAACATGTCGATGTATCCTTGGGCAATATACTTAACCCTGAGTTGTTCCCGATGGCCAACGGTGTGTGAATGTGTATGCATGTTAGTTCCTAGAGTAACATACACTGCTCTCTATAAATGGGTGTAAATGGGTGAATGACATGTAGTATGTAAAGCGCTTTGAGGGGTCTTAAAGACTGGATAAAGCGCTATATAAGTACAGTCCATTTATCTGTTTAAAATGTCACAGCAATCAGAAGCATGTATCTGCTCCAGAGTCATTGTTTAAGCTCTGTCTGTGGTTAGAGAATAACATTTGTGTGGTGAAAACGGTACAATACAACCACTCCTTTCTTGGCTGTTTTTTCTTTCTTTAATGATATGCCTTACTCTCTGTTAGCTACTTAGATTGAATTTCCCAATTTTGTGTGGGAAAGCTTGTGGACTCTATGAAAGATTTGCAAAGAGCGCAAGTGACAGAGCTCTATGAAAAACGTACTCAGGATGTTTAAAATGAAATAGTCAGTCCGAGCATTGTCCTGATTCCATTTCCTGAAACTCTTAATAATGACTGGGAGTTCGAATGAAAGACTTTGTGACAAGAGAGGAGAAAAAAGAAGCAATTTTAATGTTTTGTTTTTTAAGGGTTGCGTGCATAGAGAGAGGGGGGGGTGGTTCTTTATCATGCCTCGCTATCCAACCTCTTACCTCCCCTTTTGGGCCTTTAGGAGCATCCTGTGACCCCCCGACCCCCTGGACAATAGAGGCCAGGACGTTTCCCAGTGAGCAGCGATGGAGCCAACAACAGGAACATGAGGGGTGCTCCTGGGAAACAAACTGTTTATTGTGCAGCAGGATGGACAGCCCCCCCATGTCCCAGTCACTTACGTTCACACACAAATACAGACACTTACCACACACCTCTGCACATTAAAACCCCCTCATACAACAGGTGGCTGCTTAAATACCTCAGCAGCAACAGCTTTATTCAAAACTGCTGAAGAGATGGTGTGTGTGTGGTCAGCTGTAACAAAAGTACCAAGATAACGTCACAAATATATTTCCCTTTGACGAAAATATGACTAAAATGTGACCAAAAGGATACTTTACTCTCGTTGTCCCAGGATTCTTTTTTTAAACTCTTGCTTTCTCTTTTCTTGCGGTGCTGGCTCAGGCTGCAGAAGATACGTTTATATTTAGTCTGACTTTCTATTTGATAACAGTCCCAAGCCATTTGTTGGTGCTGCCACTGCCTGTCTGTTTCAGAGGAAATCCCTTCTTTGTCTCTCAAGGAAGCTCAGCAAACTCGGAAAACCTGAATTTGTCATCAGAGCTCAAACAGCTGGAAGACATTTGATTACGGAGAGTCACCGCTAAACGTATTAATCAACACTGCAGACTAGTTATTACCTGTCCTATAGGCTCTGGAGACCTCTCATTGCAGCACAGTAAAACAGTTTCAAGAGCTGTCAATCACCGTGCCAAAACTGTGGTGCAACCCAGAGACACAGGGGACTCTGGGGACGGCGCTTTAAGTGCTTAACCCCAAAGGATTACTGGCGCTTTATGACTATATGTGTGGTTCGCGTCTGTGCTCCACATGATGCACATCTGATAAGGGTGGATCAGAGGTGATGGGGACTGGATCTGATCTCATACTTTCTGCACTCTCTGGAGACACATTATATCCTGATAATCAGAGAAGAATTAAAAAGATAACCCTTAAATCTTTTTAGTAATGATCCAGAGGATGGACCCATAAGTCATGCTTGCTGTTGTAACAAAAACAATGATTCATTTAATTCGATTTTTCAATCCAAATTTGGAAAATAAAGATTATTTTTACATAAAATGCAGTTTGAAGTTGTGGATTTTCCATTTTGTGATACCTTTTTTGTTATTGTTGTTATTTAAGAAGAAAATCTAACACATTTTACTTTATATTTCTACAATGGCTGAATTTACTTTCCAAATTAAGATGTTACATGTCAAATCTAAATCGAATTAATTGGTTTTCTGAAAAGGACCTCTCGTACGTCGATATTACTTTTTATTTGTTGTTAGTCCAAAAACTGTTATTCAGAAAACAACTCAGCCTGTCACTTTTAACAGGTCTGGCCAGTGTGAGAACACTAAAATGAAGTATTATTTTTATGCTCGGACCTCTGCTTGTAAATAAAACATCCTGTAACCACTATGCAATTAGGCCAATAAAACCTGCGGAGAACTCTACAGCCACAGTTAAAGCACATAATACCATTTAATAAGCACATCCTTGAAGCTATAAATGTTTATATGATTGCATCATTTAAACATTTTAAGCCAATAAAAACATAGCAGTCATGTATAAGCTTGTTTTAAAGTCCACAAAACAAAAAGAAGACGAGGGAAAGCTAAAACTCTAATATTGATACACATAAATGCAAAAGTAAGATTTGAGGGGAAAGCCAGAGATTTGTTTTAGGTCAAAGGCCACCTTAACACTGACAAGCGGAATCAAATCACAACGAAGGAAATGAGCCATGAAACAGTGATTGCTCCACACATAATGACCCTTTTTTCCAGTTACCCAGCTCAAGAATTATTTGATTGTGCAGAGTGCTGACTTCACTGCAAACATGAGCACTGCTTGCATATTGCCTGAGTGTATAATCAAATCAAGACCCTTGATACAAGGAGTGAACAAATATCTCTTAGTTTGTGGGAACAATGGATCTTTGTTCCATAAGAGAGCCCTCAGAAAGCTAATACACTGACCGAAGGTAGAACACCTCTGGGGGACTGAGCCCAGCTTGTGCTCGGCATTAATTGGTTGTGCTTTTATTGGATAATTCAGACATTAGCGAGATTCATTTAAGCTAATTTTGAAAATGACAGTGAGCATATGTGCTTTGTCATCCCAACCATGGGAAAAATGCCATGGAGAGGAATATACTCGAGCTCAGAGGCAGCTTTAGCATAATTGGCTAAATAAGTGGAATGCTTTCTGTTATACAATGGAACTAATGATGATTCATGTGACCAAAAAGACAGATCACTGGAGTCTGTTGAGTCCATGGTTTCAAATAACAGCACTAAAGGCTATATTCCTCATGAGACAGGTCAACTAAGCTCCAACCCCCACCCATATCATCTCAGCCCTGACACGCTCACACCTTGGCTCATACATCAATCTGGAACATGGGGCACTAGTCCTGTAACTAAAAACTCATCTTATAGGTGGGAAATTCCCCATACAGATCAGTGATATGTTGCCTTATAGAAACCACAAGATGTCTTGCTTATTGCTGTGAAGGAACAGAGGTGGGAAGTAACTAAGTACATTTACTAAAGTACTGTCATTTAGTGAAAGTTAGAGTTACTAGTACTTGAATTTTGTATTTCCATTTTATGCTACTCTATACTTCTACTCCATTACATTTAAAAGGGTAATAATATAATTGTTCTCCACTTCATTTACAACTTTAGCTACTTTTAACAAAACGCAACTCTAAAAATCTGACTAAAGGACTTACTCCTTAAGTCACAAAAGAGTCAAATTATTTAAATATTTGACAAAAAGTTATTCAGAACTTTGTTTGTCTACAGTCAAATGCTACATGGTGCAAGAAGAATATCTAGAAATGTCACATTTATAAATATAATTATATACACACACAAAGACAATTTTTTCTGCACATGATTACTTTTTATACGTTATGTACATTTTTGCTGAGAGTATTTTTACTTAAGTAAGAGTTTGAATGCTGGACTTTAACTTGTAATGAAGTATTTTGACATAAATGTATTGGTACTTTTACCAAAGTAAAGCATCTGAATACTTCTTCCCCCTCTGTGAACGATTAAAGGTAGCATCACCCGTTACTGTGGAGGTCTCACAATTTGTCCACTATAAAATCCTTGTAGGTTTTAAAGTACACAGTAGCAAGCAAACCAATGTGATTTGAGATTTCAGAGGAAGCTACAGTAGGATGACTGTGGGAGGCTTTGTGAACCGAGGCTTCAAGCCAACAAAGTGTGGGCTTGACTGTGTCTGAAAACCTCATGCTGATAAATGGCCTCTCCAAGTAGACAAACTCCGAACACAAGGCCCCTGCTGCACAAGAACCAAACTGCTACCTCTGCTGCTGAATCTGATTACAGGCAGGCCCCGAGGACAGGCAGGTCATTGAGAGCACAGAGATGAGCAAACAATAAGATATTATCTGAAGGAATCTTCAGCTTTCCAAAGGAAAATGGTCCCTCTCAGTGTCACATTGACGATAGGATCCTCAACCTGACACTGAATCAGCCATTTAAGAAGAATGAACACTGCGGTCCATTCATACATACTCACTAAAATAATGAGAGCTCTTTTTTCACTCTTGTTTAAGACATATAAAGGGAAGCTCATGAGGCTTTGCAAGACAAGGCTGTGCAGAAACCGGAGCACGCAGCTGACTCAGATGAATATGCCTTTACAATGATTGGGTATTGAATGAACAATTCTATAGTCTTGTTTTTCTTTATTCCTATGTACTCGTAAATAATACATCTGTTTGGCTGTATTGTACTTTGCAGCTCCATTGTCCTGCACTTTTGCACTTGAGCAAATTAATTTACAGACACACTTTTTAAATGAATTAATTTATTCTGAGCCTGCAGCATTTATTTTGATAAATGACACTATAGATCTTGCTAACGCGTTTTCAGGTCAAAGCTGTATATAATCCATTTAATTCTGCCCCTTTCTTTCTTGTGTGTTTTTGCTCTTTTCAAATAGTGACATCTTGTGGACACCTGGCCTCAGTTATTGTGTCTTACACAAAGTCATACATTGTAGTAGGCTATTTGTTTGAAACAATGTATGACCCTGTTGTTACAACACCGAATTCATTTATTTAGTATTAGTGCCGTGATGTTGATGATACAGATAGTGATTACATTAGTGATTTTTGAATGTATTTATAATGAATAACTTTTGATATAAGAAAGCACGTTATAAAGTGGCAAACAGAAAGCATCTAATTGGTGGACACAGCCAAAACATAGGAAGAAATCTGAAAACATATGGAGAACTCTGGAGTTTTGTTTCATAGCATTAGTAATGCTAAACAGTCATTTTAATCAAAAAGTGGTCACATGCAGTTGTTTTGTAAAAAGATTGATCATTGTAATGATCTGCCCTAATCATTAAAAGTGATATATATTTGATTTTGAGAAGTGGACCGTGTCCAAGCTGTCATCAATTTAAATTAAATTGTATTTCGACGAACAGAACAGAAGTGTCAATTCAGGATTTGTACGACAAGTCTCGCGATATTACAAAAAAACGGTTTGCCATGCACCGGGAGGAGCAACGAGATCAGAGAAGAGACAGCTAAATATCTCGGTTGCTCTGTGGCAAGCGAACGAAAGATCAATATTTAACCCACAATTTGTCGCTTTGGTTGAACTGCAAACCCCAAACCCCAAACCTGCTTTAAATAAGACGTGATTTCCTGATAAACATTAAGTGAGATTGGGAAGTACGCGGCCACGGAAGCCAAATTGTATGTGTGAAGTGCTAGCTGTTAGCTGACAGGCTACAAAGCTTTAGCCATTGATTCAATGGCGTTGAAACGAATTCAGAAGGTGAGTGTATTTTTTTGAAAATGCTAACAGTACTTTACATTATTTTCTGACCGTGTGACCCTTTGTTCCTATCGTAGCAGTGTACAGCATTATATTTAATATATCCTTAGCATGACTCGCTTGTTTTTGTGCTCCATGTTAAAATAATGTACGGACAAAGACTAACCACT
Organism: Gymnodraco acuticeps; assembly: GCF_902827175.1. NCBI lineage: Eukaryota > Metazoa > Chordata > Actinopteri > Perciformes > Bathydraconidae > Gymnodraco > Gymnodraco acuticeps. The sequence goes on from NW_022991187.1 coordinate 1,455,804, forward strand.
GGTGGCCCTGTTGGTGCATTGCTACGTTACCGTTAGCTATCGATAACAACCCAAACAGCGTCATTATTCTGACAGCTACGTCGTGTTTGTGTTTATTTGTAATTCATTCCTTGGAACATTATTAATACTTCAGTATATGTATTATACAGAATAGGTTGTAAGCGTTATCTGATACGCCAAACAAGTTGTTTCGCAATGCAGATTTAGGCTAGCAGCAAGCTAACTGTTCTCTGGTTTGATTGATTGATTGAGGTGTAACGTTACAGGGTTTGGTTTTAAATTATTAACCTGACAGTGTCTTTATCTTTGTGGTTGCTCACTAATGGTACGGCTAGTGGTGTGTTTAGTAGCTTTATGACAGATGCGTTCATGTTGCCAAAATTGAACCCTAGTGTCACTGTTTCCATATATGGAGTGGCAAATGGGCCATTGGAGCAGGCCGCGGTGTGTATTTATATAACTGAATAGATAGGGTTCATTTTAAGAGATACACAAAGCCCGTTAAATAACAGGCTTAATTTATGTTTAACCATCTGTTGTTTTTCTCCCCGTGCTGTCGTTTGGTGAATAGTATGATGTGGCGTTTGGCAAAAGAGCTCGTTGTTGATATAATAAGTGGAATTTAACATACACGTGTATGCCTTAGCCTTGTTTATTTTATTAGGAACATTTTTGTTTCGTTTCTATTGTTACTTTTGTATATAACCTTCCGGTGTAAATGTAACTGATGTTTATACTTTATGTCATCTGTACTTAAACCACATGGCAACAGCCCAAATACTAGTTTTTCCAGTAATACAACATGTCTAGAAATTGGGTTCCAACACCAGAAAGGTTAAGTTGGCTTTCCAGTTTCCACAGACATGAGTCTCCCAGCATACATAAATGTAAAGCAACCACTCCATGCAACCACCATTTTAAGATGTATGTGATTTCTTTGCAAAAAGCATAGTTGTTGTACCAGACTGCAAATGAACAGTAAATTCACAATTGTATTATATGTGATTGTGTTGCCTTCAGGAGCTGTCTGACCTGCAGAGGGACCCGCCTGCACAATGCTCCGCTGGACCAGTTGGAGAGGATTGTAAGTAGTTAGGAGATTGCTGCATCAGTATGATCCTGAACATAATATGACCTCATTGTTGGAGAATGTGATTCTGTGTCAGGAATTTGCTTACAGATGTATGTTCTAAGTGCTTTATCTATTTTTTCTCCAGTATTTCATTGGCAGGCAACAATAATGGGTCCCGTAAGTGAAACCGATTCTTGACCAAATTCTAATTTGATTGAAATATCAAAAACATTGTTGTCAACTTACTTGATTTGTTTCTATTTTTACTTCTATAGAGTGACAGTCCATATCAAAGCGGAGTGTTTTTCCTCACCATTCACTTCCCAACAGATTACCCCTTCAAACCACCCAAAGTGAGTCGTGAAAAAAAAAAATGAACTCACTTATTATTCATTAATATTACTGTGGTAAAGGTTATGGGCTTAACTGGAAAATAACATTATTTTTCCATTTTCTCCTAGGTTGCATTCACAACTAAAATTTACCATCCCAATATCAACAGCAATGGAAGTATTTGTCTGGATATACTGAGATCACAATGGTCACCTGCACTTACAGTTTCAAAAGGTACGTGATATGTATTAGAACAGTGGTTCTCAAATGGGGGTACGCGGACCCCTAGGGGTACGTTGGAGTACTGCAGGGGGTACGGGAGATTTATTTTATGTGAATGAAAAAATAAAACATAACTAATGCATTTACACAAACTACTAATAGTAGATTAACTACTTTATTCAAAAGTGTACAGTAATTCTGGATAATAAAATGGGAAAAGTAAACGGGGTGCTCTCTTTTCCTCTTCCTCTCCTGACAGCCCGTCAGTCTCGTGCAGCTCGTTGAACCTGTAATAAGTGACCCGACAGTAAATAATAAACATATTTATAAATAGTTTAGCTAGTTCCAGAGTAGATAAACTAGCTAAGTGCTCGGCTCAACGGTCCGTCACAGCGGACGGAGCTGTGATCATGCAGAGCTGCGTGTTCTCCGTCAGCAGCAGCTGATCTGATATCTGATCTCTCTCTCGCGTCCGGTTAGACTTCACTCGCGTTTATGTCCAAATCTATCAGATCTAGCTAGTTCTAGTTAATTATGACTGCCTGCTTATCAAAGGACCTAAACAATAAGCGTTGCTTGGCAACGGCGTGTGGCCGCAAAGTATAGGCAGCATTATGCATAATGTTTTTATGAGGAGTCAAAATCCCATGCTCATAAAATGCTCATATATTTTTCTCTTCATTCCCCACGCCCCAAAATAAATAGATATACCAATTTTTGAAAAAGTAAGGAAGTTTGAGCAGTGTGGGTTTTATATTAACAGAGTTGCACATATTTCAAAACGCGAAGTGTAATAACTGCAGGTGCCTCCCTGTCAGAATGACAAAGATCCTCAGTGAAGCACGAGCCCATGTTTCACTACATTGTAAGTACAACTTATTAAAAAGATCAGTTCAATGCAACTAATGTCGTCTCATGATGTTAAAATTGGTTTGCCATGAATTTAGTGATGGATTGTAAACATTTGAAATGTAGCATTTAAGTGTTTCTCAGTTACAATGTTGTTTTAATAAATCAGACACTGATGGTGCAGCGCTGTACTGTACCTCTTTATATAGGCATGTTTTCCTTAACAAATAGTTTTTGCGCTGATCAGGGGGTACTTGGCTGAATTTCTTTTTCAAAGGGGGTACATTATTGAAAAAAGTTTGAGAACCACTGTCTTAGAACATTGTTAAATGCAGCTTAAAAGTGGGGTAGGTAAGTTTCAGAAACCGGCTCGAGATACACTTTTTGTTATATTCCATGGAATGCTCTTAACATCCCGATAGCAATGAATATCTTAAGTGCTTCGACAAAAAATCCATAAAAAAATGTCATCTGTGGAAGCAGTAATTGGATTGTCGCCCTGTCTGTCAGCCTTCCATCTCGTGCACGCACAAATATATCTCGTGCCCTCATTGGGCGTGCCGTCATTGGGCGTGCATTGCAGCAGTACTTCAATGACTCGCCAGCAACAGGCGGCCACTTTCACCAGTCTGCTGACGTCATGTGCGCGTCCATGTGTGTTGGAGGAGGTGCTCTGTAAGGAAGTCTGAAGGAAGGGGCGGATTCTTTTCGGCTGTGGACTTTCAAATTTTAGTGCACTCGAGCCGGTTTCTGAAACTTACCTACCCCACCTTTAATATGATGCAAACTGTATATGATGTTAATAGCCAATCCTGGGTTTTTCAAGTCAAAATGTCCATTTGAAGAAGGGTCTATAGAGGATGTTGAAGTTTCCACATCATTAAGCCAAGAGGCAATAATTGGCAAACATATAGCCTTTTAATTTAAAGAAATACAAAAACACACATTTGAGTTCTTACACAGATTCAGGGAGAATAGCTGCAAATACACCACTGCAATGTCATGAGACAAGTGGAATCCTAATGATGAAACTTGAATAACAAGATGTCATTTTTTCAAATTGTATTTCTAGGTACAATCATACCCTAGGTAGATCCTCTTCTAGACTTCCAAGTGTCACTAACTTTGATTAACTTTCTTTATACTCTGACTGTGTTTTCTCTTATGCCCCAGTGCCAAAATGCTGTTCATGTATATTTCCAAAAATGTAATTTGTTGCAACATCCCTAAGAGCACTGACTTTTAATAACATTCTTTACTCTGTTTGCTGCTTTTCCTATTCATCATAACAGGTTTTTATCATGTGCATCTGGGGATTTGGATACATCTTATTTGAAAATGTTCAAGGCCAGTCTATAACCGTGAAGCTCAAGTTTCACAAGTGTTTAAAATGTCAAATCGGGTCAATGACTATAAGTGGCAATTTATAAATGTAACATGAGACCGTCAGGGCAAATAAAGCCATGTCTAAAATGAGGTTCTGCTATTTGGTCATGTATATATTAATATATAGGCTCGACTGTGGGGATTATGTAAAGAAACACTGCTCAACTACTTAGTGCCTTAGCCAATAAATCCCCAGTTTTTGTTAGTCATCTAATTTCTCCCTTATCCATTCTTCCACAGTATTATTGTCTATCTGCTCTCTTCTCTGTGATCCAAACCCTGACGACCCACTGGTGCCAGAGATCGCCCATACATACAAGGCTGACAGGGAAAAGTGAGTGTAAAACATTGATCAGATTTACTCAGTCGTACTACTGTTTGGAGATAAATCCTTCAGTTTTTATGTTCACCTGAAACCTCTTACAAACGTTGCCTTTGTCTTACAGGTACAACAAATCAGCGAGAGAATGGACACATAAGTACGCAATGTGAGAAGGCCAGGGAGATCAAAATACAAATGAGAACAAAATAAACACGTTTGATTTGTAACTTGAGGCAAATGAGCGACAGAGGGGGAAAAAAACTAAACTAGACAACATCTTTTGGAGGAGGAAGCGATACAATGAGGTACAGTGCCACCTGGCTTTCCATGTGCTGAGCTGCTACCATGTGCTGTCCTTCATGACTTGTATGGATCTGCTGAGCAGGACCTGACAGGCTCCTTAAAGCACTCCCATATGGAATACCGGAAATACTCTTCACAGTCCATACCGCCACACTCAGACTTTAAACTGTTACTCCTGCTTTTGTGATTATCACCTTCATCTTTGCTATTCATTCGCATCATTTTCACCCTCAATGAGTCATATCATTATGCTACTCGGAAAGCAAACGTTTATTTCGGAGATTGGCTCTCCCTTTATTTCAGAGGTACTTGTCTATGTCCCACTGGATGTCTTGTTATTACTGTGTTTCCGTGTATTTAGTGGCCTTTCTGTGTTTTTATTTTCGGTTTATGTGCAATTGAGGCAGAATGTTCCCTGTTCAACACGAAGTGGTGCAGTGCCATTACCAGCAGTCGATCTGTTGGCACATGCTGTCTCTACCCCCAAACAATGTGAAAGGTGTAAAGAAGGATCAGTCTCTTATCACTCACTGCATTTAAATAGCGACAGTACTTAAGTGCGTTTGAGGACATTGGAGAGCTGCTGTTAACAGCCAGCTGGCCCTTGCCTCACTTCAGTGGTGCTCCATAGGGCAAATGTCTACCTCCATTTTTCTCACACATGCTGTCATTGCACTTATATTCCATATAAGTAACCACCCATGGCTGGTGTCCATAGTGCAGAAAATACTACTGTTTGACTTATTACTTGTTGTGTAGCTATGAACATGGCTACTCTTTGGCATCTAGCTGAATGTGTGCCACCACCTCAGTGCAGTTACTCAGGTATCTAATCAAAACATCAGCCTTCACATGCAGTGACCCATGGTGAGAAAAATGAGCAGGCTTCTTAAAAATTGTACTGACATTAGTTCAATGTTTTGTTCACAAAAAAGGAAAACATACACACTTCCTAAAGAGGCAACATGATCAAAGACAGATCAGCACTCCTGAAGTTCTTCATAGTGTGTACACACAAATAAGCTGTCCTCGAAGTACTGTCATTTAGTCACAGAGCGATTTTTATTTTATCATCTCTCAAGTTCTTTGCATTACCATCTCCATTTATTTTTGAATAACACTCGGATGTGAAGAGCTTTTACATGCTACTGTTCTTCTAAAATGAAATGGCCTTTTGCTACAGCCTGTGTCACTCATTCAAAATGGGAACTCAAACAGACTTGACATTTTCAAAACATGGTAATATCGAGTCATGTGAATCGTGTTACTTGAGGGGAATTAATACAGTTGCCATGAGAATTTCATCTGCTTTACATATCAAGTGATGTGAAGTTTGTCATCATTTCTTTATGTTCATATTCGGGTCTGCAAAGGTTTGTTTTGGGATTAATCATCCACACTGACAGTAAAACAGTTTGTCTCTGTGATACATTTGTGACCTCTTTTATTGTATTGAAAGCTTTAGTGAAAGGCATTTTATTTTTCATTCATGTCACCAGAATTTAACAAGATCGTGATGTGTCATTATGTAATATTGGTTTAAATATAATCCATTGTAACTGTTGGATAAAGTAGTAAAGAAATGCTATGATATTTTTCTTTCTTTTCAACATGGCTCATAATGTGCTGATGCTGCCAACATAAAGGGAATTATTTGACATAACGGGGAATAAATTTAGCTTTTTAGGCATTATCGAGTGTGTTTATCCAGAAAGGCCAATACTAAAGCATGGACATTTGAAAGGCTTTGATTGTAGAATTACCCCATGGTTTAGGCGCCAAATATAGATTTTCATGAATGTTTGCTGATGTTGAGAAAATGGTCAAAACAAGTTGTCCTTAAATACAGTAAACACTAATATGTTTTGAAAACCCTCTGATGCAGTGATAGTCTTTTGCTGTCAGTCCACAATTGAAAATGACTTGATTATAGTACTACTTTGTCTGTGTTGTTTGTTCATTTGGCTATTTATTTATTTGAAAGCAGAGTATCTTCCAACTTTATGATTGAATGCAGCTTCAATTCATCCTGTGAGTGGCGTGACATTAACTCCTTCTGTCCAGTGTGCTCAATAGAGTTTATATAGGCAGCTTGGCATGCTTTGCACTCTGGAGAACCTTCTCACAGCCATTTGCCAGATATCAGGGATTTCGTTACGATTCATCTGCCTAACACCTCTGACTAAAATTTTAGCCTTAACACTCATTTTGTAGATATATAGAGAGAACATTGTCATAATCTGTACATTTGCTATCAGGGCTCTTTTCCCCCAAATGGGCGATGCGGTTCATCAGTAGACATGGAAACTTGCTTGAACACTACCAATGTTTTTGTTTTTGAAATTTCATCCTGGCTTTTTCTGAATGCAGGACCAGTCTTCATGCATCTTAAAATTTGGAATATGTGTGCTTGAAATGCCACCATGATTGTCCACTTGCCCTCACATAGCCTACACAAGATAACTATTGATCTTGTCATAACATATGAATAAAGCTCATCTTGGTTTACCGTTGTCTGCAGTAACTTTTTTGTCTTCACGATGTCTAACAAAGCAGTATGCCATGAGCCAGAACCCTGTGTCCATTGATGGTATGAAATGAGGAGCAAATGCTTCTAAATAAACCGAATTACTGTTTATACATTATAAGCAGAGAAAGTTGTGTAAAGGTTGTATTTGTATTATTAGTTTATTGAACAGGGACAGTCCACATACATATAAACTGCTGTTGATGCACCGTGGACAGGTGTTGCAAAGTCACCATGAAAATAAATGATTATATTTAAAAAAATAACAAATTAATAAAATAAATTGAAACATGCAAAGATAGAGATTCAATACAGGACATGCCAATTAAAACAGTATATAGCGAGCCATGGCGTCACTTTGTTAGAAAAAGTGGCATAATTTTATCAGCATAGCATAAAACAAAATATGTACCTTTATGCACAGAACGAGCACACAGGGATGGAGGTCAGAACATGACATAAGTAAAAAAACAAAAAATGCTTAAATACAGGAATAAATAAAGGAATTCATACAATAAAAAATAAATGTATAACTAAAAAGATTAAAGTTCAGAATAAAACAGAACACGCATTATTACATGTCTTTAATGTATTTCTACATTTATTTTCATTTTAATGTATATATTTATTTATTTCTGTATCTGTGTAAACCTTTATATATACAGTCTATGGTGTAAACCCATAATATACGTAGAACCCCAGGCGGTAAAATGATCGCGAGAGATGTCCAGGATGCAAAGGGTAAGTGGATGATTAGAGTCAGAGGGTTGGTGGTTTGATTCCCAGCATGGCAAAGGGACTTTTGCTATGCTGGAAGAAAATGTCTCCCTTTCTTAAAGCAGCGTCCGCAGCGCAATGACAGTTGAGAGCAACTCTTTACCTAACTTACAAAAAATGCTGTAAACGCCGTTTACCTGTGAAACTAGGTCTAGGGTGCATTTCATTCATAAAAACCTCATGCGAGGTTAGTGCGGTGCTTACAACACAATCTCTGCGCAGGACTATTTTGTATTCGATCAAACATCCTGAATTAGGGAATTTTCTAAATTTCAATAACTATTGGCAATTTGAATTAAATATATTTAAACCCAATATTAGAATAATAAAAAACGCAAACTATCTCCGCCTTTTCGGTGTGTCACGCTATTTAAATGCAGTGCACCGTGGCTGTGGTTAGCTGCTATCTGACCTAGCTTCCTGCCCAGCTGAAAGTCAGCATCACGCCGCTCCTCCCAATAGGAAGGGCGCATCCCGGATAGATAGCTAGCTGGCTAGCTGTACTAAACACAACGATGGCAGTTAACCTCAGCAAAAACGGCACTGCATTAACAGCTGCATTTAAGGAAGTGGTGGACGAAAAATCCAGTACGAACTGGTAAGTAGCAGCATTAAAAAAACAAAACTACAACATTTGCACATTGTAGGAGGCATTTTGTTAGCTTCAGTTTTGGCTAGCATTGTCGTCAAGTAAGTTAAGGTATCCTTACGTTGGATAAACTTAATACGGGACTAAATGTTACTTTGTTAATAACAGGAGGCTTCTACGTATTACATTTAGCGATAAAGTTGAATTAAGTAAGATTTTATTTTCTCACATTTGCCATTACGACGTATGTTAACGTAGCTAACTGAATAGCTAGTAACATTGTTAATAAGCTTGGTACACTGAAAACCGACAGGCTAAACACTACATTATTTGCATGTGATTTATTATCATACTTTGATACAATTGGATCGTACAATTAAATGAACAGGTTGATAGCTATCTCGCCCACTTCCTGGTGAGATATCAGAAGTTAAATCCAGGAACTTCCTCTTTGATGCAGTAAATGTATTTGCCTTTAGGCTGAGTTTAACCTGTTGATGACAGCTTCTGTGTTTAATGATGACCTGAATTAATTAATCTCGCGGAGAAATTGCCCAGGGATCCCGGCAGGCTCCATATTTAGTCAAAAACGTGTCTGTTAAATGTGTGCCACTTTTCACTCAGCCACCGCCTAACACCACAACTTGCTTTGGGGGTTTTCTGAAATGATGCTGACAGGAAAAGCAGCCATCAATCATCGAGTAGTTTCAGTGTGAGCCACTTCCACTTACCTAGCTCTATGTTTGCGTTATACTCTTCTGATCTGAAATACAAACACTTGCAAGGCCACTGAACATGAATGAACATGCATTGGTTCTGGTTTGCATTGTTATTACAAGAACTCTGGGGATAATCATGTTGAACACAATAAAGCACATGGCTAATAAAAGCGAATATCATGAGTGGAGTTTGTGTATAAGAACAAGCCAAATGATGATTTGTCTGTGAGCATCAATGGTTTTCTATTAAATGGCTTAACATCTTCACTGCAGTACCAAGTCATATCTGTGTGACATCAGATAGCAGCTGTAACCAATGATAAAATGCATCATTGATACATAATGGGTTAAACTTCTGATAGTAAATGATCATGAATAAACATATCCCAAGGCTCGTTATTTAATGACTTGCTTTGTTCAGCCAACAATCCAACACATATTTAGTTTAGCATCATTTACAACACAGGAAAGCATTGCCACAAGTCACTCTGGTAAGTGTTTGTCTCCTTAATATTTAGATGAATATGATTTATGTAGCATTTCCCTAATATTAACTCCAATACAGAAATGAAATGGTTGATATTCTGGGCTCCCTCAATAAAAACATCCTCCCCTCTGAACCTTGGAGTGACCTTCAATATCGCTTTTAAATGTGATAAGCAGGTCAGCACCGTAGTCAAATCCTGCTTTTTTTAAATGAGACTATTGGCCAAAACCAAGTCGTTTTTATCTTTTAAAGACCTAGAAAGGGTTATTAATGCCTTTGTTACCTCAAGACTGGATTATTGCAACGCCCTATACGTGGGTATGGACCAGGCGTTAATTAGACGCCTGCAGCTAGTCCAAAACGCAGCTGCGTGTCTTCTCACTGGCCACAAAAAGCGTCACCGCATCACCCCAATTCTGGCTTCCAATTCGGTTCCGAATTGATTTTAAAATCCTTTTATTTGTTTTTAAAGCACTAAATGGGCTGGCTCCTGCCTATATAGCCAAACTCCTCCATCGCTACACCCCAGCCAGAGCTTTAAGGTCTGCTGACCAGCTATTGCTGATCGTGCCCAAGACCAGGCTCAAAACCCGAGGGCACCGAGCCTTCGCAGCAGCTGGCCCCAGGCTCTGGAACACTCTGCCCCTCCATGCGAGGTCGGCCCAGACCCTAGGGGTTTTTAAATCCTCACTATAGACTCACTTATTCTCCCTGGCCTTCTAGTCAGAGCTGAGCACGACTCATGACATTTCCCTGTGTTTGATTTTTATATTTGCTGTTGTAATTTATTGTCTTCTGTTTGCGATTGTAGTAATGTTATTTATTTTATTTGCATGGACAGCACTTTGGCTCGACCACAAATCGTTTTAAAAATGTGCTATATAAATAAAACCTGATTTGATTTGATTAAACATGGGAAATGTTCTTTTAGAAAAAGGGCTCAGTATAAACTAGGTATCCATTTGTGAAGTGCTGCTGATCCTTTTTGTTTCACATTTAGTATCGAGGAAACGTCAGTGAAATCTTATCTGGTGCCGGAACACACATCCTGTCAGGATTACTGACATGGCTGATGTTAAATGGGATTTAAACGGCAGCTACATAGTATTTACACGAACACCCTACTTCTGTAAATGTACCCTGTTGGAAAGAGGCTTAAGAGTGATCAAAACAATCCAGTGTTTTGAATGAAATGGTGCACAACATCAGCCTGTGGAACAAACTGTGTTCTGCCTGCCTGTGTGATCTGTTCATCTGGTATTTTAATATCCTTAATCCGGTGTTTTCCACAGGGCCTTGTTCACCTACGAGGGAAACAGTAATGATATCCGCCTGGCAGAGAAAGGAGGTGAGTAACCGAGCTGAAATAGTTATCACGGTTTTATTATCTCAACATGGTAATATGTGTGCCGGAATTTCGTTGTCAGCGTACAGCTGGAATATCTGCACAAAAGGAGTGCTTGCCTCTGCTTTCTCACCCAGACATTTGTAAGAGGAAAAATGTCCACAGTTACAAAACCAACCACAGTAACCACAATGTTTATGCTTCAGATGGAGGACTGGAGGAGTTGGTTGAGGAGTTGAACAGTGGAAAAATTATGTACGCTTTCTGCCGGGTCCAGGATCCAAATTCTGGCCTCCCTAAATATGTCCTCATCAACTGGGGTGTGTGTTACACTTAACTATCCTGTATTTGTTTGTCCTCCTTTTTAAGTGGCCATCCCTTAACTTGTAGAGTATCTCTTTATGTTTCAGACTGGGGAAGGAGTAAAGGACGCCAGGAAAGGGCAATGTGCACATCATGTCAGCTCCATGGCTACTTTCCTCAGGGTAAAACTCTACACATTTGACTCAAATCTAGTTTTAATATGCATTTGAATGTCTACTTCTGTCTGTTTATGTTTGCGGAGGTTATTTTTTATTCTAAATGGCATGTTGTTGATGCGTTTTAAGCTGGACTTTAAAACAGAAACGCTATGAGAATGTTGCACAGCTTACTGTAAAAATAAACAGCTTTTCTGTGAGTTATATCAAACCAGCATACAGTGCATGTAAACAAACCATTGTGTGGTGCATGCATAGACCAAGATAACAATTGTAGGTGTTTCCCCCGTGAATTTAACTTGTATTCCCTGCTGCTTCAGGGAGCCCATGTAACTATAAATGCCAGAGCAGAGGATGACGTGGAGCCCGAGGTGATCATGGAAAAGGTGGCCAAAGCTTCAGGAGCGAACTACAGCTTCCACAAAGAAGCCCCCAGCCGCTTCCAGGACAGCGGTCCTCAGGGTCCCGTGGTATGCAGCGCATGCATTTCCTGCCTTGTGCCCTTCGGTTTGCTTTTGTTCCACGCTAGAAAGATAAGCAAAGGGCTAGATCTTAACTAGGCTTCATCATCTAAAAGAAAGGGTTACTCTTTGTTTTGCCATTCATACATGCTTCAAAATAAAACATTTGGAAATGGCTGGCCAATAAGGAAGGCCACAATACAATGAATGTAGTGTATCATGCTTTGGTTCAGAGCAAGCAACCATTGGTTTGTATTTGATAGTCATTAAAAGATCAAAATATTAGATAGTTACAAAATGATAATGAAATGTATTTTCCTTCTTGTAGGGCTCAGTGTACCAGAAGACCAACGCCATGTCTGAAATTAAAAGGACCAACAAAGACAACTTCTGGGCTCAGACAGAGGTAAGCTGCTGCTGCTGCTTCTGACTAAAACATCATGAGTGTCAGAGTACCTCAATCATCTTTAAAAAATGACTCTCGAAGAAATGTGTTCTTTTAATGTAAGATGCTTTGGATTCATTGACTCCAAAACCACTCTTGAAATTGCAGAATCTGCAAAAGTGCAGGAGTTTTTAAGACATTTGACACATATTTTCATTTTTCTTAAAAGCCTTCAAAAAATACAAGGCATGCATCGTATTCTTAGTCAGCGAAGGCATTGTTGTAACCTTTTCCTTTGTCTGCAGTTTTGGCTCATCCCCTTACCTGTCACAGATAGAAAGTGGTGCTCATTGCCTTGCACTTTCACTTGGATAAACTATTCTGAAATCAAGCTTTTCAGTGGCTGTAAGGCAAATGACCGAGTTCATCGCTGACCTTGTTGGTCCGTTTGGTTTTTAGAAAGACGAGGAGAAACGACGCAAGGAGGAGCGAGCCAAAGCAGACGATGAGCGCCAGCACCTGGAGAAAGAGAGGAAGGACCGAGAGGCCAAAGAGGCAGGGCAGAGGGAGAAGAGGGACAAGGAGAAGGCGTCTCAAATCGACGAACAAAAGTAGGTATCAGCCGATGGAAATACACAAGGCCAGTTTAATGTAGCACATATTGAAGGGTTGGCATTACCAGTGGTCGACAAAGTAAAAGTACCAATACCACAATGTAGAAATACTTACAATTTAAAGTCCTTCTTTCAAAATGTTGCTTGCGTTAAAGAATAAAAGTTAGCATCAACATGTACTTGTGGTACAAAGAGTATGGTTACTCATTCAGCACTGGCTTATGTCAAAAAGATATATATTATAGTACTGTAATATTTTTGTTGATGTGTTCAACACTTTCCTGTTGCAGCAAAACAAATGTATCTTAACCTCTTAATAGTAGTACATAATACATGTAAATAACTATTTATCTCTGAATTATAAGTAGCAGGAAATGGGCTTGCTCAGGTGAATTAAAAGTACTTCAACATTGTACTTAGCTAGAGCACATTTAAGTTCATGTTCTTAGTTACTGTCCACCACTGCAAATGGCGTGTATATATATTTAATATTTGTTCTTATTTGTTCGACAGGAAGTACCAGCAGAAGCAGGATTCAACCACTAAAGAGCAGGAGAAACAACGCTATGTGAGTGAAGGACAAAATGTCGCTCTGAGTTAATGTGTTTCAACTGCAAGGAAGTGTCAATGTGGACTGGTGTGAAATGAACTTTCCTATATAGCGTTTCTATGATCATGCATGTAGTTAGAACCGTTTTGGTCGTGCACACATTTCATTTAGTTAGAAAGGTAGATGATGTCAGCAGTGTCAACATTGGTATCGACATCATCAGGAGGAGGAGAACCAGGCAGCCCAGACGAAGGGAATCAAGAGAGGTGAATCTGTGGAAAAGGCCAACGTGAGTTCCCCTTCCTGAAAGTGCTCTCTTCTGGCCAAACTACTTCCTGTTCTCTCGCTTATCTCAAAACAAGTTCTAGTGTCTTCGAAGCTCAACGTAACACACCTTCCATTTTCCAGCCTTTACTGCATGGTGTCTCCTTTCTCTGTGATCACTAACGGAAAAAGACATCTGTCTGTTGTGTCCTTTTTTTCTCGGCAACACTTCCCACTACATTATTAATAACCCGAGGCTCTCTAATTCTTATTGTTCCTATTGTGGCTTCTTTTTTTCCCAGGAGGCGGCTTCTCTCATCTCTCAGCGCGCTTCAAACCCAAGAGAGATGTTCAAGCAGAGAGAGAGAGGAATAACTCCCAGTGACTCTGACGTCCCCTCTGTTCCCCCCGTCAGCCCCCAGCCAGGTACCAACCTCTACATATAATCTGTTAGCTTTAAATGTCTCAGCCCTTCCTGCCATGAACAGGGTTTCTGCTAGAGGAGATTTCCGCCCCATGCTGTCTTTTTCATAGCTCTAACTTTCCTTCAGACTTCTTTTTTGTGTCATACTTAACGCAGTGCCTCCATCATGTGGCGTCTTCTCTTCCTCTGCTTAACCGGTCTGCACTTTTTCCCTCTCGTCCATTTCTTTTTGGACTTTTTGGTGGCTCCGTATGTGTCTCTGCTTAGGGCGTCTGCAAAGCCCTTTCCTGGCTAAGCCGGGGTATGAAGCTGAACGAGCCGAATCCCCTCAGCGCCAAGCTTCTCCTCTGCCAGCCGGCTCCGCCTCTCCTGTCCGTGCCACAGGTGTGAGCTTAGACACACACACACACACACACACACACACACACACACACACACACACACACACACACACACACACACACACACACACACACACACACACCAGGGTTTTTGCTAGGATTTTTTTTCTCGCCGGTCAAATGTCCGGACAGAATTTATTTTACCGGACAAATTTGAAAGTTACCGGTCATGTTTTAATAATAAGAATTGTGTCGCAGAGTTTCCGTCAGCAGGTAATTACAGGACTCTGAGCGGATATGCTGATTTTTAAAACTCAGTTCATGGGGCTCATTTTTATATTGCTTCAGTTTATAATCGTAACAGATCGAAAGTTCAGATTAATTTTTCAATAAATGATTCCACAAACAACACAATTATTACATTCAAACAAACTACTTGTAGTAGATGAAGTACATTATTCAAAAGTTTACATTAACTTTGGATAATAACACGGGAGAAACGGAGCCTCTCTTTTTCCTCTCTCCTGACAGCCCGTCAGTTTCTCATGCAGCGCGCTAAACAGTGGGCGGGGCTTCAGGTGATCATGCAGAGCTGCGTGTCTCCATCAGACTCAGCAGCTGATCTGATCTCTCTCTCGGGTCCGGTTACACTTCACTCGCGTTTATGTCCATATCGATCAGATCCAGCTCTCCTGATCGGCCTTTATAGAGAGCACCGATCAATCTGAGCATCCCTAATTATTACCAGACATTTTGACCGGCAGGTTTTGAATTTACCGGTTTTTATTAAATTGTACCAGCTAAGAACCAGTAATTACCGGCTAACGGAAACCCTGACACACACACCTACACGCAGTTATACAAGTGGAAAGAATGCATACACAACATATTGGGTGGCATTCTCATACTTCACTAAATGCCTCATTTCTCATCGTTTCTGTGTCTGATCATCTTCATAATCCTTGTAATCACAAACATCATGAGTCATGCTTCCATTCAACACACTTTGTTTCCCTAAGATATCAGATTATGTGTTACTCCTCAAGTCTCTCTGTGAGTTGGGCGGGGCTCTCCTGCCTGTGTGGACCTGTGAGTGTGTTCCCTGTGTACATGCATGTCTGTGCTTGTGTTTTGGGTGATAAGAGCCTGATGTGGATGACGGACAGTCCAGGTGTGAGTATGAGGAGCATGTGGAACAGCAGGAGGAGCAGGAGGAGGCCCCTCTGCCGCAGGAGCAGGTTGAAGGTGGGGCTCATTTCACATCACACCACCCTCACTGTTAAGCATCAGCATTGCAACCCTCCCATCTGCATCGCATGAAACATTTTGTATGTTATACACATAATGTTCCCTTCACCTGACCTGTCAGGATCAGCTGCTGCTGCTGCCCCCTGCTGGTTATTAGACAGCACTGACCGTAATGTCTCTTTTCAGAGGAGGCACCAGCTGCCCACATCCAGGTGGCTCCTAAAGAGCCTGCTCAGGTGATTGTTTACTCACCTTTTAACAGGAAATGCAATGTTTTCTTCCTTCATATCAATAATTCTGAAATGCATCTTTATTCCAGCCCGAGGTGGAGGAGAACAACGTCGAGGAGTTGACTCCTGATGAGACGCCGGACAAAGGCGCCTGTGCCAGAGCCCTGTATGATTACCAGGCTGGTGAGCTTTCTTTGTATACTACCCCGTAACAACAATCAATCAACATTGTTTTGGCAGTTAACCTTTTTAGAAATAAATGTTGTGGTCAAAAGACTCTCGCTTGCTGCCCACAAAGGGAGGCTGGCACCTGTGTTATGGCTGCGGCCTAACAGCTGATTTACATAACCACAATAACACAAAATAAAATTCAGATCTCACTCTATTATTGTGACCTACTTGAATACATTTAAGTCTGGTGATGATGAAGATGATACCAGAGAAAAATGCGGCAGCCGAATTAAGGCTTTTTTTCCCCCAGAAGATTTTTATTTTGAGGCTGATGATAACATCTGACGACAACCATAAAAAAGAGAAATCACCTTTTGGCATAGCCGTTAATAAAATGCCACATTTCTGTACATTTTCTTTGGACTTCAAGACGACAGAATAGCTTATTTTAAACGTTTAAAATTAAGCTGGTGAAAACTATCGATTGGGACCGAAATGATAGTGTATTCCAGTGACTGCTATATATGTCAACTATTATTACGTTTGCATTGTGGGAATGATAGTCTAATAATCGTTAAAATGTGAATATCATGAAGTATCTTTCCTGCCATTGATGAGAATCTGCTCTTCTCCTCCAGCTGACGACACAGAGATCTCGTTCGATCCCGACGATATCCTCACCGGCATCGAGATGATAGACGAGGGCTGGTGGCGGGGCTACAGCCCAAACGGCCATTTTGGAATGTTCCCAGCCAATTATGTGGAGATGATGTAGCCCCGCCCCCAACCCCACCTCAGCATCATCGCACTGGCAGCTCCCGGAGAACCTCTGCAGGAAAACAACACGCTGCACACTCTCCTCCCATTGAGCTGATCAGGATGAAAACGGAGCGTCGTGGACCAATGAAACGTGATCGTGGGCCAGAAGCTTTCTAAATCCCTCCTCTTTTCAAGAAAGCAATTCCATTTAATTGTTGATGTTGTGAGCGACTGATGGCATAGTTTAGGGATTTGCGAAGACCAATACTCCCTCCCTATCCACCCTAAATTCCATTTCCTTTCCTTTAAATGTGATGCAGTACATTAACAGCCTTTTGTTAAGTCTTAAATTTAGCACTTGTCGTTCACATTCCTTACAAAGTGACTTCAGTTTCTTTTCAGGTATACTTTTTTCGTTACTTGTAGCAAATGCTTCTGTGCATTTCAAGAAAAATAAAGATGGCGGTACCAGCTGCAGTGTAATTTTTTGCCTTGTTTTTTGCCTTTCTTTACCAGCAGACTGAACTTTTTTTTTTCGTGATTTATCCTGTGTGAATTTCAAACCATGTTTTAGTACTGGTCTCACTGTGTTTGAAGTGAATATTTAAAAATAGAACAAAAAGAAATCCCGATGTTTGCTGTGCTCTGGATGGATTTAGTTGGGAATGCATAAAACGGTTCAGTTCCCTTTAACTGTGAGTGTATAACGGTTGTTTCCATTTCATGTCCGTCTTCATCTGAACCAGAGTATTTCAACATATTTAACGTTTCAGGGACAAGCTGAAGAGAAGAGATCATGCGTCACCATTATTTTACTTTGTTTAGATCTCGCTGGTCTGAGGTTGAGTGCATAACAGAGATATTGTTATGGTGCCATAATGACGGGAAAGTAACATTTTAATTGAAATCGTGCGAGTTCCCTGTTTTGTCATGGAATACACAAGTGGCCCTTTGAAACTTTGAGGGAAAACAATTATTGATAAACAAAAGGGCATCATGTATCCATTATTGTTTCAGAGTATATTGTAATGCAAAGACATTCTTCATAATAAAATAAATAATCAAAACCACGATTTTGTTTTTTCTCAGATCATTGCAGTGCATACATTTCATCAAACCTTGACAGAACAGCAGGGATTTTCTTAGGTTTAACAGGAACTCAGATGTATACACAGATTCACTATGAGCTCTTCAATCAGTTTCCTGGAATTAAACAGCTGGGGAATTCACCGCTAATGCATAGGTTTCATTTTCACACCATCATCTGATTTCACCTCACCCACGTCCTGCAGGTTCATCTCTGTTCGCTTGAATTACGAGAGATGTGTCCTACTCATTTAAAGTGATTAAATATATGACAAACCTGCATTTTTAATACTTTGTTTTGAAATGTTCTTTTAGTTACAATAAAGCAAAGACATACACAATATACAGTAAGTGTGTCCCCGAAACCTTTACATGGCGTACAAGAGAAAAAAAAGAAGAAAACAATAGTTAATTTTAATATATCTTTAAACAATTTGGAGATCTGTTACTCGCTTGCTTTGTTACATTATTACATTACATGTTACTTGTTAGACGCTTTTATCCAAAGCGACTTACATACTCAATACAGTAAAGTACAGGAGTAATTTGGGGTGAAGTGTCTTGCCCAGGGACACAACGACATGCTGACTGCAGTGGGGTTTGAACCTGTGACCTGTGATCCGAACACCTACGCACAAGCCACTGCGCCACACGCCTCCACCTTTTTCCCATCACAAATATATTTTCTGGGGTTTTTGTTTACTTACACATTTTGAATGTGCAAATCAAACATGCCTGCAGAATAAAGCTCCCTAAGAAACACACTTTGAAGTCGTAGGCATTCAGTAAAGTTTCTGTAAAGCCTTGTATTAAATTGTCATCTTTACATAATTTATTATAGTGCACTTTCAATACTTCCAGAATATTAGTTTCAGCTTGTATGAAATTGTGTTTTTAAATGTAATTTAATATTAGCTTGTCACTAAATGAATCAACTTATTATCTGTATTTAGTTTCAGAGTAATTTCCTTTTCCACCTACACTATCTAGAAACGGGTATTACATAGCTTTCCCTTTTTAACACCTTTAACGCTCAATCAAATGGTTGCAGATGTACTTCTGTTAGTGTATTTGTATCCCTAAAACAAAAACAACTCTGGAATTCTGGAAAACTTTGTTCAAGTTATGACAGTCTCTCACCATGACTTCAATCTGACTCCAGTTACAGATTGTTCCCAGGATAGTGACTGAAAATTCACAATATTTTCTATAATCTACATCGCACTGCCCTCATCTCAACCTTATGTCGGTGAAAGTCTGAAATGAATAGCTGGGGATTTCTCGATCTCACAACTGATGTTTTTGCTCAACGGCTCTCCACATTTGTTATCGCTTGCAGGGGATAGAAGAGATCAAAGCTCGGCAAAATATATTGTCACAATTAAGTGGAATCAAAAGGAATTTCCTATTTAGCTCATTGTACAACTATGAATATATGTAATTCAACAAGTTCAAATAGAACAAGGCAAGGCAAGTTTATTTATATAGCACATTTCAACACAAGGCAATTCAAAGTGCTTTACAGAAGTGAAAGACATTAAGAGCATTAAGAAACATATCATGAAATGACATTTAAAAACACTAATTTCAAAGAAAAGATACATGAATTAAAGTTACAGTGCAGTGTGAGATACACACATCTGAAATCTTTAGCTCTGACACAATCATTGCTAACTTTTTAGCAGAAATAGTTTTCTATCACCTCCCTTTCGTTCTACTTTCTTGTTTAACTTGTCCTTTAGTTATTTTAAATGTGTCATGCTAAATGAACCCCCCTTTGGAAAATTCAAATCTGACCCCATGGTATATCTTTTAGTTTTCGCCGAAACTATTCCTCAGAACACACACATTATCTTTGCAAGTTTGTCTGCATTCCTCATGAAGTTCACTGTTTTCACATTTAAGAAATGAATCCGAAGTGTTAGATTAGATTAACATATTGTGTTACCTAGATTAGATGATTCATTTCTATATTTTACATATATAATTGTGTTTATATGCTGTTTGAACACAACAGTTTTGCAGAGATTCTTGTTACTCATCTCAAAAAGGAAAAACATAACTTTTTTCGTATCAATCAAAACAAAAAAAATCCCTCCTGAGGTTTGAACATTTTGTAGATATTCGGTTATTTTGACATTTAAATGTTAATCATTTTTTAAATGTCATAGTCTATCCGCAACAGATGGGGGAATAGGGCATCCCCCTTTTAGTTCAAAAACAAGGGGAGGAAATGGGGATAGTGTCGAGCGCAGCTTTATCAACCGTCTGTGTTTTTATCACCGGAGATCTGGGTCATTTCACTGTAAAAGGAAGATAAGGGGAGAATACAGATAGGGTTAAGTGTGACTGCACGAGAACATAAAAGGATGTGAAATGATAGATCTAATATCTTCTTGGATAACATATGAAATTTGTAGGAAAGTAACTTGATATTCTCCCTATGACCATAAAGAACATTAAGTCTTGAAACAACTCCCTCTGACTCATAACTGTAAGAGGAATAGGTGGTGACCGTTTATTACAATTTCCACTCATTTCTAGTACTTCTGCATTTTGCTGGCATTTTATTTTTAACCAATATTTTTTCATGCAATGACCATTAGGAAGCATTTTAAAGAAGTAGTGCTTCACCTCTTCCTTAAATGTAAGGTTTAATTCCTTGCAGCTATCAGCCGGTTTCAAACCTTTTACTTATTCGACTCATTTACCTACATGTGTTTACTCTAGATATCAGCTGTAATGAGTCAAACATCTGCCATTAAAGCATGGAAACGTGTCACAGTAGAGGCACAACATACTAATGTAAACCTGGAAAGTACCATTATAGGGTCTCTTTAAAACTCGTGCCGTTACAACAGCAGATTTTTTCTATTTTACTTACTTACCTTACTTTTGGTTTTGGGTTTAAAGCTTTCATTTAATTGTTTATTTGAATGTCATGATACCCGCAAAAATGCAATATACACTAGAGCCGTTAACTCATTCAAACCAGTTAGTTATAAAAGTTAGTTTTATTATAAGGGCTGAAACTGTTGCCCCCAAAATATAACTCCCATATATGTGTTTTTGAGCAAACACTTGCTTTGTTGGTTTTTCTTTTTTAAACTTAAAGGTCCCATGTCATGCTTTTCTGGTTATTACCCGTCCCCTTGTGTGTTATGAAGGTTTTTATGCATGTAAACGGTCTGCAGAGTCACAAACCCTCAAAGTACACCCTGTAGCGAGTAAAACTCTAACACAGAAAAGACCTGTCTATGCTGCCCCAAAATGCCTCGTTGGGGATTTCTCTTTTTCCATTGTTTACTTCTTGGGTATAGTGACGTATTTCGGGTATAGTGACGTAACGTAACGTAACATTTAGACCAATCTGCGGGGCCGTTACGTCCGCGGAGCCGTTACGTTTGGACCAATCCGCGGACTTCCTCACACCCACAGGCCGTTTCTCAATCTCGAGGATACTGGCTTCCAAGCCAATATTTCATGGAGCTCCAACAAGCCGTTTAGGACAGAGAGTGAATACACATGCTATACAGAGATGCTGTATGAGAAACCAATGTGAGTTTGGAAAATTGCACAATATAAATGTATTTTAGTAGACCTCAACAATGGAATTATGATCAGTAGAAATGGCCATGTCATGGGACCTTTAATTCAAATTCACAAACAGGTTCCTTTTAGTGCTTACTCATTGTGATACTTCATACTTTGTGTTGTGCTTCTTAGAAATATTTCCTTTAAACACTTTATCAAACAGAAAATGATTATTCATTAGCCAGCTCCAATATGCTTAATCAGCAATGATATGAACTGATAACAGCCGTGCACAGCCGGGCTTCCTTCATTTGACAACATTTTGGAAATGTTATTGTACTAAACCTTTAAAGGGAAACAGTTAAATGTTGGTTTCACTTCCCCAAAGTGAGCTATTTTGGTGAATTTGAGTCTATACACTGAAGGTGACCAGACTACAATCATTGGTTAATAAACTGTATTTATCATATCATGGAAGCTGTATGGAAGGAATGTGTTTGTATTCTTTACATACTTGTGTGCACAATACATTTTTTTTAAACATAAGTTTCATCATCTTCATGTTTATTTTTCAGGAACTGGATAATGAACTACAAAGTGAATATTGCATCAGAAACAATGTCAGCCTATGATATCAGATAATGTGAGATGTGAATAACAAAAGAAAGGACTCAGTTTCCCAGACTCATTTGCTGCGGTGCGAGCAGAACAACCAATGAAACTGTTGCGTGGAGACAGCTTCCTGTTTGGTGGTGTGAAGTTGAAGAGAGCCCTGCATGAATTACTGTTACTAAACACTGTCAGACAGAGAGCAGCAGACCACTTCTGGAAATGGGTGAGAAGAGCTTTTAACTTTATTGAAGAAAAAATACTCTTATTTACTGTTGTATGTAATTGTATGTATTGAATATTGTGGTATATACTGCATGTATAGACACTTAAATTGTTACTAATGTAGTTTATACGATATTCTGAAACTGTCTGTTTTTGCAAAATGAAGGCAAATATATTAATAATCAAGAAAACAAACTAAATTGATTTACAAAACCATAATGCTTTAGGAATTTATAATAAACTGCAAGTGCTAAAATGATTTCATCACAATATCCTGCCTGAGATCACATGATAAATGGCTAATGGATTGTTATTTGACAACAAAACAAACGGATAAAAGGAACCATCACTTGTTTGAATGCTCTTGGGTAAATAATACAGTTTGTCAAAAATATTTGTTCAACACACGGGAAATGGAGAAGTAAGAGGCTACTGAAAGCAGAATTAAAGGTTCAAGCCACAGCACAGGAAACAAGCGATCTCAAAAGAGAAGCATATTGGTTTTTGCACACAAGTTATATCAGTGTGGGTGGAGGGCGGCGAGGTTCAGAAAAAACGTCATTCTCAGAATCACATTGTATTCCCAGGGCTTGTAATTTGAATATCCTTTCCTCATTTCTCACAAAATGCATTAGTGTGCTCCTCAATGTTGACACATGCATTAGACACGAGATTGAGTAGTACAATATTGCTCAATATCTCATATTCTAATACTAGAAACATAACAAGTGCAGTGTTGTTTATATAAAGCCCATCTGTCCACGTGTTACCTATAAACAAGGAATGATAAGTAGTAATGCTTTAGGCTAAGAACATTGCAGTTTATTTTCTTAGATCACCTCGAATATCATAGTGTATGTGTTCTGATATCATACAGTGCAGCATACAAGTGGTTATGTTCACGAGCAGGAAGTGGTTTTGTAACCTGTGGTTTTTTATATCAAACTCAGTTGACAATAAACTCATCAGATTTCTATTTGCTGTGTTTATCTGTCATCCGACCATCAAGCAAATTACGCAAATAACGACCCAATCCCCAGCAGTGATGAGTTTCTGCTTTAATGTATTCCTCTGAAAGATATCTTTAAACCTGTTTTGCATTCAAGACTAACAATATTTCTTGTAATGAAGAAGTGCTTGCTTCCTCGACTGAGGTTCTTTGAATTCAGATGCACACTACTCTCAGTAACTGTCTTGTCTTGCTGTGTTTCTCATGAAGCTCAAGAGGATCAGAGTGAGACGTCACAACAAACAGCCTCCAGTGACGAAGACAAAGGGCCGGAGACGCAGGTGATAACCTCAAAAGTCAGTTGGCCGTCTGGCAGCAGTTTGGGCAATTTCCATCAGTTACAGTTAATCAGTGACTACAGACATGACTCCTCACAGAGAGCCATGCTTTTTGCTTTCATTTCCCTTTTTCCTGGTGAATTTGACACGTTGGCTCATTTTGTTTTAATAGTGTGTACAGTCGTTTCATCTTGATGGCTGATTGTGAAATGACTAACAAGGAATGAGTGTTACTTCTCTGTATCTTGAGAGGGTCACAGATCGCACGCACATCTCACCCCATCAGACACACCACAATATTTTCATTGCACATACAGAAACTGAGGAGCTTTTCGCAAGACGCTGTTCTGGTAACTGAATCAAGAAGTTACAATATGAGAGGCAGAAATTCGCTCATGAAATTTCCAGAGCTGATGCTAGATGAAAGCGCGGTGGTTTCTGTGGTGACCTCTGGCCCGCAGATAGCATCAATCCAGCACGCCACTGACAATCATTGTGAGAATCACATATCCACACACTGACATCAACATCACCCACACGGCTTTCCAAAAAAATGAAACTAGAGGAAATCAAGAGAAGGTCTCACAATGATATTCGGTGTATATAGAGCAGTGCTGGAAAATAATGAAGTACTTAACTAACGTTTTTAGGTACTTTTACTTGAGTATAACCTGAGTATTTGCATTTAATGCATTTTATACTTCTACTTCTACTTCTAATGTAATCTTCCATCCACTAAATGTATCTACTGCTAATACAGATTCAGATTATTAGGTAATACAAAAGATAAATAAACTTTGACAAATATAGGCTAAGATATCCTAATTCAATAAGCTTCATGTTCACTACAGTAGCTGTGGTGTAATCAATGTAATGTAACTAAGTAAATGATCTATTGTATTTAAGTAACACATTGAGGTAATAGTACTTTACGTAAGTCTTTCTACATACTTTATACTTTTACACCCCTACACTTTGTAGACAATGTTATACGACATTTATTTTATATAGTTTAGTTACTAGTTACATTCCATATTTATGTTATAAATACTAATACGACACACATTATAATGTATCATTATAGGTAAAGCTAGTAGTGTGTAGATAATTAAATTTACTATGTGCAACACTGCAGTGATGATTAATGCATCAATCATTTTAGTGAAATAATTAAAAAAAGATCTGGTGCTTAAATGGCTATTTTGCATAATGAGTACTTTTACTTTTGGAACTTGAAGTATTTTTAAATACTGATACTTTTTTACTTTTACTTCAGTACAATGTTGAATGCAGGACTCTCACTTGTATATGAGTATTTTGTACAGGGTATTGCTGATACTTTTACTCATACTTACTAATAATCTTCTTCAACCTCTGAATTGAATATGATTCTGAAATGGGCCTTAACGCATAACACATACTTTTATTCTTTGGGAAATTTTGGTATATTTGAATGCCGAAACTTTGTTTAATTTGACTATAGTAAGATATTCAATGCAGGGCTTGCCAGTATTGCTGCTTTTGACTTTTTCTGCCACCTCTGATATAGTGAAATGTGCAAAGGGGAACAGTGTAATGTCTGAGTGCACACATTTCCTGTTGGCAATCGATCCAAGCAACATTTAGCATTTTAAATAAATGCATCCCATTCTTTAGATTTTAGATGCAGCTGCAAACTGAATTTCTTGCCATGTTAATCAGCCTTACAGTTCTGAAAATGAAGACAATTTTAAGTGGTGTGAAATTGAAACATCCCCTTTCAGATGACTCAGAATAGCATCAGAGAAGCTGTTAGCTGGGAGGAGCGGTGGGGATCTGCTGAACTGTGACTCAGTCGGTGCTGCTTGGTTAGAGGCCTCCACCTTCACTATTACTCACTCTAGAGGCCTACTTCTCGGAACCAGGAACCACATAGAGGAACTTTATTCAATATGAAACCACGTCGAGCTGTTTTGTTTTACAATGACTGCGACTGAAATAAAGCAGCTCTGGCCTGTGCTGATTCAAAGTAAACATATTGACACTGTCCATTGTGGTCTCTATTGACAAGCTATCACAATTCAGATTACAGAGTGGGCAGTTGTGCTCATAAAGACAGTTTAACAATATAGTTGCATTTATAAACAACCGCCAATTATTTCGAGCACTTACTGTATGTTGCACATTCAAAAGTCATTTTGAGAGATAAATTAAATGCACAATCACAAAATCTAACTTTTAAAGTCGTGCAACAAGTCTTCGTTCTTTTGTACTTCTTGAAACGTTTCTATCTGATGACTTTGTTTCTGCATGTCTTCACTGTTTCATTTCTCCTTTCTTGCAAACCACAAATAGTGACATTGTCAATTTCTTGTACTGCAGTTCCAAGTAGTCTGGGTTATAACGCTTGAAACATTTACATGTTCTCAGTATATTTAAATTGTCTTCAAAGTAACTGACCCTATTTCTGCAGAACAACAGCAAACATGCAACTAGTTCTTTCTTAGAAAATGACAAAGCAGCCTTAAAGTCTAGCTTCACAGTCAAAGTCTCACTTCTGATTTTGTAACAACACTTTAATGTCTTTAAAATCCTTCTTTTGGCTTATATTTGTTTTTCAAAGTGACATTTGCGATACCAGAGACTGACAACTCTAGACCAAAAACCCCAAGTCTGCTGCTTTCTCTCCAGACAGGATGTTTAGCGGTTATCTATTGAAAGTAGCGGTAAAACCTGCTCTCTGATTTAGATGTTTCCTATAAGACATTTGCATCCCATACGTGTGGCTTATTTCCCATCCATGACAATACCTTCAACTGTAAAACTGGTTTCTATTTCGGTGCAGTGGACTGTGTTACCACTTGATTTTCATACGGCATCTGTTTTCTCCTCGCCAGGCTTCTCCCCCAGTCATCGAGATTCAAGACTCAATGACTGAATGTGAGGAAGAAGCGAGGCCCGGTAAAGTGCAGATGGAGGAGAAGGCGTTTGTATCCAGTCTGCACTCCTTCATGAAGGACAGAGGGACTCCCATCGAAAGGATCCCACATCTGGGCTTCAAACAGAGTGAGTTCATTGGGGCGGGTCCTGCTGTTGAAGGAAAGACAATATTAACTTGGTATTTGATTGAAATTAATACTGTTTGTTTCCCCCAGTTAATCTCTGGAGGATCCACAATGCTGTGGAGAAACTTGGGGGCTACGATTCAGTAAGGATGTTTTACTCTTCTGTGGAATATTACTGTAATTACTGGCTGCTACATCATTCTTCTGGTTGTAACACCACTGTGCAACACATACGTTTTACAATGAATTGATGTTGTCACTGACTGCTTTTTTATTTACTTGTATACAGTGGTTGAAAGTAACTAAGTACATGTACTCAAGTATTGTACTCAAGTACCTTTTTGACATATTTGTACTTTGGAGTATTTCCATTTAATGCTACTTTATTCTGCTACATTTCAGAGGCAAATATCCTACTTTTTACTCCACTACATTTACTTAAACACTCACAGTTACTTTTTATTAACATGATATGCTGCTGATATGGTATAATGCAGTACTGTATACTAATCTACACAGTATTTCAAATGTGGTCCACCTTGACCAACTACAAGACTGTAATGATCTTAGATCTATAAAAACAGTCAACGTCAAAGTCAGCTTTATTGTCAAAATTACTACATGTGTTGTACATCCAGAAATCTTGAGATACCGTTTCCCGCAGTCCCACAGTGTGACATATATACAGGATAATAAAATAAACATAATAACAATACAATACTGTGATAAGATCAATTCCGCACAACGAGTACATCACTGTTGATACCTAAAGTATCTGTACTTTATATTATTCTGTAACGGGTCATTGTGCAGAATGAGTACTTTTACTTAAGTAAAATTTGGACTTTTACGTGTAGTCGAATATTTTAAGTCCAATAGTATTTGTACTTTTACTTAGTTAAAGGATCTGAGTACTTCTTCCAACACTTCATTTATATGCTCACTTTCATAATGCTACCATGGATGTGTAATTATTTTAATTAATGTGTTCTTGCCTCTTTATTTAATATATTAGCGTACACATTATATTTTTGCCTCTGATCCTCAACCTCCCTTTCCCTGTAATGTAGTAAATGTCCCGGCTGTGGAACCCATACATCATTTCTGATTCTTATCTTAGTTCATAGTCCTTTGAGTGTTGTGTGTTTGAGTCTACACGTAAGTGGAACATTACAAATATAGGTCAGGTGCAAGGTTTCAACCACAGTGGAGGACATGTAGCTCTCGCTGCTCTGTTGTCTTTGATGTTGACAGTGTGGGACCTTATAGTCTATGTGTCAGGGTGTTTGTTAAAATGGCATTACGGGTGGGATTGAGGCCCCAAACAGAGTTGACCCCTCACCACCAACATCTCCGCTGCCAATATAACACAATATAAGCCACCCACACATTGTGTACACTTTAAAAATGAAAGTGTCTTTGAAAAACAGCAGACATGGCATTTTAAATGTTAACCAGCCACCTCCCTTCCTCAAAATGGTTTTAAAACTAGAATTGAAAGCAGACCCTGGTCAAAGCACATGACACATCTGGGAAAGGAAAGCACACAATCACAGGGAGAAATAAGAAATAATATTCCCTGTTTATTATTTATCGTAATCATTCATCAAAACTACATTAAGAGCTGCTTTTAGAGTGTGGTTAATGTTGTGTGTTTTATATTTTAAGTTTGAGCTCTTCTGCGCCCCCTAGTGGCAGGAGGAAACTAAGCAGCCCTTTAGTTTAAACATGAGAAGACCACTGGGAAAATAAACCTTTATGTATCCTAACATAAGACAGTTTCTTCACACTTATTTAAATAGATTTTTTCCACCTTTTGTTGTCCAACAGGTGACAGCTCGACGTCTTTGGAAGAAAGTGTATGATGACCTGGGAGGAAGTCCAGGAAGCACCAGCGCTGCTACATGCACTCGCAGACACTACGAGAAGTGAGGGAGATTCTGTTTCTACCTTACCTGTCGTTACATCACAATAAAACTGAATTTCTAATCAGATATGTGTTTCTTTAGGTTGGTGTTGCCTTTTGAGAGACACATAAAAGGAGAGGCGGACCGACCTCTGCCTCCAAGCAAACCGCGGAAGCCATATAAGAGAAATTCGGATGGCAAGGTCACGAAGGTTGAGAAAAAGAGTAAACGGACTGAGTCGGAAAGAGACATGGATTCAGAGATGGAGGTAACATGTTATAACTATTCAAATGCATCATTAAAGGTCACCTATTATGCAAAATCCACTTTTTCATGTATTTTATACATCAACGTGTGTCCCCTCTGTGTAAAGAGATTCTGAAAGTTTCAGGAAAAAAGATTCTCTCTTTTTGTCCTGATCCATTTATATAAAAACCAGTCTGAAAATGAGCTGATCAGATTTTGGCCACTTTATGATGTCATAACGATTTTTTTGTTCACAAGGTAATTTCAGCCATTTCGATTGTGACACGCTCAGCAGCCGATTGATGCGCTGCAGAGGTTATGAGTATGCGCGGTCCTGCGGGGGAGAGGTCTGAGGATTTAAACAACTAAATTATTATTATTTTAATATATTTATTATGCAACACCCGCGACCCGACCCACATCATCTTTGTTTTACCCAGAACCGAACCCGGAAAACAGCGTTTGAAAAAATACCACCCGCAAATCACTTTAGTACCCGCGGGTACCAGACCCGATGCAGGACTAAATCTAAACTAACAGACAGAGAATCAGCACTTTTGAAACAGGGCTGAAACAGAGGGGATTATGGGATGCTGCAATGATCTGTTTGGTGTTTGGAGCCAAACACTTCAAAGATATGTTTTGTATATATCTGAGACCTATAATATATTGATGAAAAAGAGTATAATAGGAGACCTTTAACAGAAAGAAATATAGCCTTTTTGCATATAAAGTGTCCTAAAACATAATTTGTATCGCTTTGTAGGTTCTCACCCAAAGAAGTCCAGAGGCCTCCAGCCAAAGTGAAGCAGTGCTGCCTCCTCTCTGGACCTCCACCTCTGATAGACACCACCCAGACTGCTCTCCACCAAACAGAGCCACCACCAGCCTTTGCTCTCCTATCTATACCCACCTTGTCCAGGTCCCTCCATCCGGACCCTGGACCTCTCAAATCCCCTCAGCTGCCGGAGAGGTGATCTCACCCCTGGAGAAAAAGAAGCGTATGGCTCAGG
This sequence comes from Gymnodraco acuticeps, assembly GCF_902827175.1. Taxonomy (NCBI): domain Eukaryota; kingdom Metazoa; phylum Chordata; class Actinopteri; order Perciformes; family Bathydraconidae; genus Gymnodraco; species Gymnodraco acuticeps. Next base: position 1,485,612 of record NW_022991187.1, read on the forward strand.
CGAGTCTTAACCGGCCCTTGAGTCCTCAGAGAGAGGATAAAGAAAGGCCCTCCGTCATCCACTGCTCCCAGTCTCCAGCCAGGGCTTCTTCTTCAGGCCGTAACTGCAACTCCTCTGACAGCTCCCCGCTTCCTTCATCTCCTTCATCTTCACGCAGCACTTCCCCTCTCTCTGTTTCCTCAGAGGACGGTTCTGAAGGAAGTAAAGAAAAACCTACATCAAGCTCTGAACTACCCAAAAATGGTGTAAAAAATACCCCCTGTGGTCAGGAGGCTGTGAGCTGTAGTCAGAAATCAAAAGATCCTGCAGGACAGAATAAAGACATCACACTCCAATCTGCAGACTATATCACAGCCCAGATTAAAGACTGGATGCCAATCCACAAAGGGAGTGTCAAATACTCGCATCCTTTGCACTCATCCCCCTCTTTCATGGTGAGATCTGACTGGGCTCCAGCGTCTACCTCTAGTTTTACCAAAGTTGTTCCAAAATCTTTGCAGCTTTTGCGGCCCGCTCCTATTCGGCCGAGTTATAAAATGCAGCAGGACAACTCTGTGACCTGTCTGAAGAAGAACAACACGGCACCGTGGCTTTATCAGACAGAGAAGAGGGAGAAATCCAGGACAATGCTGCAAAAAGTTCCCCCCACTCAGCAGAGTCCGGCCCACCCCCACTCCAGCCTGCCTATGTCCTACGTTCTGTCCAGAGACCCTCGGCTCCAGCCTGTGTTACATCCGGCATTTCTCCAACACAGAATGAGACTACCTCCCTCTCAGATAATGTACCGACACGTCCCGATGAGTCCTGCTCACTCAGCTCTCATTAGGTCTGCTGTTTACCCGTATCCCTACTCCATCCCTCTGTTAAATCCCCAAACTGGATATACCCTACCTGCCATGCATCAAATGTACCCTCACAAGCTTTGATTACATTTTGTATTTTAACATCATATTTGAATTAAAATAACTTTAAAGTTCATCTTTACATTGAGGAAAGCAGCCATTGGTCCACTTTCTGTTGCTTTAATTTCGGTGACGGCTGAAGCTTGTAACACCCACATATTTAAGTTATGTGGCTTCACCAGTTACCGTCATTAACCGTGTGTCTGTGTTGACCTTCTGTGACCTGAACCAAACTACACTGAAGGGAAATGAAGATATAGATATACAGTATTTATAGGATCACAGGTTGAATCATCCAAATGCATCACGCGGGTGTATCATTTATAAACTCAAAGCAGAACTGTGCAAATGTGTTATTGTTTTTATAGCAGTAATTACATTAAATCATGACAACATTATGACATTGATAACCTGTAACATTTCCATTTGTTGAGTGAAAAACTCTTTGTATATTTTACTCTAAAACAGGTACATAAGGAGATGAACAAACAACATTTTTGACAAGTTGTCGCACATTGGATTTTCAATACTTTGTGTTAAATAACTTTCTCACTGTACTGTATTGTGAAGTTAGTCGAACATTATGACACTGTGTAAATACTGTATGTACCATGGATCAGCGTTTAATATTTTTTAAAGATATTATACGAAGATCTTGTTGTCGTTCATAGATTATTGTTTTTTTTTGTAACTAAATTATAGAAAATAAATAAAAAAATACATCAAAATAAAAAAATGACCACTTGTTTGTATTTAGAAAGATACTGAAAAAAATATCATATACTATTTCACAATAAGTGCCATCATTTTTAATAGACAACTTTTCTTTAATTATTAAAGATTTTTCTAAATCAACTTGTCCACCATTTCATTTTTTTTATATTGCTTACATGCGTTAGTGACATCATTATTGTATGGTTTTATATGTTTTTTGATCAGTTAATAAGTGAATAGCAGAATAAACTAGAGAATGCAATTCCTGAAGAAATTGCTAGCGGGAATGCTTTATGCTGAAAAGCTGACACTATGCTGAAATGTAATGTGTAAGAAGAAAGTGAAGAATTTAGATTGAAATGATACATGAACACTGAGGGCTTGAATGTGTGAGAAAAGAAAGTAAAAATGCTTGGAAAAGCAGCAGAATATTTGAACTGCAAACTTTTGAACTAACTTGATGGCGAAGGATCTGTCGCCATGCCAACGGCATTTGATGACATCCCATAATACGCTTAGATGCGTTGATGGCTGCATCGTTACCAAACCTGTGAAGTTTTGGGCCGTTTGGAGCATTTTCACTGAAGTTATGAGAAAACCGTGTTTCATGGCGAGCATTGTGTTGCCATGACAACGACATTTGAATAAATCTCAAAACTGTCCCGTATATGTCTTCACGGCTGGACTGTTAGCACACATGTGGAGTTTGAGCACTTTTTGAACATTTTCATAGGAGTTATAGCGACATCGTCTTTTATGGCGAGTGATGCGATTCCATGGAAACAGCATATGATGAAACCCCATAATTGATGTAGAGGTGTTGAAGGCTGGACCGTTAACCATTATCTGAAGTGTGGTGCTGTTTTGACCCTTTTCATAGGCGTTACAACAACATCGTGTTTTATGGCGAGGGATGCGTTTCCATGGAAACGGCATATGGTGAGATGTCAGATTTGACGTAGAGCTGTTGAGGCATGGAGAGGTGATATACAGGTGAAGATTGTGGGACGACCGGACCATGTCCATTGGAGCTACAGCAACATCGTGTTTTATGGCGAGGGATGCGTTTCCATGGCAACAGCCTTTGGTGAGATCTCAGATTTAGCGTAAAGCTGTTGAGGCATGGACCGGTGATATACAAGCCAAGTTTGGGGGACGATCAGACCGTGTCCATTGGAGTTACAGCAACATCGTGTTTTATGGCGAGTTTCCATAGAAACGGCATATGATAACACCCCATAATTGACGTAGAGCTGTTGAGGGCAGGACCATTAACCATTATCTGAAGTCTGCTGCTCTGAGCATGTCAGTTGGAGTTATGACATCATCGTGTTCCATGACACAGGTGTTTATATTTGATCTAACGACGTGTGCAGAGATCAAAGGTTTCCATGGTGATGTGCAGTAATCAGTGAGAGGAGAGCATTTTCATTGTTCTGAATGAGAGATAAACCTCTTACATGTGAACGTTTTGTTGAAGAACCGTAACAGATTTCTGTGAAATTTCAAAACGTGAAGCATGTCAAGGAAGTTGAGTATCTGAAGTGCAATTTTTGTGTACTTTCGGGTTAATAATGTGGCCTTTTTGGCAGTTTAACTAAAGGTGTGCGGCTGCTGCTGTGAGGAAATATCATCCTGAAATTACAATGGGCTTTAATGGAGACATGGAATAATAAAGAATTGTGTGCGTAGCATAACAGATAGTTGAATGCTGTGTTAACACTTGGCGCTGTAAAAAGCACGACCAATCATCTGAGCCGGCCCGGCTAAAATAACTGGATAGCCTACCTGCCTGTCAACCTTCCATCTGTGCACAAACTTATTGGTCATGTGCGCGTTCGTGTGTGTTGGAGGAGGGGCTCTTTAAGGAAGTCTGAAGGGGCAGATTTTGTTCGGCTGCGTACTTTCCAATTCTAGCGCACTCGAGCTGGTTTCTCTTCTTACCTACCCTACCTTTAATGAGTCATAATATAATGAAAAAAATAGATAATACTGGCCAGTATTTTCATGTTTCTCCCTATCCACAGCTACTCAAACAAAAATAAAAACGAACTTTTTCTGAATTAAAGGTGGGGTAGGTACGTTTGAGAAACCGGCTCGAGATACACTTTTTGTTATATTCCATGGAATGCTCTTAACATCCCGATAGCATTGAATATCTTAAGTGCAAAAAATCTGTGGAAGCCGCAGTACTGTAAAAAGTACAACCAATCATTTTAGCCGGCCCGGCTAAAATAACTGGATGGCCTACCTGTATGGGGGTTAGTCCCTATCTTTATTCAAGAGCGTGGTATTTAAATTTGAGAGCATACTTTATGTATTTATTTCCCTCAAACCCTGTCCTCACACTCAAATAGTGCCTGCTTGCACTTAGATCAGGGGTGCCCAACCTTTTTTGAACCGAGAGCTACTTTTAAAGTTGCCAGTCTGCCGAGATCTACCAGTCCAAATAGAGAGGACATTACTGACAGCCTACTACCAGGTAAATACACACTTCTACTTGTATAAAACTGACCTTTCTACGATTAATACTTCATAAAATACTGCAGATCCTTTATTTTACCTCTTTCTAATCTGCACACATACAAGTATTTAACTGAAGTTACACAACAGTGTTGTTGATACAGAGTTGGAGTTTATTCACACGTCACACTACAGTGGGTAATGTTTTCAAGAAACATTGAACAGTGCTGCCACATATGACACAGGAAAAAAAAGGAAAGACTCTGAACCCTTTCTTTGCCATTATATAAAAATAGTGTTGCTACAAAAGTATAAATTAGGCTTACTAATAAGACAACTCAGATCTGAAGCTACACAGGAATCTGCTGCCAAAGTGCAATAAAAAAGACAACATTAATAGAATCAAACCCTTTTTTGTTGCATTTTAGTAGATTATAAAAAGAAATGCCTTTAAAATAGGATGCAAGCAACACTAGTTTCTTAACCTGGATTGATAATAGACTATAATCAATTTAAGTTTGCATTCTTATACCATATTGTACAATAATTATAATGAATAAGTTCAATCAAACTTACAGCTGATTAATAACGGTATCTAACTTGAGTTTTTATCATATCAAAAACCTGTTGAAATGTTACTGTTATTTTTATTACGCATCGGCAGCCTCCAGGAATGCTTCTTTCCAGTAGCGTGGGGTGGGGAAAAATGTAGGGGAAGCCAATGTTTTTGGGTCGGGGGGGGGGGGGGGGGGGGGGGTGGTCAATAACGTAACCAGATGAGTGATTACAGCGCCCGGTAACATTTTACACACATTTGTATCATACAGATGCAGGACTTGTACACGCCTGTTATCTAAGCGACAGGTCCGCATGCACTCTCCAGCTGAAACTCTCTCGTCTTATTAATTTAAGCATTTTCTTATTAATTTAAGCATTTTCTTATTAATTTATGCCAACCTCCCCCCACCAATGCAATACCAGCCGCTCAATGCGCAGTGCAGATTCGGTAATTAATAAATAAGAAGCATTCATTCACAAACTAAATCAGGAGACCTTTAAAGTTTTACGTTCACATCAAAGTATCAGTATGCGTTGTGTTGATAATGGACGAGACCCGCCGAGTCAGCGTAAAGTTGAGACGATCTCTGTTTAATGTCTGAATCTGATAACAGATAAAATGATCAGTCTTACATACATTTCCCTCAGTGACTCCTCTCATTGCTTGGAACGTTTACAAAAAGGGAAGAGGAAACGTGAGGGACACAATATATACAAAAAGTAAAATCACAAAGAAAGGAAATTAAAGTCCTCACAACAATAAACTCCTGAGCACAGCTCTCCGACCTTGCCAGGTATTTAACATTCAATAAAATGAAGAACACAGAATACAATAATATAAAACACAGAATGTGTGTGATTATACAAAATTAAATTAAATAAACCCCACTGCATATTTACATCTGTTACACTAACACACACTGCAAGTGCAGCAACAGTCCTCGTCTCTGTAATTAGTTCAGTCCGTAGTCCAAAAGTAACACAAAAATATAAACAATCTCATCTATTCAGGTGATCGGGCCCTATATGGCATGCTATCTGCGGTGCTGATTTTCGGATAGCAGCACCCTGTGCTAATTAAACAACTGCAATAAAACAACTACTTCAGACTGAACACCTGCAGCTAAATCCAGGCAAGCAATGCACAATAACCAACAGAACCACATCAGAAATGGCACACAGCTACACGGGCAGTTCAGGCAACAGGTATGCACAGAGAGAAAGGGGTGTGCATTTCACTCTCCCTATTTGAAGAGGAAGGCCATTCTCCTGTCTTTCATGGTAGCGAAGTGGTCAATAACAATGTCATAGAACTTCCCAGCGGCCTTTAGGTCCTCCACAACAACAGAGTCAATGGATATTGTGGCTAGGTTGACAAGTCTGTCCTGTCCACACGTGTTCCTCAGATACGTTTTGATCCTTTTTAGACAGGAAAAGGAGCGCTCTGCTGATGTGCTGGTGGCTGGTATCGTGAGCATGAGCTGGAGCAGCTTGTAGACCTCGGAGAGTGTGCCCTGTAGGTCATCCTCAATAAGAAGCTGTATCAGCTCTCCTGGTGGCTTGTGAAACAACCTGTTGTTGTACAGCGTGTGCAGCTCATTCCTTAACTTCTGCTCATCAAAGAATGGATACGTGTTGATCAGCTGAGCCAGCTCACTGCTGGGAAATGCATCAGGGTTGCAGAACGATGTGAATGATGTGTGTTCCAGTATCCGAAAAAAGTGCAGGTGCTCCATATCTGCAAATCTTTGGGTCATGTGCAACACTATGCCGTCAACAATCTGGAAGTAAAGACGCCGGAAAGACACAACCGTTTCCTCGTCTCCTTCTTGGTGCTGGTTAAACCCTTGCTCCAGGTCGTCCCAGCCGCGGCGACGTCGTTTACGTCGGGGCACAGGATCGCCGACTGCTTTGACCGTGTCATCGTAAATGCGACTGAATGTCTCATCTGTTCTTGTGGCTTTGAGAGCGCTGAGAGTGCTCATGATCCGATCCTGGCATTTTTTTATGTCCGCCGTCTTGCTTTGCAGAACCTGGAAGAGTGGTTCTGTGAGGCCGAAAATGGACTGAAAGACCCCGAGCAGGAAGGTGAAGTCAAAATCCTCAAGTTTTTGCTTCAAGGAAGCACTCTGTGCAATGGTCTCTTTGTCCCATCCCGGCTCTGTCATTATCCTGTCAAAAGCGATACAGAGCGACCCGCGTCCTTCATGGATGGCGTGTACTGCGCGGCTTTTAAAATTCCACCTCACAGCAGAACCCCCTGGTACACGCACAGCTCGATCAACTTCAGACAGTAGTGCTGATCTCTTACATGAACGTGAGAAAAAATTGTGGAAGGCATCGAGATTGGCAAAAAACAGTTTGGCTGCTTGGATGTTGTTTGTGCCTTGTGCTAAAACCAAATTTAATTTGTGAGCATAGCAGTGGATGAATAGCGCATTGGGGCAGTGTGCTTTCACTAAAGCCTGAACGCCACCGTGCTGTCCACTCATGCAGCTTGCTCCGTCATAAGTCTGACAAATCAGTTTGTTTGTTGGGCTGTAGTTCCCGATGGCTCTCATGACAACTGATGTTACAGCTTTTGCATCTCTTTCTAAGCTGACATCAAAAAAGCCGAGGAAACGTTCACACACACTGCCTTTTTCATTCACATATCTGATTATGATAGTGAGTTGGCACTTATTGGAGATGTCTGATGTGTCATCCACTTGTACAGCAATGAAAGGAGAAATGTGTATTTCTTTATCAGTCTCATCCTGGATACAACGAGCTATGCTCTCAATTATGTCATTTTGTATGGTGTTTGACATACCACTGAAGACTGTTGACGATCCCAAGTGCTCCGCGAGTGCAGTGTCAAACTCTGCAAATGCACGTACCAGCTCTACAAAATTGCCCCTGTTAGAGCTGCCAGCGGCCTCATTGTGTCCCCTGAATGCTTGCTCTTGGCGTGCAAGGTACAGGGCAGCAATGATGAGTTTCCTCAGAATATCCCGGTTCTTTTTTACTTGTTCGTTGTGCTTCTTTGTGCTAATGGTTCTTGCTACATCCAGAGCCTCGTCAATCCTGACGCGTCTAAAAAGCTTTAATTTCACAGCACAATCTATATGATTTTTAGATTTACCGTGCCTCTCAATTGCCCGTGACAGGTTGGCAAGGTCGATGAATCCTGAAGTTGCCCAAGGATTGTTCAGGGAGCACGAACCCTTGTCAAAAAGAAGACATGGCCAGCAAAATAGACGCTGAAGTTTAGCGCTTCCAGTTAGCCACTCCGTGCGGACATAATTGTCCTCATTGAACGTCCGATTAGATCCCTTATTCCTCTGTGTACACAGCTCGAGTGTGGGCGTTGTCCTGCCATCTGCTTTAATTTTTAGTTGCTGCTGTAGCGGAAGTTTAGTGAAGTTATGCTTAATTAAGTACGCCAAATCTCCTCCCTCCATAATGCTTCATTTGCTTGATCATTTCTAACGGCGGTGATGACAGTTACAGTATTCAAATTGATGTTGATGTGATTGGATGGCAGTGTCCAATCAAATCGCCAGCCGCCAGCCGCCCCTGAAGGGAAGCTAGAGGCGGCTGGCTTCCCCTGGCATGGCCCTGACCAATCACAGGTTGGCAGGGGCATCACGTGGGCCTCATCTGATTGGTTAATCCCTCAATTTTTTTTCACCAAGGGAAGCTAGATTCTGCTGGCCTCCTCTCGCAACAGTGAATGCAATCTACTGTTTCACCATGACATCTAGAGGGGCGCTGTTTCACTCTTTGTAAAATACTCAATGAGAATGGGGGAGAGACGGTCCGGCAGGAACACACAGGAAAGTAGAATTACAGAAACAAAACAAAGTGTTTTTATTTATTTATTTAAGTTATAACTACAATCCGAAAAAACAGGGGAAGCCTGGCTTCCCTTGGCCTCCGGGAGAAAACGCCACTGCTTCTTTCACAACTTCACCGTCTTTGAAAGACTTCATGTGTTTCGCAAGAACGTGACTGACCCGATAAGATGCTCTGGTAGCAGCCTTGCTCTTGTTGTTGGGCCTGGTGAAAATGGACTGCTGTGCATTTAGCTGTCCTTTCAGGCCCCTCACCTTTTGGAGCGTAGGGCAGAATTAGGAGGGAATTCCGTCTCGTAGCGTTTGTGCACTGTTTTGAAATGCCGCTCCTAAATTACCCTTCTTCGATAAAGCCACGCTCGCATTGCAGATGAGACAGATGGACTTTGAATTGGAATAGATAGAAAAATAATCATCCTCCCACTCGGAGTGAAAATTATATATGTTTTGCTTCTGCCATAATTGCGGTCTTGTGTGTGTGCGGACTGTCACTCCTGTTGACACGGACAACGTTAGCGAACTAGTGCACTGCCAGTGCTCACTGCTCACCAGCCACGCCCCGACAAATGGGGTCACGCCGGCCAATCACACAGCTTTGATGCGTTCAAGTGCATTATTCTGGCACAGGAAGATTATGTTACAGGAGATTAACGATAAAACAGAATATTGTTGTTCTATTTTTAGACACATCTCGCGATCGACTGGGAATCTTCGCGATCGACTGGTTGGGCACCCCTGACTTAGATGTACTCTGCTTGTGCTCAAACTATACGCTTGCAATCAGATATATTGCTGCTTACAGATTTGTTCTGCTCTCAGATTTATTCTGTGCGCGCTCGAAATTTTTGTGCAACAATCCTGTCAAAATCCCTCAACCATCCTTGCGGGTGCGTTCGCTTTACTTATTACAGCGTCCCGTAAGGGCGGTTACTCTTTGGTTTATTAAGGTTACTCTTTGGTTTATAAACTCCCGCCCTCCACGGCTTTATAACATAACATGTACTTCACTTCGCTGTACAACTTTTTTTTTGTGGGGGGGGGGGGGTAAGCACAGTTAGTATATGTTTATAAAACAGACAAGTCAAATCAAGCAATCTGATGTTTCTTAGCCGTGATATAATGACCGTATATCCCGGGTATAATTCTAGTTACTTTTCACAAATCAGTATCCCTCCGCGTCTGAGAACCGTTACATCTGTTACATTACGTCCGTTATGAAACTAACTTGATTGATTGATTGATTGAAAAGTTTATTAACAGCTTGTATATTGGGTACAGTACAGTACAGCTCAAAACATACAATTGTTAAGGGGATGCAGACCAGAGAAAGACTTTCGTCTTGTTTACATCAGGGTCCCCCATTTCCAATTCATCATGTCATTTAAGACATATAAGACATATTTGACATACAGATGGCTTATTTACAATTTACATACAGGTGGTTTTTTTACATACAGATTGCTTGTTTACAATTTTCATTTTAGATTTCGTTCTAATACATCCTAACCGGACATTTAAGACATACCAAGTCTACAGATATACAGTTAGTAACAGAGTCTAAAATGCGAGTATATACATAGATGGGGGGGGGGGGAAGCTGTCCATTGAACGACAGGTTGAGATTTGTACCATTACCGGGGCCAGTTTTGCAATGCTCTCCCCCGAAGGTGCTCTTTAAGAGAGGTTTTGAAGGTAAGTATAGTTTTACTTTCCTTTACAGTTGTGGGAAGAGCGTTCCACCTTGATGTGGCATAATTGCGAAACGTGTATTCCCCCTTTTTTGTGCCAAATCTGGGTTTCACATGATTTGTGGAGCTCCCTCTGGTGTTATGATCATGGTATTCCTTGACCTTTGGGAAGAATTTTGACATGTACATGGGTACCATAGAGGTGTAGTGGATCTTGTAGACCAGTCCCATTGCAAGTAGCTGTACTCTGTCGTCTACTCTAAGCCATCCTAGGTTGTCAAAGTGGGCAGAGGTGAGGTGGGTTCTAGATGAAAGGTCAAGCAGTAGTCTGACCAGTTTATTTTGCGATGTTTGAAGTTTTATTTTTAGCGCCTTGGAGGTGCTATGGTACCATGACGTGCAAGCATAGTCATAGTACCCTTGAATGAGTGCTCCTGCCAGAGTTTTCAGGGTGTTTTTGTTTACCAGAGAGGAGATCCGGTATAGGAATCTAGTTCTTTGATTGACTTTTTTTATTACATTGGATGCCATTTTGTCACAGGAGAGGTTTGCCTCAAGAATAGATCCTAGGTATGTAATTTCCTTCTTACTTGTGACAATAATGTCGCCCACTGCAACTGAGAAGTCGTCGGATTTGCTGAGATTATGTTTCGAACCGAAGAGAATGGACTCTGTTTTACCCAGGTGTAATGATAATTTATTATCGGCGAGCCAGGTGCAGATTCTGCCGAGCTCGGAGCTGAGGGTTTTTTCAACCTGCAACCTGTTCCTGTCAGAGACCAGCAGGGCTGAGTCGTCCGCGAACAGGAACAAGTTGCAGTCACATGCTGATGACATGTCATTTACATAAATTAGGAACAGTAACGGACCTAACATGCTTCCTTGTGGAACACCACAGCTCACTGGGAGGGGGGGGGGGGGGGGGGGGGGGACAGAGTACCGTTTACCTCCACCATCTGTTCTCTCCCCTCCAGGTAGGATTGCATCCAGCTCACCGATAGTTTATCAAAACCAATTGCTTTTAGCTTGTCAATCAGAATGGGGTGATGGACAGTGTCGAAAGCCTTTTGTAGGTCCAGCATCACCATGCCGCAGTACTTGCCCTCGTCCACCTCTTGTTTGATGTGGTCGCTCAAATAAAGAAGGCATGTGTCAGTGGAGTGGGATGTTCTAAAGCCAGATTGAAATTCATAGATTAGTTTCTTTTCCGCGAGGTACTTTTCGACCTGTTCATATACTATTTTTTCCATGACTTTCGAGATGGAGGTAAGTATAGAAACAGGGCGGTAGTTGCCTGGGTCCAATTTGCTGCCCTTTTTGTGCAGGGGGGTTACTCTTGCAATTTTGAAGTCTTTGGGTACTTTTCCCTGTTTTATGGAGAGGTTAATTATGTGAGCTATGACTGGTGAGATGGCGGTTGCTGTGTGTCTGAGGAATTTGGAGGGGATATTGTCGTGGCCAGTGGCCTTGTTAGGTTGGAGGGCGCTCAGTTTAATGAGTACCTCTGCTGGTGTTACCCTTGCTAGACTGAAATCATCTTTGCGTACCCCTAGGTTTTTGTAGTAGGTCATGATGTGATCTACTCCAAAAAGCCCTGAGTGGGAGGGTAATTTATTTACAAGAGTTGTGGCTATGTTTGTGAAAAAAATGTTCAAGTACTTGGCCACATCCAGTTTGTCTGTGATGAGCCTGTTATCTGTCTTTATGTTTAAGTTAGAAAATCTCGTTTTGAGTTTTTTACTGCAGCCAAGCTGGTTATTGAGTAATTTCCAAAGTTCACGGGGTTTATTTTTGTTTTCCTCAGTTTTGACATTGATGAAATTCTTTTTGGCAGTTTTGATCATGGAGCTTACGTCATTTCTTAGTCTGTTTCTTTCAATTTTTAGTTCAGTCACGTGGGCCTGGAGTTCACTGCTCGTGCTTTTGGAAAGCATTGACTGACTTTTATGAAACTCAGAGTATTTTTTGTCTCTGGTTTTCATGGCGGTCAGTATGCCGGAGTGCATCCACGGCTCAGCGCGATTTTTTACCCTGGTTGTTCTTAGGGGGGCCAAATAATTGAGTATTGCAGAGAATTTGTTTTTGAAACCAAGCCATGTTTCTTCAACTTGTGTACCACTGAGCTCATCTGACCAGTCCAGGCTCTCCAGTTCTAGGTTAAAGGCCTCGCTAGAGTAGTTTTTGAGGTCTCTAGATATGACTGTTTTGTGACAGCCGGCCCTTTGTTTTAGCTTTTTGCGGGTACAGAATATCATATAATGATCACTTAACCCGCATGCTATAACCCCTTTACTGGAGATCCTGGACTTGTCAGAGGTCAGAATGAGATCAATGGTAGTTTAGCTAACTAGGCTAACTAACAAAGCTTAAGATGGAAACATTTAAGGTTAACTTCGACCTCCGGGGTGGCCTTACTATGGAGGAGTGGATTGAGAAGTGCCTATCTCCAGAAAAAAAAGCACCTAAACGACGTCTAATATGTTCTCTAGCTGTTATTGTTGTTGCATAGCAACCACCTCCTCGCACTATATTTTGTGCAAGCAACGGAGGGACTATTTTATTTTGAACATCATTATTTAATAATTAAAACTATTTAAATTGGAATGTGTATTTTTCTTTCACATTGCCAGCCACACGTGGTAACCGTTTTATAAATGCAATAGCTCACTTCAGGCCGTGATATACGAATATCTATACAATATGGGGTTGTCGACACTCCGCTTCGCGTCGGGCCGAACCAAGCCGTAGCACAACAGTGCTGGAGCAGAACAACAGTCTGGAGGAAGAAGTAGGCCGGTCGGAAAATTCACTAGCAATCCCCCCTCCCCCCGTTGACAATTTACTAGCGATAACGAGGGCCGGTCGAGATTCCCGGGCTGATTTTTAGTCCCAGTACGCCACTGAACGTAGCTATTATGTAAGGTGCTGGTATATATATACTAACTGTGCTTCCCCACCCCCAAAAAAAAGTTGTAAATCAAACAAGTGAAGTACATGCTATGTTATAAAGCCGTGGAGGGGGGGAGTTTATAAACCAAAGAGTAACCGCCCTTACGGGACGCTGTAATAGGTCAAGCGAACGCACCCGCAAGGACACCTGGCCTCCTATTGGTTGAGGGATTTTGACAGGATTGTTGCACAAAAGTTTCGAGCGCGCACAGAATAAATCTGAGAGCAGAACAAATCTGTAAACAGCAATATATCTGAGTGCAAGCGTACAGTTTGAGCACAAGCAGAGCACATCTAAGTGCAAGCAGGCACTATTTGAGTGCGAGGACAGGGTTTGAGGGAAATAAATACATAAAGTATGCTCTCAAATTTAAATACCACGCTCTTGAATAAAGATAGGGAATAACCCCCATAGACCTGCCTGTCAGCCTTCCATCTGTGCACAAATTTATCTCGTGCCCTCATTGGTCATGTGCGCGTTCGTGTGTGTTGGAGGAGGGGCTCTGTAAGGAAGTGGCAGATTTCTTCCGGCTGTGTATTTTCAAATGCTCGCGCACTCGAGCTGGTTTCTCCAAAATTACCTACCCCACCTTTAAGTGATTATTGTGTCTGTTTATCTGCTTTATAAAAGGACTGCGTCTGTACAGGATTTTGTGTGACCTGGATTAAACCCTGCAGGATGTACAGCAGCACAGATAAACCCAGAGGCTACAAAGAGAAATCATTTGCAGTACTAAACGTTACATTGCTTGTACAACGGATGGAAGATCATTAGTGGCGAAGAAAAGCGCGGAATTCTGAGGCAAGAGCAATGAGGAGGAAAGAGAAAGAGGAAATCAGACAAATTAGATGATGCTGCAGGCCACAATGTGGTCTGAAACAAGGCAGCTGGAACAAACCAAGCAGATAATGCATCCCTTTTAAATCGACACGATAGCTGATAGAGATGGACATGGGTGAAAGAGAGACACAATTGTCAAGATGAGACATGCATGTTGTGACTTTTGGGATCTCTGTGGGAAATGGGAAGTTACAGGATTGACTGCAGAAATATTTAGGTTTTTATTTGTGTGTGAATAAACTCATGTTATGCTTTGTATATATCCTATGCTGTCATTGCCTGCAGCTATAGATCTGTCTTGTCAATATAATTTTCTGTACATGTTACCATCATTTCACAAAACAGAGTAGGTCATTTTTATTATTTATTTGAGCAATATTGGTGCTTCTTGTGTTGATAACGCTTGGTGTTCAGCTCCCTGAGTTCAGACTGTCAGGAAGCATTGCTCCGCGACAGTGTTATAATTCCCTCTATTAGGGTTGGCAAAGCAGAAGTTCACACGAACAAAGTTAGGACATATATACTTAATGTCTATAAACGAAATTATTTTATTGTGTAACCTGTTTATTTGTGTTCAAACGACATACAGCCTGTGTCACACATTGCCTTACAGTCCTACCGTAGGGGAAATAACAACACCATAATCTCGCGAGAACAGGCGTAGTGGCGCGAATAAAGAAGAGCTTCTCCAGTAAATACACGCTGCTGTGTAGCCTGTGTTAGCCTTTTAGTAACTTTTTTTCTAAGCTGTTCTGTTTGATTCTGTGTACAATTCAGTGTAAGAGCTTCACATACTGTTAGCTTTTCGGTTAAGCTTAGTACTTTGTCTGTTTGCTTCGTAAAGGAAAACTATGTCGGACGCTTTGTCTGATGACGGGAGCGTGAACCAGGATGACAGTCAGGAGGATGTTATGACCCCGGCGGAGCTCATAGCCAAACTGGAAGAAGTGAGTTGATTTAACGCACTTAACATTTACTGTCACAGGAATTGCCATATACTTCCTATAATGTGTTTAACAAAATATACTCCTCCTGTTTAGACAGTATCCTCAAGTACCAGAGTGTAAGAAATACTCAGTTACAAGTAAAAGTCCTGCAATCAAATGTTACTCAAGTAAACATAGAAAAATAATTAGCATCAGAATGTACTTAAAGTACCAACAGTAAAAGTACTCACTATGCAGATTGGCCCATTTCAGAATAATGATGTTATATGTTGTCTTTCTGATGTATTAATGTGTTTATTGACGCTGGTAAAGGAGCTGCTCATTTAATGACTGTGTATACTGCAGGGTAGCTTTTGAATGTTGAACCAGGTGTAACTAAAATCATATTTATATTTCACATCATTAATCCAAATCTGCAAAGTGACTAAAGGTATTAAATACATGTAGTGGAGTAAAAGTACAACGTATCCAACAATTAAAACACTCAAGTAAAGTGCTAGTAAGGCAAGGCAAGTGTATTCACATAGCACATTTCGACACAAGGCAATTCAAAGTGCTTTACAAAAATGAAAGACATTAAGAAACATGTTGTGAAATTACATTTTTAAAAACACTCATTTAAAAGCAACAATATGAAATGGCATTTAAAAACACTCATTTAAAAGCAAAGATACATGAATAGAAGTTGCAGTGCAGTGTGAGATACACACATCTGAAATGTTTAGGTACCTCAAAATTGTACCTAAGTACTCGAGTAAATGTACTTAGTTACTGTACACCTCTGCTCACAGCTGTTCTCTCCTTCTCGCTCTCAGGCTTGGCTGAATGAGAAGTTTTCCCCGGAGCTGCAGGAGAACAAATCTGAGGTGGTGGAGTGTGTGATGGAGCAGCTCACTCACATGGTAAACTACACAGGGAATACCTCCACACATCCATGTGTCATTTCTCAATTACAGAAAGACTCATGAGTCTACATACATTTTCTAAATGTCACAAAACCAGTGACTCCAAATCAATAGAGCATTGTAATACTACATTGGAAAAATTGAGATTTGTCAATAATGTCTGTACTTGTTCAGTGACGTAATAAACAAATGTCTGACCTTTCCAACAGGAAGAAAACTTGCAGCGGGTGAAGAAGGGAGATGCAAAGGCCAGCATCCATCGCATGGAAATAGACCGGATTCGCTTTGTGCTCAGCAGCTACCTGCGCTCCCGTCTGCAGAAGGTCAGTAAGATCAACACTACGGCGTTAGAAATAAAGCTCTCTTTCCACCTACTGCCTTTTGACAAAATTACCTGATCTTTATAAAACGGACAAGTCAAATCAAGCAATCTGATTGGTTCTTAGCCGTGATATAATGAGCGTATATCACGGGTAGAATTGTAGTTACTTTTCACAAGTCAGTATCCTTCCGCGTCTGAGAAACCGCTACAACCGTTACAGCTGTTACATTACGTCCGTTACGAAACTAACTAACTAACTAACAAAGTTTAAGATGGAAACATTTAAGCTTAACTTCGACCTCCGGGGTGGCTTTACTATAGAGGAGTGGATTAAGCAGTGCCTATCTCCAGAAGAAAAAGCACCTAAACGACGACATGCAGAGCTACGTGGAGAGCAGGTAGACCAACTGGAAAAGTACCACCATTCAAAAGCTTTCTGATGCGGGTCTTGAAACAAAGCAAATAAACTATGACCGTTAGTGGCCACAGGTGCGAAAGCTCTCTCCAAGCAACAGCCTAGAACAACCTCAACCTGGACAGTTTTTCAGTGGGTGCACAATAAACGGCAACATACACATTAATGTAAATGAATAGCCAAATAATCGATCAACGCTCTCTGTCTAATATGTTCGCTAGCTGTTAGTGTTGTTGCATAGCAACCACCTCGCACTATTCAATTAGTGTGTATTTTTCTTTCATATTGCCACACTTGGTAACCGTTCTATAAAAGCAATAGCTTAATTGTACAACTTATGTCTAGATTGAAAAGTTCTTCCCTCATGTCCTGGAGAAAGAAAAGTCACGAGGGGAGGGGGATCCATCTCTACTTTCACCTGAGGAGTTTGCTTTTGCCAAAGAGTGAGTATAATAGAGTTATAATGTGCATACAGCTGTTTCTGTGACATTGAGGTGTAATAACACACATTCATCTGGCTTGCAGGTACTATGCCAACACAGAAACCTACATGAAGGCTGTAGCTTTGAAGCGCATGCCCCCCAACCTGCAGACCATGGACATGCTCAAAGCAGGTAAAACCTCTTTTGTATTCTCTATCTTTTCACCTGACACGCTCTATTTATATTTGTTCACTCTTGGATGTCTCATGCCTGAAATACTGCCATTAGCATTCAGTGGCAGTTGGTGGCATTTGCTCTTGACATTTTCACTGCCCCTCACAATAAACCCTGTGTGTTGTTCCAGTGCCTGAGCCCTGCCTGGACTCCTTTGTGTTTCTACGAGTCAAGGAGAGACAGGAAAACATCTTGGTCGAGCCCGAAACAGACGATCAGAGGTAAGTTTTAATTGTTGGTACAAACACTGATGGCAGTTTTCTAGGGTTGCATGAATTGGACAAAAACACTAATTATCATTATTTTGACTGCAATTGCTATATGATTCACGACAGTAGAGGGAATGAGTATTTTTGTATCATTAGCCACATTATCATTGAAAAATATGTTTAAAATATATTTACATTCTTAAAGAGGACTTATTTTGCTACCTTTCAAGTTCGTATTGTATGTAGTGTCTCTACTGTGACATGTCTCCGTGCTTTAATGTTCAAAAAGCTCTTTATTTCTCATACTGCCTGTGCTGCAGCACCTCTTTTCACCCTCTGTCTGAAACCAGAGCCCAGTCTGCTCTGATTGGTTAGCTGGCCGGCTCTGTTGTGATTGGTCAACCGCTTAGAGATGTCCCGCCCCTCACGCACAATGTGTTGGAGCGCTATCCAATAGAAGTGCGAGTGTTATATAGTGATGTTGTCATTATGTTATGAAAAAAAAAAAGAGTACAATTGAAGAATTTCAGGCCGAGGGGGAGTGTGTGGGAGAGAAACTCCCTCTGGAGGGAAATTTGGGATTTCAGCCTTTGCAGACCATTTACATGCACTAAAACCTATATTAAACACGACAGTAAAGAGAAAACTAAAAGTCAAAATAGGGCCTCCAAACAAGGATTTTTTTATTAAAGGGCCCATGTCATGCTTTTCTGGTTATTACCCATCCCCTTAGGCGCATTCACACCGCAGTACTTTTCCCACAAAGGTTCATGTGAACTTAGTTCATGAGAACTCTTTAGTTCTCATGAACTAAGTACAGATCGCGTTCACACGGGAATAAGTCCCTTAGGCAAGGATTAGGCAAATGAAGCCGCTGACGTCACTTCTTCTTCTGTTTTGGGTTTACTGGCAGGCCGCAAACCACTTCACGGCATATACTGCCGCCCAAAGTCCCCGGCCGGAAGTCCCCGGAGTTGGGGACTGGCTTCAGTAGAAGCTGCTGGGAGTCCCAGCAGCTTCTACTGAAGCCTTCCGAGTAAATCGCCAGAACGCCGACATCTCCACCGCTCCCATGTTTTATTTTGTGTTGCCATAAGTTAGTCTCTCTGCGTTTCTGCGCTATGCTAATGCTAATAATGCTAATGCGAGGATAATAAAATGGCGGCTTCACAAAACTTTTTGGGAGTTTTACGGGGCGTGGTTTGCAATCCGCCCAGCCAATCAGACATAGGAACCTTTTTCTCCCACGAAAGTCCCTGCTCTCTAGCAGGGACTGAAAAGGGGGTGAAAAGGTTCTCATGTACTAATTTTAGTTCCGGCTCTTTTTGGTGTGAACGCAACATTTCGGAACTATATTGGAACTAAATTGGGAAAAGTACTGCGGTGTGAACGCGCCTATTGTGTGTTATGAAGGTCTTTTCTGCATGTAAACGGTCTGCAGAGTCGCAAACCCTCAAAGTACACCCTGTAGCGACTACATCTCTAACACAGCCTCGTTGGAGATTTTTCTTTTTCTTCCTGGGTACAGTGACGTGACCATACCGAAATGGACCCATTGGTCCAAATGGACCAATCCGTGGAGCTCCTCACACACACACACACACACTCGAAACTGTGACGCGATGGGGGGGGGGTGCTAGTGGAGCCTCGCAGTGGCGAAACTGTGGCGCGCTTACACTGTAGGTGCGACGCGTTTGGGGGTGCGAGTGCTAGTGGAGCCTCGCAGATCGGGGTGCGAGTGCTAGTGGAGCCTCGCAGATGGGGGTGCTGCAGCCCCCTCAGCACCCCCCCCTTCCTGCGTCCATGGTGCTCAGGCTGAGTTCAGGCTGAGTTTCGCAATGTCTCGCAGACCCCATGCAGCAACCAGGAAATGACACCAGTAATAGAGCTCACACTGTCCGCTCCTCACAGCAGCGAGCCGCGCAACGTCGTGCCAACACGGCACCCAGATCCCACGCAGCACTCTCATCTGTTTGTCATTACTGGTGTCATTTTCTGGTTGCTAACGCCATTGTAACACATAATCACTGATGTTCCGCTGTAACGGTGGTGGACTCATCAGAACAGAGTGGGCGAGCTGACCAATCAGAGCACAGTGGGCTCACAGGGAGGGGGCGGAGGCAGGAGCTCCAACAAGCCGTTTAGGACAGAGAGTGAATACACATACTATACAGAGATGCTGTATGAGAAACCAATGTGAGTTTGGAAAATTGCACAATATAAATGTATTCTAGTAGACCTCAGCAATGGAATCATGATCAGTAGAAATGGCCATGACATGGGACCTTTAAATCTGTTCAGCACTGTTTTTAGGTCTCTGTCTGAGTTCACATATTTTGCCTTTTCGAAATATTGCGCTTTCTGCATTTGGATATTACACATTGCAATTTCAATAGACTTCGGATTAATTTTGCAGTGTCCACTATTCACATTCAGTACTGTTTGATTTTTCTGCGTAAATAACTGATTTATCTCTACTCTGTCTCTTCTATCAGAGAGTACGTTGTAGATCTCGAAGAGGGCTCTCAGCATCTAATGCGGTATCGAACTATAGCACCACTTGTCTCGACTGGAGCCGTGCAGTTAATTTAAAATGGAGGTAAGTAACAATGAGTTGCTGTGTTTTACTCAACGCTGCCCTCACACCCTCTAGTACTGACATCTGCTAATTAATTTCTGCAGATCTTACATAAGCGACGAAGTTGCAGCTACATCTGGGCTTATTTTTAGCTCGCCCTGTTTTTTCTTTGTTTGTAGCTTTCATTGTCTCTTGGCAACTGATTATGAAAGAAATGTGAAAGAAAAAGTCCAAGATAGATTTACAATAAGGCACACTTGTCAAGTTTCTGAACTACACTTCACATTTGATACCATTAAAACACTGTCACTTTTCTTTTTTGCAGGTTGCTGCTTGTGTGGATGCTTTTGGTTCCAGTTGGTCAGAAAGAAAGCTATTTTTGTAACAGCAATGATGTGAAAGGAGCACATTAACTTGGAGAGATTACATCGGGAACTGCAGCCATCTCTCTCTCACTGTTGTCAGGATTAAGGACTTACTTGTGGGACTCAAACACAGACATTTGTGGCACCATGTCCCCAAGACACCTGGGAAGAAACACCTGACATAAGGCCATTGCTGGTGTTAAAGTGCTTGCTGATGTATGATGCCTGTTCGCCAGAGCAGCGTTTGCAGTGTGTGGTGTTATTTTTGTACTTTTTTTAATCATGTCACAACAAGTTTGGTTACATAACTGTAATGTATTCTGCTGTGTTGGTGTTTGTGAGGCTGGTTAAGATGATCTAATGCTAATTCATTCTGTTGACTCACATCATTGGACTTTTACAAGATGCACCCAAAGGTGACATTTTCATCAGTTCGCTTGGTGCACAGTGCGTACCAACACAAAGTGCATGTACAAATGTGTGTATGTGTGGTAGATCATTTGTTTTAATGACATATACGCTTAAATTAACATACATTACTGTCACTTTAAATAATAGAAATCCTGTTAAAGTTCAGATAACGTCTGTGTCTCTTCTCACCTTGGCTTCCACTTTCAGAAGTGTATATTATATGTTTTTAACTCCCCCCTGCTTCACAAAGTTCTTCTGACTGCATGTTTTAGTTTTACCCTAAAGGGGTGTGTGGAACATCGTTCTCTGAGACATAATTGCTATAATAACATTGTTATATAACGGTCTCAAAGGGAGCAATCAGTGCTTATTGTTTGCCGTCACACACATTGCTCAGTTTTTGGAACTAATAAGGGACTGCGGGAGAGCGATGCTGCAAAACTGAGCCACGTGTCAAATTATTGTTAAACTGCACCGCCAATCTAATTAGAAACCTAGTGCTCAGGGTGATTGTGAGGTTAGGAGAAATGCACTGGGAGTGTCTTCTAGATTTAACCAGGAAGAAAAGCAGAGAACATGAAAGCATTCATAGAAAAAGCATTCATAGAAAAATGTTTGAAAATGAAAGAAGGGTTATTTAAGACCTTGAAAACGTTGATTCAAAAAATAAACAAAAATGTGTAAATTACTTTTTTTTTCATTATTCTTTTACCTGATAAATAATCAAAGAAATCAAATAGATTCCCTTTGTTCTCAGTACAACAGACACCACAGGACTGCGTTTGTTTCCAAGTAACCTGCCCAAAGGAGCCATTGATAATATATTTGATATCTGTTGATTTTCATATTTCATATTATTTATGCCTCCTCTGTAAGCAATTTTATAGAGTAGTAAATTATGTTGTTGATTTGCTTCTAAGCAAATGTTCTCAAGTAGCCAGTGATGCACTGGATATGTCAATCAACATTTTTGTCAATGTCAACATTTATTGGAGGGCACTTTCAAGGACAGGCTCAATCTTCTGGAGGTCTACTTGTTGGGTGCTGATGCAGAGGTCATCTGCATAGATGAAACGTTGGCATTCTGGGGTAATGGCTGGTCGTTTGTGTATATGTTGAACAGGAGGGGGGCTAGTACCCTACCTTGTGGGAGGCCGTTCTTTTGGGCTTTCCACTTGCTCCTCTGGTCATTTAACTGGACGTAGAAGCGCCTGTTGTTGAGGAGGCTTTTGATGACTTGACACAGATTCAGGTCACCAGTCATGTCCAGTAGTTTCCTGTACGGTGTTGGACAGTGTCATAGACAGCAGAAAGATCTATGAATGCTGCTCCAGTTATTTGTTTTCCTTCAAACCCATCCTCAATGTGTTGGGTGAGGTTGAGTAGCTGTCCAGCACAGGAGCGGCCAGGACGGAAACCAGCTTGGTCTTTAGTCAGCTTGGTGTCTATGAGTGGCATGAGGCGTTGGAGTAGCAGCCTCTCGTAGAGCTTGTAAGTGATGCAGAGGACGGAAATGGGTCGGTAGTTCTTTGGGGATCATGGGTCTTTGCCGGGTGTATGTGATTTAATGATAAGCAAGGGCAAAAGCTACTTTTTTATGGTAGTCTGAATGTGACCGGTATAACCCTCTGTAACACATCCCTCAGTCAACAACATGTTTGCAAGTTTCATGACAAAATACATCTCAAAACGTCTGGGACCACTGTGTGCGGCACAAATATGTTTCATGTTGGGTAATGTGGACACTAGCTTCCTCACTTTAGTGACTTGCATACTCAGCCGTTCTGTAACCCCGTCACACAGACAACGATACCTTCAGGACTGCCTTCCAGCAGAGAATTTGGCTTGAGACCTGGGTGTCCACTGACAGGTCTGAGAATAAACCAGGGATGACTGGAATACTTTCCATAGTGTAGAGGAGAGTTATATTCAGGATACTCTGACTGTGTTAGCTGGACAACACCGTCATGATGTGATAAAACAAAGACATCGGTCTACAGTAACATGTGTCTGTCAAATTAGAACTAGGGTGGCACTAGCACAAGTTAAACATAAGGGATGTTGCTGTAAAGGATCTGGAATGGGTTTTATAGGCGGGTTTGAAACATTACAGAAAACCAGATAGCACTTCTGATTGGTCAGGAGAGTAGAGAGGGTGGTGCCTACAGCATGACATCCTAACTGAGGTGGTATAAAAACGGTCCTGCACGATTCTACTGCAGAGGGATGAAACACTGCAGGCAACTTGCTGCTCGTGGGAGTTTGTAAGTACGTATTGAGACATATTTGAGCATGTTTTTGAGATTATAATTTCAGAATTCCACACAAATAGAGGTCTTTAATATTTGTACATAAATGCTGCATTGATCTATATACTGGCATTAAACGTTTTTTTTCTGTTTTCTAGAACTACAACCAAACATTGATAACATTTCCATTCTTCAAGATCACACTATCAATATTGAGATGTCCAGTGCAACGTAAGCAAACTAAGTGACTCGTTATGCTGTTGCTTTGGGCTGCAAAACAGCGGGGAATATAATGTCATATCATCTTGATCTTGGGTTGCATGTCATTACTACAACTCCATGATATTTAGACGTTTATTAAGACTTCCATGGCCACCGTTTTTAATGAAATCCCTTTGTCTCTAGTGTTCTGCCAGGGGTCAGCCTGGAGTCAATGGCCCAGTCAGCTGGACTTGCAGAGATTGCGGTCAGACTGTGCTTGAACCAACGTAAACAACTTTGTCCTCATGTTTGGGTTCCCATCCTGAAGCCTCAGCGCCCGTGCATCCGGCTTAAAGTGTCTGATCAGCTTTCCTCTGAAATCTTTAGACAAGCCTATCTGACCCACCTCTTCCCATCCTTCTTGGAGGACTTTGATGAAGATGATGATCTTTTATTCCCAGTGAAGAACAAACGTGTGATTTTCGCTGACTCACGGGGAATGTCTTTGACAGCCGTGAGAGAATTTTCTGATGAAGAGGAGCAGTCTGACATTAACCTGCTGCCGTCGCTGCAGGATTTGGGGAGCATGATGGAGGATGGCTACAGCTGCACAGTCAGCACCTGCTGCCCAGGAACAAGCCTCAAACTGGGCTTCCCGCAGCCTTCTGCAGATTTCCAGGCCTTTCGTGCAAAGCTAGCCGAGAGCATGGTGACCCTGGAGAACTGCAGCGTTAATGAACAGGCGCTCCACGGGACGGTGCGCGTCAGGAACATCAGCTTCCAGAAGGAGGTTCGTGTTCGCATCACCTTTGACTCGTGGCAGAGCTACAGAGACGTGCCCTGTGCTTACCTGCCGAAACGCTTCGGGGGCCCTCAGACAGACATCTTTGAATTTGACATTGCCATCCCTAAAGTTCTGGATGCCAAACGGAGGATTGAGTTCTGTCTGAGTTATTCTCCCGGTGGGCAGAGCGAGCCGTTTTGGGACAACAACAACGGACAGAATTACAGCGTGGTCCTGTGCGTCAGCTCACATCTCTGCTGCGGGAAGAATCTGAGTGAAAGGGCATGACGTGCTTAAAATAGATATTATCCCTTTTTGTTGTCAGACATAAAGCATCAGTCCTGGGTAAAGATGAGCTTATATATATTTTTTATTACATTTGAATTAATTTTCAGAAATGTTTAGACATCTTAGTTAGTGCTTTGTATAAAACTCTTTGAAACAGGTCTTTGCATTCGATTTTCTTTCACATTCACTTTCAATGGTTAAGCTTTTTATTTTTCAGTGCGCGCTCTCTTGACATGCCCTACATTCTGACCACTTACCATGCGTACTGTTGTGCACCAGGGACGGGATCCCGTTCACTTTGGACATTTTCTGGGATTGCCATGTAGGTCAGATATTACTGGGCAGGGCCAAACAGAAACCCCATGGCAGGATGGGAGCTAATCTTAGCTCAGCCCTGTTTACAGAGCAGAGGGTTGCTATCAGAGACTGATCCCAGGGAACTATGTGATACCATCTTCCCCAATACCATCCTCCTAAAATCCCAGCACACTGCTTTCATTGTCACATTGCACCATATTCTTTCATAGTAAACTTTGTGTAACATTTAGACACTGAGTTACAATTAACAAATCATAACTCTACAACAGTGGTTCAAGTATTTGCAAGGGATGCTGACAACTGGAATTAAAGCTACAATGTAGGAATAATATTAGACATTTAGCAATAAGTCATTTTTTCTTTAGACAAAGAACATCTGGCAATGACTTATAGAGTATTGTATGAGGTAAATATTGCAAAAAGATTTGTTATACCCTAATATTCTTCAGTTCTGTAATGTTTTAGTGTAAGGGCATGCTTTTAGATTTTGTACTGTTTAAATTCGGATAAAACAGGAAATAACATCAAACTAGAAGTACAGAGAAACAAAACATAAAATCCAACACATCTTGATGAAAACATTTAAATTAAAAAGAAGAAAAATATATTAATAAAATGCCACAGAGACAAGGGAGAGCACAGATAACTTTGATCAAATAAGCAGAACTGATACTTTCCAGCATCATTCCTCAAGCTGTTTTCCACTCATCCGTTAATGGACTATATTTCCAGCTGTGATCATGATTAAGTTCTGCAAATCACATTGTAAAAATCTTCTATTTAATACTCACTATTCTATACCAGGCGGGGGGAAGAGGGGCAGTAGCATGCACGCACCCCGAGAGGTGGGCTGTTTCCACTGTGTTCTGACCTACACTTGATGCTTTCACCGTTTTTTGTCTGGTGCAACACTGTGTCTTTCAATCTTGTAGTTTCACACACTCCCAGCTCTCAGCGCCCCACACTGATGTTGCACACTTTGCAGCTCGGGTCTTTCTTGGCGTTGGCTGTGGTCAGACTCATGAGCTGGTGGTGCCCTCGGATCTGCTCCACGTGGCCCTGATCCAAAGACACTGGCTCAGTGAAAATCACCTCCAGGATGACGTCGATGGCGTGGCAGAACAAAGGCTCCTCCCCCGGCCTCTGAGGGGCAGTGTATGTCAGGAAGGGGTTGGAGGCCAAGTCCAGCATGGGGAGGCGGGAGCGACAGAAAGTATCGCCCTCCGAGCCAACAGGGGCCAGCACCAGCACTACGTAGTGGTAGGCTGTGTACATACAGTAGAAGTCTGCAAAGTACAGGGAGATGTTGGGGTTAAGCAGGTGTCCCGCTGGGATCAGGAAACGCTGCGGGCCGTACGGGGAGTCTTTGGGAGGGAGGCCCGTATCAAACTCTGTGCTGCAGCTGAAAAAGACTCCATGCAGTTTTCCATTGACAGGAGATCCATGACTTCCACTGATGTCTTTCAGGGCGGGACGCATCAGGCCTCCACATTCCCCTCTAAGCAAAGATATGAAAAATAAAGGGGGATTATACTTCACATTTTGGGTAAAACACTTTCTTGCTGTGGGGGTTAAAGAGAAAATGTATACCATTGTTATCCATGTGTGCTAAATGTTTAGTTACAGCAAGCAACCAGTTAGCTTAGCACAACAATTCGGAAACAAATATAACAATATCCAATCAATCAATATATCTTACAGCTAACATCGAGATACACTTGCAAGAACAGGTAGATCTTGAAAAAATCATCGTTTCTCAGATGCTGTTGCCACTAAAAATGTCTGAGCTTGTTTGTCTGATAACTTAGGGTTCAGACATCTGATGACGGAAAGACTTCACCTAGTTCAAAGATATGTAGTTAAAACAAGCAAGATGTAGAAAGGTTATGGATAATGTTGCCCAACACTCATGCGCAAATGGATTACATTGGCTTTAGAGGTGACCAAATGAAATGAACAATTACCTTGTTGTTTATACCTTCAAGTTTGAATAGGTGGCTTCTCTTTACCATTGGACAGATATATTTTCCCTTGTTTTCATTCTTAAGCTTGATAACAAACTACATGCATTAGCTTCTTATTTACTGTACAGAGGCATGAGAGCGGGTTTAATTGCTGCTGGAATTGCTTTGCGGTAATTAGGAGATAAGAAAGCACTGACCTGACAAAGTCGAAGTATTCTGGATGCTGGTTGCGATAAAACACAGAAAACTTCAACAGCCGTCCTGCAGAGCCCTTGGCCTTGTCGAGCAGCTGCTGCAGGTGCTCCATGGCGTAGTCTGCAAAGTGGATGGAAAGGAGGAGTTAAAGGTCCCCTATTATACTGTACTATCAATATATTATAGCTCTCATATATATACAAAACATGTCTCTGAAATGTTTGCCTCGAAACACCAAACAGATCATGCATTGCAGCATCCCATAATCCCCTCTGTTTCAGCCCTGTTTCAAAAGTGCTGATTCTCTGTCTGTTACTTTAGATGAAAATAAGGAGCCACTCCCCACGCCCCTCTGAGAGATATTTGGTTAAAAAGAAAACTGGTGCTTTAGGAGGAGATTCAGGTGATAAGGTGGGGGGGGGGGGGGTTACCTTGGTTGGTGATTGGCTAACGGCCCGTCTACACAGCAGCGTTAAAAAAATCTTCCAACGCCTCCAACGCTTCTCTGCCCATTCACTTTGAATGGGGTGACGTCACTTTGCCTCACTTTTCACCAAACTGCATTGCGGGGAAGCAAAGCGAAGATTTCCAGGATTTTCAGGATTCAAAAGTTGAGCAATGTTCAACTTTTGAAGCTGAGGTGGAAGCGTCAGCCAATCAAATCCCGTTTATGCAAATCTGACAGTACAAGCGCTAGCCAATCAAACCGCGTGCAAGCTGGGAGAGACATACCACAGTTCATTTCCTCATAATCCAAACGAGAAATTACGGTAGCAAATCACCCGGTTCTTTACGACCAGTAACTATTTACCGGGATACAAACCGGAGGAACCAGGCATGGAGGGAGGTGGCAGAGACAGTGGGTGAAACTGGTGGGTTTTCGCCTGTTTGGGGAGTTTATATATATATATATATATTGCTCGCATAAAAACATGGGACTTTCGGAAACAGTTCTGAATTGGTTTGAATCCTACTTAAAGGACAGAAACAACTTTGTTTCTATAGGTAAACACATCTGAGTTGACAAATATGACATGTGGGGTTCCTCAAGGCTCCATCTTGGGGCCTCTTCTCTTTAACATCTACATGCTACCACTGGCTCAGATAATGAAGAACAACAAAATAAGTTACCATAGCTATGCAGATGACACACACATTTACGTGACAATTTCACCAGGAGACTATGCTCCAATTCAAACACTGAGTAAGTGCATTGAACAAATCAATGACTGGATGTGTCAGAACTTTCTCCAATTAAACAAAGATAAAACTGAGGTAATGGTTTTTGGAGCCAAGTCAGAACGTATAAAAGTTAGCACTGAGCTTCAGTGTGCAATGTTCAAAACAACAGATAAAGCCAGAAATCTAGGTGTAGTCATGGACTCTGACCTGAGTTTCAACAGTCACATTAAAACTGTTACTAAATCAGCCTACTATCACCTAAAGAATATATCTAGGATTAAAAGACTAATGTCACAGCAGGATTTGGAAAAACTTGTCCATGCTTTTATCTTCAGTAGACTCGACTACTGCAATGGTGTCTTCACAGGTCTCACTAAAAAATCTATTAGAAAGCTGCAGCTAATTCAGAACGCTGCTGCTCGAGTCCTCACTAACACTAAGAAAGTGGATCACATCACTCCTGTTCTGAAGTCTTTACACTGGCTTCCTGTGTGTCAAAGAATAGATTTCAAAATACTGCTGCTGGTTTATAAAGCACTGAATGGTTTAGGCCCAAAATACATTTCTGACCTCCTGCTAAATTATGAACCATCCAGATCTCTCAGGTCTTCAGGGACTGGTCAGCTTTCTGTCCCCAGAGTCAGAACTAAACATGGTAAAGCAGCGTTCAGTTATTATGCTCCAAATATCTGGAACAAACTCCCAGAAACCTGCAGGTCCGCTACAACTCTGACTACTTTTAAATCCAGGCTGAAGACTTTTCTTTTTGTCGCTGCTTTTAATTGAACTATTCATATCTTAGACTGCACTGTAACTTTTATCCATGTACTTTTTTATTTTAATGTTTAATTGACTGCCATGTATTTTTTTCTTTTAATGTTTATTATATTAGCTTTTCTTTTTAATGACTGATTTTAAATGCCATTTTCTTAATCTCTTTCATTTTTTGTAAAGCACTTTGAATTGCCTTGTGTTGAAAAGTGCTATATAAATAAACTTGCCTTGCCTTGCCTTGCCTTGCATAAAATCCCCGGGGTTTTTTGCTTTGTATATCGGGGGCGGGAGATTCATGTGATTGGTTGTTGGTCCCGTTGCTCACAAAAAATCCCCAAGCTTTCAGACACGCCTACCTCCAAGATTTTCAAGATTTTTTCAAAGCTGCTGTGTGGACGGGCCTTAATGGTTACCAAGCCAAAAAATCGTTATGACATCATAAAGTGGCCAAAATCTGATCAGCTCATTTTCAGACAGGTTTTTTATATAAATGTATTCTGCCCTCGCAAGAATACTTTTCGGATTGCAGGCTTGGCAGATAGCTTAACACGGAAAAGTATTCTTGCGAGGGCAGAATAGTAAAAAGACACCCACGCCTGTAGGATTTGCCACAGAAGATGGGATACCAGTAGACACAACCGCATTCTTCTGTCATCAAAGCTACAGTCTACATGATGGCAGACAACAATGATGAGTGGGAAACACGATCACAATGCTCCAACACCTCACGTTCAAGCCGCACAGGCCCGGACTGGCCATCGGGAGGACCGGGAGGTTTCCCGATGGCCAGGCCTGCTAAGTGGCCTGCTGGCTTGAGGATTTTTTTTTTCATGTAGGCCTATGTATTGTGAACGCAACGCTGCGCAAATGTGGGTCTGACTCTGCCTCACAGAGGGTGACTGGCTGTTTACATGATGTGGCCTGCCGACATGGCCACTTTCATACAGATCATACTAATGCCCTTGATTGGTCTCTGTGTGTCATTCAAGCTCGGGAGGGTGTGTTAAGTGTGGCACGAGCGAGTGAGATAAAGCGCGCGCACCGGTTACGTGTATTGTTGTTGTTAGCATCTGGTGCTAGCTAGCTGCGCTAACGGATATAAGGAGCTTTTTCAACAACAAGGTGGAGGAGAGTCCTCTCCTGTCAGACTGAGAGGCTGATAACTACAGCTCAGGTGAGGTAAAGGACTCTGAGTGTTTAGATAGTTAACTTAGTCTAAGTACTCAGTGGGTCTCAAACGGTTTGGTCACCATTTATGTATGCTCTTCTTGGCGTTATGTATAACGCCAAGAAGAGTAGCATCATGATTGTGCGAAGTAAAGAGGATAAAAAGGCTGTATTTCCTAATTGTATTCTCAGTAGCAACATTCTACTTGTGTGCAGTGAGATGAAGTACCAACCTTGGTCATTATATTTCTGATGATCTCACAGATGACAAAGACATCCATAGACAACGCTGCAAACTGTATGCACAGGCAAACATATTAATGCGGAAGTTTCACAAGTGCTCTGTAGATGTCAAGGTATCACTTTTTAAAGCTTTCTGTTGTACACGGCTCACCTGTGGAGTAACTACAAGGCTAGAAGCATGCAAAAACTAAAAGTTGCATACAATGATGGTTTACGGTTGCTGCTGAGGGTACCAAGATGGCACAGTGCCAGCCAGCTGTTTGTTAACTTGGGGGTACCTACTTGTCAAGCCCTTTTAAGAAAGTTAATGTACAAATGCATGTGTCGCCTCGGACAATCATGTTATCTCGATTTTAATTAACCCTGTGAAGAGTTCTACCCGGTTCTCTTCCATGATTTGGAGACATTGGCGCAACAGCCTCTACAGACAGTGAGCATACGTGGCTAGCTGTGATTGGACTGATTTTAGGTTTTTATCTGTTTGTTTTTATCTGTTTTGTGTTTAGCTTTTTATCTTATTTATTGATGTGTGTTTTGTCTTTTCGTATGTGATATGGACCTTGAGTCTGGAATAAAGATTGGAAATTATGTAAACACATATTTCCATTTGAGGGGGAAGTGATTAGTAAAATAAGCGTGAATAATAATTTAAAAAAACGTTAACTAGGTAAAAAAAGGTAAGATAAACTATTAAAACTTGTTGAGAGCTAAAACTAGTCTTTGCTTCTGCCTCAAAGAGGAGCAGGGGGAGAGGAGGGAGACAGGTGAGGCTGATTCAGGAGCACAGACACACTCACAACTATAAATGAACCAAAAATAAATAAATAAACAACTTTCAATGTTTTTTCATATTGGATATGGTATGTTATTGGTTATGGCCATGTTTTTATGATTTTATGATTATTTAAATGTATACAGTTATGTTTCATATGGGTGTCTCTTTATTTCCCCCTCAAAGTGCACCAGATTGATGCATTTAAGTCCAACATTTAAAAAAAAAAAAATCCTACCTGCCCCCGGACCCCCCTATAGGATTTGAGGTCCACCCCCACTTAAAATATGTTCACATAGGTTCCTAAATAGATTTGCACATTTTTTTTAAATAGTAACCCATGTCCATATGTTTATTTTTGGGTAGTAGATTTGGGGCTATCACTATGGGCAGCAACGCTGTAAAAGTTGACAAATAAATCCAGCAAAATGGCACAAAAAACTGGTAGTGGCCTGGCTGGGTGTCTAATTCCCGGCCTGACTTATTGTCCCAGTCCGGCCCTGAAGCCGCATGTCCTCAGTCAACACCATGGCAGCTAGAGCTCATGCAAAAGCAGAGGCTGCACGTGTCCAGGCCTCTTTTGCACAAAGAGAAGCTGACATGATTAAAGCACAGGCATCTATTGATGCTGAAGCTACAAGAAAGAAAGCGGAGCTTAAAGCTAGTCTCAACACATTGCGGCTAGAAAATGCTGCTGCAGTTGCCATCGCTGAAGCTGACGTTCTCGAAGCAGCTGCTGAGGATGCATATGGAGATTCAGATCGTGCAAGCCTAAAGAGTGCGTACACTGAGTGGTACAAGGGGAATCCAGCACCTGACTCTCACCAAGACTCAAAGCCGCAACAACCCATACCCACACCGGGGCGCCAGCACGCAATGGACGACGGTGAGGAAGCTAAAGGCTACATGGGAAGAGGTGCTGTACAGCCACGTGGGGTCATTGAAGGTGGATTTCCTAAACTACCTGCTCAACATGCACACAATCAGGAGCGAGATGCCAGCCAGATAAATAGCCCTGCTGAAGGTCCATCCAGAAACATCTACAGTCATCATGAGCAGTCACACGCAGCAAGACCATCCAGTCATGTTCAGCAACCTGCTCAGCCACATGCAGATGTTTCACCCAGAGCCAATGAGTCTCATTCATCAGCTACAGCAGATTTGGCCAAGTATTTAATACGTCGGGAAATGGTTAGCTCCGGGCTATTGGAGTTTGATGACCAGCCGGAAAACGATTGGGCCTGGAAAGCATCATTCCTCAGTTCCACAGAGGGCTTGAACCTGTCATCAAGAGAAGAGCTGACCTCCTGTGTAAATGGCTTGGACCGAAATCCTTTGAACATGCAAAGAGAATCAGATCGGTTCACATCCATAATGCGGAAGCAGGTGTCAATATGCTATGGCAAAGGTTGGAAGATTGTTATGGGTCACCTGAAGCAATAGAAAATGCACTCCTTAAAAAAGTTGATGATTTCCCAAAAATCAACAACAGAGAAAATCAAAAGTTAAGGGAGCTGGGAGACATTCTTCTGGAGCTTGAAGCTGCCAAGACAGATGGATTTCTATCTGGTCTGAGCTACCTAGACACATCCCGTGGCATCACTCCCATCGTCCAAAAGCTGCCATATTCCCTGCATGGCAAGTGGGTCTCTCTAGCATCACGTTACAAAGAAACACACAGAGTATCGTATCCACCATTCTTCATCTTTGCAAAGTATGTTTGTGACCAGGCCAAGATACTCAATGATCCAAGCTTTGCCCAGCTCACAGGTGGTCCGAGTATAAGCAAGATTGAGGAGCCTTTCAAACCCAACATGAGAACGCCACTCTCTGTAAGGAGGACAGAGGTCTCAGCAAACTTTGATAACAGCTATGAAAGCTCAGCAGCAAAAAGAGCTGTCGACCCAGATAAGCAATGTCCACTCCACCACAAACCACACCCTCTCAGGAATTGCCGTGGTTTCAGGTATACATCTCTGGATGAGAGAAAAGCCTATCTTAAGGATTCAAACATTTGCTTTAGGTGCTGTGCATCAACCAGCCATCAAATCAAAGACTGTGACAAAAAGGTTCAGTGCAGAGAGTGCAACAGTGACCGCCACCCTACTGCACTACATCCAGGACCGGCTCCATGGACAACAGGGGCCGCCGTAACCTCAAGATATCAAGGCGGGGAGCAAGACGAATCTTCTCCTTTCGCTGTCACGTCAAAATGCACTGACATCTGTGGGACTGAAGTAAAGCCAAGATCATGCACCAAGATTTGTTTAGTGAGAGTGTATCCAGCAGGCCAGAGAGAGAGAGCTGTCAAAATGTATGTTGTCCTAGATGAGCAGGGCAATAAGTCCTTGGCAAAAACAAAGTTTTTTGAACTCTTTGATGTTAATCATGACACAGCATCCTATACACTGAATACATGTTCAGGAGTCTTTGAAACCTCAGGGCGACGAGCAAACAATTACATAATGGAGGCATTGGATGGCAAAACGTGTATTTCACTTCCCACTCTAATCGAATGTGATATGGTCCCAGATGACAAATCTGAAATTCCCACGCCTGAGATCGCAAAACACTACACACATCTCAACCGGGTTGAGGACAAGATCCCTGCACTAGATTCTACGGCAGACATTCTCATACTGCTTGGCCGAGATATACCACAGGCACATAAAGTTCGGGAGCTGTGCAATGGACCCCACAACGCCCCATATGCTCAACGCCTCGACCTAGGTTGGGTGATCATAGGAGAAGTCTGTCTTGGAAAAACCCACAAACTAGACAGCGTCAATGTCTTCAGGACAAACGTGCTGAGTAATGGACGTACATCTCTTTTTGACCCTTGCATTAACAATCTGCACATCAAAGAGCGAGTGGACACAACTCTCCAACACCCTGTCCTGCCGGGGGTCCTGCCAACCCTATGTCCTGTTCCGTCGGGGGTCCTGCAAACTCCTGTCCCGTCGGGGGTCCTGCCTACACATGTCCCTCCGACACGGGTTACTGTCCCGCCGACTCCTGTCCCACCGACAACGGTTATGGTCACGCCTACTCCGAAACCTGTCCCGTCCGGGGTCTTACCGTCTCCCGATCCCAGTACTCCTGCACCTCCGGCGATCCAGCGGACTCTGGAGGGGTCCCATCGCGGCCTACGCCACCCTCCTGCCCGTCCTCCGGAACTGTCCCGTCGCCGCCTTCCTGCCCGTCCTCCAGAGCTGTCCCACATTGGCGACAAGAATACCTTGCAACACTACAACCAAGAAGAAAATGGCAAGCAGATAAGCCTATCTTTGCAAATCGGAGACGTTGTGCTTCTGAAGGACGGACAGGTCAAAAGGAACGAATAGCCTACTAGACTTATAGTAAATACCTTTCCTGGTCAAGACAACAGGGTCCGTAAAGTGGAAGTACGGGTGATTAAAGAAGGTTCTCCCAGGGTGTATTCAAGACCAGTCTCTGAAGTTGTTCTCCTTCTCAAAGGGACTTAGTGGTACATTATACCAAGCGGGGAGTGTGCTGCCCCTTTAAGAGGGTCTGCAAAGGGTTTTGGGTTTTGCACTGGGTGTCCATAAATGCTTGCCGTAGTTTCCTGTTTCTGTCTGTCTATGGAGCACATGGGTTGTTTCCATGGATGTATAATAAGAACTGGATACAGCGTGGGAGGCGGGGCCTCATTCATTCCTATGAGAGTTGCTCATTAGCGCATGATGATAAAATGGCCCAACTTTTGAGAGAGTGAAACGTCACAGATTACCCGGCATGCCTGAGAAGTACCCGTATGTGCACTCATAGAGCATGCGCAACTTTAACCAAAATGCGCGTTCACATCAAGCACGTCAATTTGCGTACACGTAACAGCACCGTGCGTTCATGACAGCATGGTAATGGTGTATGGTAATAATTGTTATTATGATGGATTTGATATTAACGAGGCGGCAGTTAGCAGCTAGCGGCTAGCTAGTAATTATGCTAATGTGAACATCAATCGTTATGTACTTATATTACGCTGTAACAGGATTTAGTGATATCCAACAGAGCTTCATTTAGCATGAAAGAATTATTGCACTGTATATATATATATAGTGCAATAAGCTTCTTAGTGCAATAATAAACTACAGGGACGTTAATCTAACGTCGGTAATATTAACTTTATTATAACATCTACGGTACAAGATTTACATCATACAGCCCATGTAGTATAATATTTTACAAATGATAAATTAGTTTACAGCAAACATGTGCAATATATCCATTATTACAGCTCCGTGGGATGGCAGTAAGGCGATATGGGTCCGTTCTTATTGTGCATCCATGGGTAAAGATAAACGCATGTAGTGCTGAACACGTAACATGAACGTGCCGGGCGGTGCGGTCCCGTGGGTTAGATGCGCGTTCATAATGCAGAGGGAAATAACTCTCAGAATAACGTTATTAGCACATTTTTACAACTTGAGGAACAAAGTTTTTATAAGGGCTATACAAGTGTTCATACTGGGTTGTTTATTTTGTTTAAAAAAAATTATCCAACGAGTTACAGACCACTCTTTCCCAATGTAAGTCAATGGGAAAAAGTGTTTCCGGGCCCAGCAACCTAAAGGAGGTGTAGTACCGCCGTTTGACCAGCACGAATATTCTCATCAGACTCCAGCGCACTTCCTGGGGGCTTGGTTGTTTCCTGCCAACAAAATCCTTGCTCAAATCCTAGGGTCTTTATGTCTGTAAGTACCATTCCATATATTGTCCGTGTATACTTAGTTGCACATTTGAATTGATTATATGCAAACATGAAGAACAATGAATGATGCTAAACTTGTTAGCCTGTGAACAGCAGTGGAAATGTTTGTAGCATTTATGCTAACAGGTACTCTGTTGTTTGGAATGTTTGTTTTAGTCTAGTTTCTTTGTTTATTTAGTGTTTAATGTGACAACGTCTCATGACTTTGGGTTTGTTTTTATTTCAGTTTTACAAAAATGGAAATGAAAAATGGAAAGGAAAATGGAACTTAATCAGTAAACATCCAAAACTGAGCTGCTGTCTCCTGGGTGTTTATTTCCGTGTTAAGCTATCTGCCAAGCCTGCAATCCGAAAAGTATTCTTGCGAGGGCAGAATAAAATGGATCAGGACAAAAAGAGAGAGAATCTTTGTTCCTGAAACTTTCAGAGTCTCTTTACACAGAGGGGACACATGCTGATGTAGAAGAGACATGAATGAATGAATTTTGCATAATAGGTGACCGTTAAGTAAAATGCTAATGACCTTCAATGCCTCCCATACTCTTTATAGTACATGTTACTATAGCTGTCAGATTTAGTTTGTCATACCCCCGGTGCAGAACTCCACCACCTGGCTCCACTCGGACACCAGGTAGTCACCGTCCGCCTGTCGGACAGCAGTTTGGACAGCAACACAGTACTCTGTCCGCGGGCTGAGGAACCAGTGCCCCCTCACTGCCATGGGGAGGGGCACGGCCTTGGCCACCAGCTTGGTTGGCACATCCTGGAGGACAAAACAGGGAGGGAGTCGACATCAGAGACAGGATGCAAGGCTAGAACAGGTTGTTGTGTGTTTCATTTACATATCAAACAAAACAATGTAAATGCAATTGTTAGGTGAGCCATTCCCCTACATAAACTTTGCCTTATTAGCAGGATTTTCACCTTCAAGCACAAGCTGCTGTAACTAGGAGACATCTCATCAAATCGACAGCTTTGTTTTGTCCAAGGCCAATAGCTAATTACTGAATGCTCAGAGGCCCATATATCCATGGCAACATCTCTGATGCAAGTTTGTTTGTTTCAGTTTGTGTATCGGAGAGAGAGCTTATCCTGCAGACAGGAACAACTCACACTCGTACCCCTGCCTTGACTTCATAAAAGCACTTTTTTAAAGACGATTGATTTGCCAGCTGCAAGAAATGGGTCAGAATTACAGTCAGCAGTGTGTATCTTAAACAAAGAGAGATTATGAAGGGCTTCCGCTAGAGGAGTTATATTTAGACACAGGATTGTGTGAAAAAAAAGGTCAAATCTTTCCTACAGCAATATTTAATATAGAGAGATAGAGCTTTGTGAGGCTGTATACTAATTGCTAACATCAAAATGCTAACATGCTCACAATGGAAATGTTAAGATGCTTACTATAGTAGGTCTAATGTTTACAGTTTTCATCACCTTAGCTTAGCAAGTTAGCATGCTTATATTTGCTAATTACCAACCAACTCACAGTACAGTTGAAGCTAATGTGCTATTAGTTCTGCAGGTAGGAAACACTAATATTGATCATGGCACACATTTAAAAGTCAACAGATTAACCAAATATTCTGGGAAACACAGTGTCTTTACAACATTGCATCAAATAGTTTGAGATATTTTATGTGGACCAAAGTTATGGACCAAGTACCCAACCAACAAACAGAACACATTTGCTTAAAATTACATTTTTAACATGTGCAAATCCCATGAAAATATATGTTTTAGGCCTATGTTAGAGATGTGGGGAAGAATAGCACTGAATGCTGAACTAATTGAATTCACTGCTGGAAGTGAACAGACAAATATACAAATATGTTTGTAAAGAGACAAGCCATTACATTGTTGCCTCATGTCTGCGGTGCTTTTTTAGCATGAAAACTGTTCGGTGCTGGAGAGGAATTTGTCAGTTTTTGTCCACTTTAAAAGGAAGCAATGTGAGTCATTGGCCCGAAGCTGTTGACTGCACTTTTCTTTTTTTTCCCGTCTGTATTGGAACTGGAAGTGACTCAAAGTGCGCAAGTGCTGTTTTCTGTGTTCACACTAATGCAGAATATCGTAAGCCAGTTAGACCCATCTGTTAACCCAGCTAGACCTCTACAAAATGGACATTTGGACCAAAGGGCATACAGTGAGCCTTCAAGGAAGCCTTCTGTCACCAATCCTATACAAATGGATTAATGTGAATCTGAAATATGAATGTACACAGCTTAGCAGGACACACATTGATTGGATTGACATGAAAAGGACGGAGGAAGGTACATAAGGTCAGACCCTGTGTTTGAAGCGGTTGGGGTCCCGGCTCTCTTTGCGGCTGAGGTCGATGAAGAAGTGTGTGGACCTGGCACTGTCCTCGGGGGTTATGTCCCACATGATGCGGAAGGAGTCACAGGTCACCTCACAAATCTGGATATTGCAGGGGGTTGCGAGAGGAGCGTCCATTTTTGTTATCTGCCATTAAAACCAGAGAGATAAAAAGGACCAGAGGATAATCACTGTAATACCCGTGCTGGAGAACATCTGCTTAAAGAGATTAAAACACATGACTTAGAGTTACAAACTGGACATTGTACAACAGTTAAGAAACACCACATCTGAATTTCCCTCTGACAGAATCCAATTAACCTTTCATTTAGGGATCTGTGTCTTGATTATTTATTCACTGTCCTGCTCTTTTCTCCCTCCTCCTTTCCCCTTCTCCTCGCCCTCAACTGACATTTCCCATTATTACACAACTCGATACACTTGATTGACTGGCCTCTGCTTTCCCCTGTGCGTTTCACAATCCATCTACAGCAGTCTCCGAGCAACCAGGCGTCCTCAGCCTCCCTCAATCTTCTCCTGTGATTCTCAGGGAAGGGGGTCACATACAAAAACACTGCAGCACCTGTCAGCTACAATTTAAACTGAGGGTCACTTTTTAAACACTTATGCCTCCTGGCTGAAGTGCACTCCCCCAAAACAGCTGAGTGAAGTGAACTCCTTGCAGCTCGAGGGAAATCTACCAGCTTTTATAATGTTATGGCAGAAACAGGGGAGGCTTAAGTAGGGAACAGCAGCAGGTGATTTATGATCATATTTCCTTTAGTTGCCCATCAGTGTTGCGATCCAGGCTGCTGCACATAGCCTTGAGTGAGTCTCACACTGGGTGCAAATGGTTGGTCGGCCTGTGTGTGCCTGCGTTTGATTAGCTGTCACCATCCCTCTCATAAACTGGAGTTAAATCTCTGCAACATGTGCACAATGGTCATTTTCTCTTGCCCTTAGCCTTAGTACACATTCCTTCCTGCGTAGTTTGCTTGTAATTTGCATCCATCTTAAATGTGTTATCATAAGCTCCTCCTAGCTGACTACTAGTAGTAAAAGACTCTCCAGCATTTCACAACCAGCGTAGCTCATTGTTGTTATCTTCCTGAGCATATGCTAAATCACAAATGTGCCTAAAAATAACCCTTTGTAAAAAAAAATCTTTGTGTTGCCTGCCGCTGTGTCATTGTCTGACTTTGAGGTCTTCTAAGGTGTTTGATGGACAGGCTGCAGGAGCTCATTAAAGCCTGTGAACTGTGAAATGTGTGCAGCAGCTCGTTCACACAGGGACCAGAGCAGAGAGCAGTGGCATCACGCATGTGTGTTTTCACGCGTTAGCTTTCCAGCTGCTGTTCTCGTTTCTAACCACGGTGTATTTTCCACAGAACTGGGGCAAGATGAGATTCTAGGACAAGTCATCAAAGCCCCCATGTCTCTGTATGTGTGCCACTTTTACATCCAACACATGTGCACACAGTTCAAACGCAGGTTTCCATATCATTCACACACAATCCCATTACCCTGATTTATAAATCAGCCAGTATAAACACTTGTGAGCCAATTATCTCTGCTGCAGCTCTGATTGCTGTGTTCGTTTGGGCTGTTAGAGCTCAGTCAGAACCTCACACTCGCTGAAAACTAGTTGTTATCTCTTTGAGACATGCAGCCTCATGAAAGAAGCTGCTGCATTCATGCACAGTGAGCAGGGCACCGAACGCTTCAAAGTCATTTATTTTTCTCCAAGGAGTTATTTACTCATTTAGATGGGAGAAAGGAAGAGCTCAATTTTCTCTAGTTATTAACTAAAGGGGGTGAAATGGAAACTACAGAGAATGAAACACTGAGCAATATGATGTGAAGTTAATTAAGAAAGCTTTCAAACTCAGATATTGTGTGACTAATACAATTTAAGGCGCTGTACCCCCCCCCCCCCCCCTTGCACAATTAAACCAAGCATTAACATTTAAAAATGACACGACTCAGTCAATGCTGCTGCTTGAAATATCCACACAGCCTTGTATGAGATGGGGTGTAACAAATGTACAACGTTCACAATAAATGTCATTAAAGAAAAGCATGTGTGCATTAATGGATATAAAACTCTAACACCACAACCACTGCATTCTTCTGACTTAATGTCTATTATCCCTGAGTGATGCACAAATGAACTACTGATGTACACAACTTCATGGGAGTATAGCATAATAGATCTATTTTGAGAGCACTACACGCATCTATATGTAGACTGATTTAGAGGAATTCCTTACTTGTATGAGGCTCAAATTAGTGATGGGAGAAGATTACAGCCAGGCAGAAATCTATCTTCTTTTCTTCTTGCCTCCTCTGCTGCAGTCGATGCATAGATCTCCCAGGAAAACTGATTAGGAGGTGAAACGAACACACTAGCTTCTCTCTCAGCCTGTTTCCCTCTCCTCTGTCACACACAAACACTCTAACCTCCTCCCCTCCCCACCTCTCTCTCTCACTCCCCCTCCTCCCGGTCTCGTTTTCGCTCTGGGCTATTGAGGATGATGTTTACTTGGTTCCTATTTGCAGCCACACCGGATGAATTAAAGCCTAAGCGAAGCAATAGATGAGAGTTTTCCAACTGGAGTGTGACCACAGTGAGACACTCAGTCGACCTTGTCAGCATCGTGCCAGTCAGACACAACACATCAGTCTGCAGTAAGCCAGCCTTGAGGCTCAAAATACACACACACACACACACACACACACACACACACACACACACACACACACACACACACACACACACACACACACACACACACACACACACACACACACAACAAATAGTGAGTTCTGTTCACATGTGGCTGAAATTGTTTTATAAATGAGCCCCTTTTTTTGCCTTATACATTTTTTTTTAATATTGCATGCTCACAGGATATCGTGCTCATTCACTTGTATGTGTTATTGTTGTCGTTTTTGTTATACATTTACTGTTATTTATGACAAAAAAACAACAGTATAAATAGTTTCTGGTTGGTCTGGATCAACAGGACAATTTAAGACGTATGCAGAATCATGACAAACATATTTCACTATTTTATGACATAAATAACACTTTTAATTGAGAATAAAACATGCACATGAACACACACACACACACACACACACACACACACACACACACACACACACACACACACACACACACACACACACACACACACACACTCACACTTGCATAAATGTCACTTCTCAGATATGGGGACAGTTTTGACAGAAAAAAAACATGAACCAATTTTTTACACGCTCCAATGGCTATTGCGTGTTTGAAAGAGATTATGCTGAGTGATGTCCTGCAGGAAATTACATAGTGCTCCAGAAAGATCTCTAAAAATGTACGCGTGCCAACTGTTATGCCATATGGACTAACTCCACAGTCTCCCCCATCACATCCGGAGGCAAGGGATGCCACTGTGTAAATCCAGAGTAAGCAGATTTCCTTTCATTTTCAGTGGGATGTTTTCGTACCGATTCAACCTCATGGGGACAACTTCATTTAGGATTTCAGAAGAGATTAGACCCTTTCCAGATTACTGTATAATCTGCTGTTAAAACAATGGATATGGGGATAGAATAAAGACAGATAGCAAAGGGATAATCTGAAGGTGAGTGGAGTCCATTCACAAACACATCATATTTGTTTTGACAAGGATGTATTGCCATAATTCCACGGGC
Organism: Gymnodraco acuticeps; assembly: GCF_902827175.1. Lineage (NCBI taxonomy): Eukaryota > Metazoa > Chordata > Actinopteri > Perciformes > Bathydraconidae > Gymnodraco > Gymnodraco acuticeps. The sequence goes on from NW_022991187.1 coordinate 1,527,270, forward strand.
TGTGTGTGATATTGAAAAGCTTCATTTAGTCCCAGCCAGCCGCAGAAAAGCAATACCCTCCGAGTGTAATTAAAGTGCAATCTACCATCATTAGTCAAGCCATGACAGTCTGCCTGTGTCCAAACGACCCTCTCAGCTCCAGAGGTGCATGGGGATAGGCAGTTTGCAAGGGCAGGGTTCGCTGTGCGTCTGATGGAGAGAGAGTATGGCTCCATTTACATTTGTGTCCTTAAAAGACACAAAGCCCCAATGGGCCCATGCATTATCAGCACGGTTGGAGTGGATGTCTGGTCAGGAGTGCCAAAATAGTCAGAGGCAGCCCGGAGCAAGGATTTATTTCTCATTGTTGTTCATCAGCGGGACACAATACTAGAACAACTTCCACTTTACAGAAGATTAAGCATCATATTTGCACCAAGTTATGCACAAATAAAACCAGTTACATAATGCTGACTTGATGTTTACGGACATAACATGATTTATTTTCCTTGGATGAGCCCCTATGGTAAACATTAACAAAAGTAATTTACAATTATAACATTTTTCACGGAAGTTACACATTAATAATTTTACATAAATGTGGGCTTGTTGTTGTAGAAGACAATTATCTTTTTAAACATATATTTGATCCCAACCTGAATGGTGTTTTTTAACCTTTAAAAACATGTATAGTAGGCTATTTTAAAAGACAGAGCCGTTATTTAATCATTTGTGTAAATTGCTAAAATTACTAAAACAAAGCTGTACTCTCGAGTGCTGGAGATCACCACAAATAAGACTTTAGAAACAGATAAAGTAAAAACAGTTAATAATAAAGAATACTCTGCTCATTCATAGCAAAACTGCAAGACTATCACATATATCTCTTTAAACACAAATATGGCAACCGCATGTTATGAGATAGAGATAGATAGAATCGGAGGGACGAAACCCTCTTTAATGGTCACACATGCAGAGCACACAGCACACACAGTGACATTTGGCCTCTGCATTAACCCATCCTAGTAGTAGGAGCAGTGGGCAGCTATTGTACAGCGCCCTGATCTTATTAAGCCTACTGTATATTATTATTCATTGGCACTGTGTTCTCCTTTTGCATATTTAGGATAATAACTGTACCATATACTATCATTAAAAAACAACAACGGTTTTAAATGTGTTATGTTGCATTTGATTTGACCTCGCAAGCCTTTAGCTTTTGTTCAAATCATATCAAGTATTTAACTTTGCATTTATCATTAAAAATCCTTTGTCCAGTATCTTGAATAGTGAGCTGTGCCACAGCCTACACTTTTAGATTTAGTAAATTAGTTGCACGTTTTACAATGACTGTCTGTGCATATTATTGATGTACTATAAACGCATAATACATATGTATAAGCTATATAAAGTCAATCCAAAGACAAGATCATTCTTAAAATGATCCCTACGACGATTTAATTCCGATGTAATGCGTATTTGCGGTGTTTCTGCGCAGGACTGATCCACGTGCACTCACTCAGTGACGACACTGCGGAAGTGTCATGGCGCCGTGCGTCGGTCATGCATTGTCAGTAGCAACACTAGCACCAAACAACTCTTATTGCTTCTCCTCCTAAAGTCTGGACTTGAACATATAAAAAGGACATTGGAGGAACCATAGCGTAAGTATCTGGAGAAGCAGTGTGTGTCCAGAGCTATTATTGACAGCGTTTAGGGGCACTAACATCCACTGTATGCCTGTATTCGTGTTTTAATTTGGCCACGTGTTGCTGATTTTCTTGCCGTTGACGCAATAACATTACATATTTCGAGCTACAGTCGTGATCTAATAAAAGGCTGTCATTGTTTGTGCACTTAAAATGTATGTCAGTTGTTTGTGTCACTAAATTCAAAGCGCTGTTGTGCTGAAAGAGCAGTGGCCCATTTTCTTTAAATAATTGGTGTCCCCATTCAGAAACACTGCTTAATTTAAATACTGTACAAAAGATAAAATAATGAACCCGAAAAGATCAATTTGACATCATATGTAGGTTATTTGAGTATAGCACTGTTAAGTCAATCTTATCTATGCTCTAAAGATTAACTTGATTAATTGTGTGTCAGTGACTGTTTAAAGGCATTCTTCTTTAAAAAAATCAATAATAACAAAGACAAAAATAAATAAAAAAGAATTCCATAACACGTTAGGTTATACACTTCAATGCAATCTATTCTGCAGTATAATTCTACCAGTTCATAAACATTACATTACACTTCATGGTATTTGGCTGACACCTTTATCAAAAGCAAATTAAATACACTACTATACAGTAAAGATGCCTACAGGAGCAATTAGGGGTTAAGTATCATGCCCATGGGCACGATTCTACTACTAGAGCTGCACACGTTTGAAAACTATGATTTATTGCGACTATTTTGACTGATATTGTGATATGATTAGTGATATAAGAGGGAACTTCTAGGAATTCATAATATACATTTAAAATTTGACCAAATATTGAGCTTACTGCAATTTTGATATTTGTTGAGAAAATACTGAATGTACTCTTCCAATCAGAGTAGCACATGATAACAAAGGCCCTACGTAGCTGTGTACATGCCAGGATGTATGATGAACCTAGAAGAGCGTCAGGACTGTTGAGGCATGATAGCTATGTGAAAACGATTAACATGATGATTCAGTCTCATACATGACACGCATGATCATTTCTGACATGGGTCTTAGCTAACCTGAACAAAACATTGAATACTGCTTTCAATCGGTATTCCTCCATCTTGTCACTGTGTAACACCCTCTCTTGTATATCAGCATGTGAAGGACACTTTTCGGGAAACTAGTAGTACCAAATGCTCTGTATGTGATGACCACTTCCATTCTTTCAAGGATAATAACATATATCCTGATATTGAAGCTCAAGCCGGTGACGAGTGATATTTTTCTAACAATATTGCACTTCTCCATATTGCGATGACATTTTGATTAATTGTGCAGCTCTACTATTCACAAGTTAACATTCATTGTTGTACAAATATGTTAATCTTTATGCCACATGTCTCTAGTTTAGGATGGCAGAGTCAGGCTCAGGTAACCCCAGTGGTCAACGTGTGCCAGCGACCCCCGCAGGGAGCGCCACGGGACTCCTGATGGGCCGCCGCACCCCCGCCGCCCTCTCTGCTGGCCGCCTCCCCTCAATGCGCTCCAGAGACCTCACCCTGGGGGGAGTGAAGAAGGTAATGCCCTCGCCTCACTGTTAGAGATTATTCGGCCTTCAGGTTCTTGCTCCTTGTTCCAATACTGATGTACGTTTTTCTTTTACATTTTTAGAAAACCTTTGCACCCAACATTATTGGCCGGAAAGCAAAAGAAGAGTAAGTTCTCAACGGACCTCAGTGGATACATTAAAGGTCACCTATTATGCAAAATCCACTTTTTCATGTATGTTATACATAAACATGTGTCCCCTCTTCTCCATGTCTCTTCTACATCAACGTGTGTCCCCTCTGTGTAAAGAGATTCTGAAAGTTTCAGGAAAAAATATTCTCTCTTTTTGTCCTGATCCATTTCTATAAAAACCTGTCTGAAAATGAGCTGATCAGATTTTGGCCACTTGATGATGTCATAACGATTTGTTGGCTTGTATGACCATTAGCCAATCACCAACGAAGGTAACCCCCCCCCCTTATCACCTGAATCTCTTCCTAGAGCACCATTGTGTTCTTTGTAACCAAATCTCTCTCAGAGGGGCGTGGGGAGGGGCTCCTCATTTTCATCTAAAGTAACAGACAGAGAATCAGCACTTTTGAAACAGGGCTGAAACAGAGGGGATTATGGGTAATGCTGCAATGATCTGTTTGGTGTTTGGAGCCAAACACTTCAGAGACCTGTTTGTATATATCTGAGAGCTATAATATATTGATGAAAGACAGTATAATAGGGGACCTTTAAACAAAACAAAAAAAAGTATATGGATTCAGCCGTCTGTTTGAAGGTTTGCCAATTACTGTTATGTTGTGTTTTTGACAGAACAAAAGATGAAGGCGGGCGGGGGAGAGACAGGAAGGATGCGGGTCGCGGTCGGGGTCCGAGAGACAGAGGCAGGGGCCGAGGTCGCCCAGAAGTCATCCAGTCCCACTCGATCTTTGAGCAGGGGCCTGCAGAGATGATGATGAGAAAGAAAAGTAGGAGCTCAGCTGCACTGCCCCTCACTCTGTACTACTTTTCCTTTACCAATGTACATAGTCTTTAAAACCCATGTTTATGATGTCTGGCTTTCCTGTATCTCACACACAGGTGGCTATGAAAATGAGAGAGAGGCTCCCACCGTTGGACCTTCACCCATCATCAATATTAAAAAAGAGAAGAGAGAGACGGAGGAAGAGACCAAAGAAATTCTGGCCAAGTTGGAGAGAGATACAGTAAGTCCTTGGTTGTCCTAATCTTTATTAAGTAGCTTTTATTTAATATTTTACTTCAATTTTTCCTTTTCGAATGCATTTTTCAGTTTATAGACGACCCCTTCCTGAGGAGTGAGCAGAGGAGCTGCCCTGTCCAGCTTCCCCTCGCTGTTTCTGGATGGGGATTCACGGAGGAATTTACTAAATCTCCCGTTAAAATTGAGAAGGAGGAGGATGATGATGATGAACCCATGGAACATGCAGTTGAAGGTAACACGATACACCTCAAAATTATTGTATCTACGCCACAGTTTCCATGGTTTGTGAAAGCAGGAAATACAAAACAAGCTTGTTGTCCACATAGCTGCTCTCTCAAATGACGCTTTATCTCCTCTTCAGTGAAACAGGAGCCGGCGGAAACCGAAATAAAGAAATCAGAATCAATGTTCAGGCCCCCTCCTCTCCCTGAGCCGGAGTTTCTTCCCGACCTGCTTCATAAATGGAGTTTGGGAAAAGGAGAGGAGCTGTTCTTCATGCAGATGCCCGACACGCTGCCCGGCCAGCCGCCGACCTTGGAGCACAGACCGGTGAAAACTGAGGTGCAGTCGGAGGACGGGCAGTCTGTGCTTCTGAAAACAGAGTCTCAGGTACATATAGTTGTCGTCTACGTGTTGAATACATGATGGTGTGGAGAACATGTGTTCAGATGATATTTCTTTATGTTGAACAGGAGGAGGAAGCTGAAGAAAACAACTGTAATCTGAAAGACCTGCGGGAGGGTCTCGTGGGAAAGATGCTGGTGAGGAAGTCCGGCCGGGTCCAGCTCATTCTGGGACATGTGACTCTGGATGTGTCGCTAGGAACATCCTGCTCTTTCCTTCAGGTATGATATTAGTATTCAAAATGTTACATAAATACAATTCAAAAAACGCATTGATAGTACAAAAAGCAACATCACTTCCCGCACAACGGCCCATGCATTATTATGTTTAATGTTGCGCCTGGAAAAAATATTTCCCAACTGCAATAGCTACTTTTTTATTTACTATAAATACTGGGGATGTTGGGGTTCAATAAACTTTCATTGTAATCAACAAATATACATGCTAAATGATTTGTTATATTTTCTACTATTAATCTGAATCTGTTGAGCATCTCAAACTGTCAGGTGGAGTAAAATGTACAATATTATTTATATATTCTATAAAGTAGCAAGAAATGGAAATATTTAAGTAGAGTGCTTGAGTAAACTTACTGTCCACCACCGGTATTGGTGTCTCTTTCTGTTTGTTTTCATACTGAATCTGTTATTTATAAAGCACAGCTCTGTTTGTATTCCAGTGTCTTTACACACCACTGTTATTATTTTCTCATAGGGTAAATGTTTATTCTGACATTCCTTTCTCTTCTTTTTTCCCCTCAGGAGCTGGTCTCTATTCGCTCAGAGGGAAGAACGGGTGACCTGACTATATTAGGGAATGTCAAACACAAAATGGTTTGTTCCCCAGACTTTGAGTCTCTGCTGGAGAGCCGTGCTTGATGCACGTCACTGAGCCCTCTGGATGCACTCGTGGTGGGTTGTGATGTTGACAAGACGTTCACGTTTGATCCTTTGCAAACTGACATCAAATACAAGCAGTGTGGTCATTTATTGCGCTTCTGTGTTTTCAGACTGGCTAACATAATATTGAAATACACTATATATATGAAACGTATGAAGTTTTTGTGGAAAAGGCGTATAAATGCAAGGTCAAAGGTTTAATGGTCTGCCAAATGTCAGCACTGTTTTCATTTCTTTATATCTGAGAATACTTGAGAAGACTGTACATGGATGTAAATGTGTGAATAAAAAAAAGTATTTGTTAATCCAGTATGTTTGTGTGAAATTGCTTTAAATTCACCCACGTTTTCCTCTTTCGCAGATGTATTTTTGGTTTAATTACTTAGGTTTGAGATGGAGAAATAGACAACTGCCGAGAACAAGAAAAACTAAATTGAACAAATACAGATAAAGAATATTAAGGACTATTAATATAGGTGTATATAAAAAGCAGTCTTGCACGTCTTTTTACAAGTCAAGTTTTCAGGGTTTTGTTTATTTGTAAACTGAAAATAGCAGAAATAAATAATCCATTGCACAAAAGCTTTTAACAATGTTAGCTGTGTTTTCAACTTATTTGTTTTCATTTAAATGCATCTGTTGAAAGATGCTGTTTAAACCTATGGCTACCAAAAAAATAATGCAAAGATTTGATTAATATATCGACTGTATGGGCTGATAATGATGTGTCTATAAACTGTATATCAGGAATCAGAAACAGGTTTATTACCACGTAGGTTGACGAGGAATTGTACTTGGTGTCGTGGTGCATACATAAAAGTAAAACAAAAATTAAAAAACACAAAGCGATCTATTTTAAGAACACTATAAAATAAATAAGAAAACATAGTAAAATAAAGCAGTATTTTCATTACATATGCATAAACTGTATTTGTGCAGTCCATTGGGCAATCTTTTAACAATATTTGCAGCGTTTTAACTTTCAAATGTATTTTTTGTTTAATTTGAATGCATATATTGCAGCTCAGTAAATTACTCTCCGCAAATGTACATCATCAAAACATAGCTCTTCAGCGCCACTAGTGGCCATTCATTGTATAAACATAATTAAGAATGTGGGCGCAGTAGCGTGTTGTGTCCAGCAGGGATCGCAGGGGTTGCTCAGCAGAGGGATGGTGCTAAACCATAGACTGTGTGCTAAACACGTAACGGCTCTGAGCCGCCCGTTGTCTACCCGTGTTGTTCTCCGGGGCCCGGGCGGAGTTTGGCTTCAGTCCTCAAGACAAAGACCAGTTTGAGTTACTGACCGGTGGACGCTTACTGTACGGATACAATATATGACGAAGGGTAAGTTAACTACTAACTCTACTAAAGTATATGCTTGTAAACTGTCGGTAGGGATAGTAACCTGTAACGTACCTAAGTTATGCTCATAACAAAAAGATTGGCTCAGCATTTCATGCGGACCAAGCTAGCTTTACGGAGCACGCCAGGAGACAACATGGAGCACAACCTTTAGCTTGGAGGCTACCAGCTAATTTTACTAATTGAATCATCCGTGGGAGTACATAGCATTTGATTATGAAGACCCACCACTAGATAAGGTTGTGTGAATTACATGTGTGGGGGCTTTTAATGATCCTAGAAAGCGTTAACCGTTAACTGTTGGTAGCATGAATGTATAAAGAGAGAGCGTTGGAGGCGGCGGGACCCCGTTCGTTCCTATGAGAGTGGCTCGGTGGAGCATGATGCTCAAAAGTACCCGTATGTGGGCCCATAGAGCATGCGCATTTGAGTTTGCCTTAAGCCCCGCCTCCGATCTTCATCTCTCGGCTCAGTCAAATTAATGGAGAGAGAAAATAACTCTGAATTCAGCTTTTAGCGCATTTTTCAAATGTAAGACCCTCTTGATTTAAACAAGGTCTATACGTCTATACAGCAGTTATTTAGCTACATTAAAAAAAAAATGACGTCACTAAAGTTGTAGTACCACAGTCTGGCCACTACGGCCATTCCAAAAATCTGCTTCAACGGGCGGTTCACTTCCTGGGGGCTAGGATGATGCTAGCTAACCCAGTGGATGTTAGCATCACCATAGGAGATAGGGACAGAGGGCCTCTAACGTTATATCTGCATTGTGGCTGATAACAGTAATGTAAGCCGAAAAGCAATAGTGTCCAGTTATCAACACATTCCCAGGGTTAGTGAAAGCGTTTCTTTCCAGATTAGCTGGGGGCTTGCACTAACTGTGGACACCTCATACAGATGATATTGATGATTCCTTCTTGCATTATTTTATTACAAGATATGTTGATATATTGTGAGATGGATCATTCTGACCGTTTGTTTACTTCTTCTCAGGTCTGTTTGCTGCAAAGCCTCAGGATCTGCACCATACAAGGGAACCACCTGCTGTGCCCAGTTGCTTTATTGTTTACATTTCTGTCCCCAGCGGGGAGGCTTTGCTCCAATAGCAAACAACATCTGCAGACAGGACCTGCCCTTATTTAATCTCAGCTGCTCTTGCAAACATTTGCCTGGAATTTCAAAAGAGTTTCAAAACCAATTGGTGGTGAAATAATGATATTCATTGCCCATGAAGGCGACAGCAGGATGGTCACTTGTACTTTTGTTGGTTCTCTCTTCAGTATCAGGAACTCCATCCCGTAGTTATCTTGATGAAGTCCTTTTTCTGACAAAAGATAAAGGCCACTTGGGGCCGGGACGTTTATTGCTACACCTCCTCTGCCCCCTGATATTAACTATTTGATAGACTTCATCGGCCTCCTGACTTCAAGATGGAGCTCTTCTTCAACCCTTTTGACAATTTGGTGTGTATCCTGCTGGGCATCTCCCTCACCGTGTGGTTCACCCTGCTGCTGGTCTTCATCATCGTGCCTGCCATCTTTGGGGTGTCCTTTGGCATCCGGCGTCTTTACATGAAAACGTTATTAAAGCTCTTTGAGGTAAGCGCTTTTTTATCTTAAGGTGTGTTTTCCTCCACACAGTCATAATGATGCTTTGTCTTCTGCCCCTCCTACACCCTTTAACTCAACAAACCATAGTTTGTCACAGTTGGCTTCAGAGACAGGCTCTATTTGCGTTCACTGTACATTTTGTCCAACCTTTTAATCAATATTTAAACAGTTGTGTTTGCTTCTGGATTTTATACATGTGCTTGTCTGATATGTTCATCTCAGGACATTGGTCAGAAGCAGACTTTATGCTCGTCTTTGCATCCATTGTATTCAAAATCTGCTGCAGATTAGCATCACAGAGGCATTCCTCCCTTGTTATATAACCGGAGAACTCAGTCGTACAGACCTTGTCAGTAACTGTTGTCTGTGACACGGCTCCAACAGCCTGGGGTATTGCTTACTGCTATGAGGTTTTCACTTTCGCAAATTGAGGTTGAATCACCAGTGACGGTAGTAATGCATCAGCTTTATTGTGCAAATGAGAAGCTCTTATGTCCAGATAATTGTATTTACAAGTTTACGGTTTTGTTGCCATATTGACTTCAGCAGACACAGTTATCCAGTTGTCCTCCTTCTGCTATCTCTGGTGTAGTTTCACTAGTAAAGCTGTCATCACGCTCCAACATGTACCACTGAGAGCAGGGCTTTGGAAAGAAATGGTCCAGTGGGAGATGTGAGAGACAATCTTAGCTCATGATTCCTGCTGCAACCATGACATTTAGAGAAAGGGTCAAAGGACAGATTTAGTGCAATATAAAACTGACACGACACCACTATGTTTTCTGGTTAGTACAATTTGCCAATGTGTCAGTGCTTGCTAAGGTATCCATTTCAGACGAGACATACTATGGCAATGTTGTAACAGGCTGCTAGAAGATAGTTTGTGTCGCTGTTAGCCTATCAGTGTGACAAGTATCAAATCAAGTTTTATTTATATAGCACATTTATAAACAATTTTTGGTCGAGCCAAAGTGCTGTACATATAATAAAAATAGCCTACAGTAGAGACACTTTACAGAAAATACAACAGCACAGATTGTTCAGAATATCAGTATGAGAAAAACGACACCCTCTGTCCTTAGACCCTCTGTCCTTAGACCCTCACATCGTACAAGGAAACACTTCCAGAGAAAACCCACAGTTTAAAGGGAACATGGGAGAAACTTCAGGGAGAGCAACAGAGGAGGGATCCCTCTCCCAGGACGGACAGACGTGCAATAGATGCCGTGTGTAAATCGAAGAGATAATACATTTTACAGCATATAGACCGAATGTTAGGAAATGCACGTGTCTGTAATAAGAAGATGAATCCACGAGGATGTCCGCTACAATCCTGTGGAAGCCATCAGGGAAGCAGCATGACGAGACCCAAGGCAGGACCGCAGAGACAGGTTCAGCCACGACCCGAAACGTCCACGACTTAATCCAGAACTCAGGATAGAGGATCCAAGACACAGGACTACAGCAAGAGGATCAGTATCACTATTTCCTGCTCACTGAAGTTACTTCATCTTACACTTGTGATATGGATATGTGGATAGAATGTTGTCTTTCACATGCAGCTCTGAAGCCACATTTTTCTGTCACTATTTCCTAACCAGCTCTCTGTGCTCCTTCTCTCTCAAGCCAAATAATCTTTACTGTCAACTGAAGCATAGACTCAGTATTACATCTTGTCACAACACGATTTAAAGGTAGCTGAACAAAAGGGAAAAGAATGTGAATGCCTATTCTATCGGAGTAATTATTGCCACCTGAGTAATCAATCATTTGCATAACACTGCTTTGGGCTAAAAGTCTTCAGGATTCAAAAAGTCCACTTCTTCTCACACTCTAAATCTCTCTTCTTAAGTTGGTAATTATCATGTACCTCAGACACATTATCCTAGAAACAACTATTTCAGTTTGACCAAAGTTGATGCAAAGTAAATAGAAATATGCAAAAATTGTAAAAAATATGCCTATTTTGCAACATGGCTTTTTCAAGCTGTCTCTCAAAATTCTTTAAATGTTTACAGACTCTTGCTACTTCTAGTGTTTCTGGCAAATATGCCTGCTTACCACGACTGCATTTGAATATACTAGCATTGATGCAGCCTTGTTGAACTGTTGCCCAATGTTTGGTGCAGACAGACCTTTGATTTATCATGTGCTGTGGTATGAACTGTGAAACACATCTCTCACCTCCCAGTCCATACATTCCTGATCTTTCCTGCTTGTATGGCAGCTAGAACACTGTGTCCTTTTCCTGCCTCTCAGTGCACACTACCGGTTTATTGGTGTACCGATTGAAGAATAAGAAGTGGTAAAGTTACTGTCTAACAGCACTGTGGTCACAGATCAGCATGCATAGTGTTGGCCCAGGGTTAGGTCAACTTCTGTAAATGTGGAATCTTGTTTCCTCCAGTTTCGCACCCTGATGGTTACTGACATTAACAAATACACAGATAATAGAGAGATAACCATTAGAAACTTGAGCAGGAAGCAGCTGTGTCTGATTCAAAAGAATAATTTGTGTCGCAGTTATTTGAATGCTCACATTCAGATATAACAATTGCTTGTTAATAGTGGCAGCTGGTTGCTACAATACGTGTTGCTTGCTGGCTCGCCTACCTTTTCTAAATGTTTTTATGAGAGCATGTTGTTGCTGAAACCAAATGCTATATTTCTTGTGTTTTTACTCACCCTTTTGTTCTTTCTTTATAGTGGGCCACACTTAGGATAGAGAGAGGAGCGAAAGAAAATAATCACCACTTGCACAAACCCTACTCAAATGGTAAGATGTGTTTTCAGTATGCATGTTGAAGAGATTTGTATGTTTTAGAGACTGGGTATGGCTGACATCCTTTCTCTCTCTGGACTTTCAGCTATCATTGCCAAGGAGCCCACCTCCTTCGAGGAGGAGATTAAGGAGATCAGGAGGAGCGGCAGCAACAAGGACCTGGACTCAGCCTCCGAGTTTGAGATGTCTGACATTTTCTACTTTACCCGGAGAGGGGTGGCGAGCATCATGGACGATGAGGTGACGAAGCGGTTCTCTGCTGAGGAGTTGGAGTCCTGGAACCTGCTGACTCGCAGCAACAACAACTTCCACTACATCAGCCTGAGGCTCACCGTGCTGTGGGGGCTGGGCCTGGTGATCCGCTACAGCTTCCTGCTGCCTCTCAGGTAGAGCAGGACACAACACATGGAGGCAGTGTTTTTAGAAGAATAGCCCTTACCACACATGTGTTTAAGGAAAAGTGAACACATACAGACAGGGCCTGCAACGGATATACAATACAATTAAACATCATTTGATACAAAAGGCCATTGTTTGGTATATTTATCAAATGTAACAATATTATTCCAGTTGCATCAAATACAAACCAACACAGTGAGATGGTGTGACTCTACTAAAATATAAGCCTGGGAGGTATTATCACCATAAAAGCCAGTCCGGCCACAGAGTTAAAGACTGGAGGCAATCCCAGCATGCATTACACCATAAGCTCTGTCAAAGGACCAATACATTTACAAAAGATCAATGGATTTGGGCAGACTGCATGGGGTTTTCAGACTGCTCCATAACACACATGTAATTAAGTGTTGGCACACGCAGAGAGTTAAGGAGGGAGATCCTCAGTCAGGGTCAGCTTATCCACTCACAGGGACAGTGTCTCAGTCCTAAGCCTGGCTGGCTCACTTCCAGTTGCCAGTGGGGAGACGAATCAGGCCACCGCTGCACAGACAGACACCATTCTAGTCTGCCATCCACTTAATAGATTCTCTCATTCAGTTCTTGTCTAGTTAAATAGCGACCTGCTTTACTCACTAGCTTCATGCCTTCATCTCTCTAGTGTTTGTTTAATCCTCGACCAATTTAATCAGCACCATTTCCAACCCTGCATGACCGGTTCATCCAGATTATTGCGACCTGTTAGCCAATTTAATCATCGCCTGCAGGGCCACTGACAGTGTGGGACACAGTGTGAATCTTTAAATTGAGGACCCTGTAGCCCTGGATAGCGTTACTCATGACCTTTACATGTCATCTGAGCGGTAACTCAGGGGAAGGTTGTAGCACAGGAGGAACCTTTTTAGGGTTTAGGATCATGTTCTTGCCTTTTTAACTCTATTCAAATACTAATTCGTTTTAAAAATGTTAAACCAAAAAGGGGAATCCTTCCTCCTGAGGTTGCTTGTTGAAGGTTTCCCTGCTGTAAGATTCTGTCTATCTTTCAGGGTAACTCTTGCCTTCACTGGTGTAGGCCTCCTTGTGTTCCTCACCTGTGTTATCGGGCTGCTGCCCAATGGAAGGTAAGTCAAGCTGGTCTTTTGATCAAATAAAGAGATTTTTGGTTTTGAAACACAATGAACATCATGCTGTATCTTATTCTTGCAGGTTGAAAAACTTTCTGAGTGAGAAAGTCCATCTGATGTGCTACAGAATATGTGTCAGAGCTCTGACTGCCATCATAACCTACCATGACAGGTAAGAGAACAACACAACTTTGTTTTTACACCTCTTTAAGTTATGTGACTATTACTTGTTTGACTCATGATGGAACAGTATTTTAACACGGCAGAAGTGAACTACGTGGCTAAAAGTTTACAGTCTGATAAGATAAGGATGTGAAAAGGGGGAACTGAAGCACATGCGGGAGTTATTCGGTCTTTAATAGGCTCTGAGAGACTGCATGCAAACACACGAGACATTTCGACACCCAAGGTTATTAAATTAGGTCAGATGCTATATGTGCGGTAATTATGTCAACAGAAATAATGAGAGCTGAACAATGATCAGTGAAAGAGTCATAGCAGCCTGACCTGTTTCCAAAAACCATAAAATGGAGGTTGGGAAACACCTGTTTTATTTTTTTAGAAAGCTCTACTCATTTACAAAATATTTTAAATCCACACAGTGTAGCATGCAGTTAGGTTTTTCTCTTTATACGGATGTTTGCAACGTTCCTGCAATACCCATTTCTAACTGTTGGCTCCTTATCATCCCCACGAGCTGTTTTTGCCACCAGTTAGGTCCATCTTTACTATTAGGGTCAGCATGTTGGGGGCTGCTGCTAGTGGATAGGCTTAAGGTTTACTCACTAACTTCTCAACTTCCTGGTCGATTTCTCAACTTCTGTTCTATTTTTGTATTCTCTCACTTGACGGCCCAATCAAGTTCTCCCTGAAATGACTATAGATGTGATATATTATTTAGTTCCTTTTACTTTAAGGTGCTTTAAGCAATTCTAATCCAATACCATTTTGATCCAAATCTGTGAATATCTCCTCATGGTCTGCTAGCTGTCCGCTGAAAGTAACCTTGGTGTTCATACACTGCACTGGCTCTTGAAAGGCAAACCTTGATGCAGGAAGGGAGGATCTGTGTTGGTCTTTAAACATCACTGATCTTTCCAGAATCACGGCCCTACCTTAAATAACTCATTCATGTAGCTACATATCTAACATGGTTATGGCTTTGCAAAAAAGTCAAATTCAAAAGTGTAGCAGTTGGATATTGACTTAAATAAATGACGTTTGTGACAAAACTCTGTTCTGATGTTCACTTGTTCATTGTAGGGTTAGGTTAGAACACAGATTGACAGCTTGATGTTAAAGGAAATGTTTTGTTAACAAAGTTTTATGCAAGGTAACACTCATTTCAAGAGAATGCATGTTGCAACTGATGGCTTTCCAAAGGCCTTGACATCCAAGCAGCTTCCTTCTGAAAAAGCACAATATAAAAACTCCAAACCACTCAAATGCAGCTCGTCTTTGCCACATGGTCCCACTACTCTTTTCAAACGCGTGACAGGGGTCTACGTCAGGTTACATAATGACAGATGAGTTATCTCTGGAGAGCAGAGATGGGGTGTGTTAGCACTCACCGTACGAGCACCCAGAGTGTGAATATGAAGGGGAGCCGCCTCAGGCTACACTCGGACGGTCTACTGACATTGACTTGAGCCTAAGTGAAGCACAAAGCCCTGTGGATACATCTTTCTCACACCAAAGCCTAGGCACACTTTGTTAACATCAAACATGAGGAGCTGCTGAATTCACACAGATAATTTGCAATGACATCCTTAACTATCAAGAATGCATCCAAATGTGGGCACTGGTGGATATTGGTAGGAAACATTTTCTTCTAAATGAGGCTTTCATTATTTAGATAGGGCAGAGTAAGAGTCTAAGAGGAACATGAAGAGGCTTTTATAAAGAGGAGGAGCACATGCAACAGGATATGGAGGAGGAAGTTGATGCTTTAAGTGTTTGCCAACTGTAGTCTCTTACAGCTGAATTGTCATTTGAGTACTTGGTTTCAGAAATTGCTCATGGTTTTGCTGATTATTTGATCATATCTTAAGATGCCGGGCACATTACAAGTGGTTTCTTATTTTAAATTGCACTACAATGACTTGGCTTGCACGGAGAAGTAACTGACCGATCAGAACATGATGAAATATGATCATTTATATCTTTACATTCAAAGGTGAAAAACACATTGAAATACAAACTCCTTAAATGGCACTTAAACATAACAAAATCTCTTTAACTTATGTTTGTTGAGATATTTTTATTCCATCACCGACTTAAAGGTGGGTTAGGTAATTCACTTCAGAAACACTTTTTGTTATATTCCATGGAATGCTCTTAACATCCCGATAGCAATGAATACATGAAATGCTTTGACAAAAAATCCATAAAATATTTCATCTCTGGAAGCCGTGGCGCTGTAAAAAGCACGTCCAATCATTTGAGCCGGCCCGGCTAAAGTAACTGGACGGCCTACCTGCCTGTCAGCCTTCCATCTGTGCACAAACTTATCTCGTGCCCTCATTGGTCATGTGCGTGTTCGTGTGTATTGGAGGAGGGGCTCTGTAAGGAAGTCTGAAGGAAGGGGCAGATTTGTTTCGGCTGCGTACTTTCAAATTCTAGCGCACTCCAGCTGGTTTCTCCGTTCTTACCTACCTGCCTTTAAGTATTTGGGCTTGCAACATATTTTTGGCCAGAAATAATGAAATCTCTGAATATAAAGCAGGTTTCGGAAAGGACAACTTGCTTTCTTAAATAATTGTCAGTATCTGTTCTGAGCCCACAGGCTGTTGAGCTTTAGAGTATTTACTAATTATTTGACTCCTTAGTGTAGTATTTATGTTGTTAATCCTCGACTCGAATGTACTGCGAAATTGCAATGAACTGAGATTTTGAACTGATTCTAATTGTCATTAAGATGAGTAACTCATTAGGCATGCGATTAATTTATGAAGTAATATAAAAGTAATTGGTTGATGTCTAGCAATGCATTATCAATAGCTTAATCAAATGATTTAATTTGATAAAACATCAAGAGTCTTTCTTACATAAAAAGTATTTTATTATAAGGCTACATTTGTCTACCATGATAGTGAGTCTTCTTAAGTCACTTGTGAGGAAATGTGAGTTATTCATACATCAAACAGATCACCAAGACAGCCTTCTTCCACCTCAAAAACATCGCCCGTCTACGACCGTCCCTCTCCCCCACTCCCGCAGAAACCCTCATCCACGCTTTCATCACCTGGTGACTGTGGCTGCGAGGGAGTGCGGTCGTCTTTCAACCAGAAGGTTGTGGGTTCGATCCCAGCCCATGCAGTCAACATGTCGATGTATCCTTGGGCGAGATACTTAACCCTGAGTTGCTCCCGATGGCATGTGAATGTTAGGTCCTAGAGCAAGTGGTACTGCTCCGTATGAATGGGTGAATGACATGTAGTATGTAAAGCGCTTTGAGGGGTCGTAAAGACTGGATAAAGCGCTATATAAGTACAGTCCATTTCAATTCAATTCAATTCAAAACCTTTATTTATCCAGGTAAAATCCCATTGAGATCAATGATCTCTTTTTCAAGGGAGACCTGCAGCAGTAGGTTCCACAAGAAGACATAAACAACAGAACAACAAAAGGACATCATACAGCAAAATGTACAGGGATTACAATTTACATATTTAACCACAAGTACAGGTACCAACAGCATCTGATTTTGTAGCATCCAACCGAGCTTTAAAAACATGTAGTGGTACTAGCTTGGTAATTTTCCATTCTTTTTGCAGACTGTTCCATGTTAGTGGAGCTGCACATCTAAAAGCTTTCTTCCCTAAGACAGTCCTAGCACTTGGCACATTTAATAAAACCACAGCATGCAATCTCAGGCAATAAGTACTTTCAATTCGCAGAGAGATCAGGGAGCAGATATAAGATGGTAGTTTATCCAACATGGCTTTGTAAATGAAAAAGTACCAGTGACTGAGCCTCCGTACAGTAAGTGATGGCATAACCGCCTTGGTATACAGGGTACAGTGATGCGTAAGTGCTTTACAATTTGTCAAAAATCTCAGTGCACTGTGATACGCAGCATCTAACTTGCTCAGGTAATTGGCAGGTGCATTCATATATAATAAATCACCATAATCCAGCACAGGTAAAAAGGTCACAGTGACTAGCCTTTTCCTGGCCTCAAGCGAGAAACAGGACTTATTTCTGTAAAAGAAACCTAGTCTAACCCTCAGCTTTTTAAGCAGGTTATTTACATGACATTTAAAAGTGAGACAGTCATCAAGCCAGATACCCAAGTATTTGTAACAGGTAACCACTTCAAGTTGTATTTCTTGCGTAGTTACAATATCCAAAGCAGTCTCTGGTGTATTTTTAGCTTTAGCTTTAGAAAAGAGCATTACCTTGGTTTTATCCACATTTAAAAGAAGCTTAAGCTCAGAGAGCTGAGTCTGAATAATGTTAAAAACAGCCTGTAATTTAACAACAGCCTCGTTAATCGAGGGACCTGCACAGTACATAACGGTATCGTCCGCATACAAATGTAAGGTTGCTCCTTCGACATTTTCACCTAAACTATTAATATAGATAGAGAATAATAGCGGACCTAAAACTGAACCTTGTGGTACACCATTAGTGATGTTTAACCACTCAGAAGACAGCCCATCAAACTGAACACATTGGGATCTTTCAGAGAGGTAGTTTACAAACCACCCTACTGCATGGCTGGACATGCCTATACTGACCAGCCTTTGCTGCAAAATGCAATGATCGACAGTATCAAAAGCTTTGGATCGGTCAACAAATTTACCATTTATCACCTCCCGTCTGGACTATTGCAACAGCCTCCTCTACGGTTCACCTGCAAAAATCCTCAACAAACTCAATACATCCAGAACTCAGCCGTCCGTCTACTCACCCACACCCGAATCCGTGAACACACCACCCCCGTCCTCATCAAGCTCACTGGCTCCCCATCCCCCAGAGAATCCAGTACAAAATCCTCCTGATGACGTACAAAGCCCTCCATAGCCTGGCCCCATCCTACCTGACTGACCTCCTCCACAGACACACTCGCTCTGCTGCTGCCAACCTCCTGCCCCCCCCCACCCGGACCAACCTCAATTCCTGGGGCGGCAGAGCCTTCTCCGTTGCTGCACCCACCCTCTGGAACTCACTACCCCAATCCATCAGAGATTCTTCCTCCCTCACAGCATTCAAAACATCACTCAAAACCCACCTGTTCAACACTGCATTCAACCACTGACCCCCCCCCCCCTATTTTCTGTTTTGTTTATCTCTTTTTGTATTTTTTATTGTTGTTTTATTCTCTGTCAAAGCGTCTTTGAGTGTCTAGAAAAGCGCTATGCAAGTATCACGTATTATTATTATTATTCAGAGAAGAAAAATGATTAGGGTTTTTATCAAGAGTAGCTATAAACCCCTATATTGCCTCAACCCGAGGTCTGTTGTAACGCGTATCGCTCTCTACTCAAGGGCTACAAATACACAAGTTTCAGAGAAAGCATAGCTCTCTCTTTCTCTATTTAAGATCTCTATCTTTGGTATGTGCAGTCTGTGGGTTCACGACCTGCGTGCTCTGGGTGTCAAATCTTCAAACATAACCACCACGAGTTGCTTTGTTTCTCCCAACAAGACTGTGAGAATCTGGTCAAAAGCTTACCCACTTTTTATACCGGGCGTGTTTTTGCCTCTTGATTGCATTGCTTTGTTCGTTGTCATATTGTTCATTGTATAGACGCTTGCTTTTTAGTTCTTGATATTGAATCCTCCAGGAAGTGCCTTCGTAATACCTCGCTTGACAGTGTTCCTTCCTTTTTACAGTGAGAATAAACCCAAGAAGGGAGGCATCTGTGTCGCCAACCACACCTCACCCATTGATGTCATCATCCTGGCCAGCGATGGTTGCTATGCCATGGTAATAATACTGATGATTAGCAGGAAGCTAGAAACACGTTGACACTGGTCCCTGTTTCCACTGCAGCTGTTTGTCTGTAGAAATCAAATTACATCTGTGTTTGTTTTGTGTCGTCAGGTTGGTCAGATTCACGGCGGCTTGATGGGGGTTATTCAGAGATCTATGGTCAAGGCCTGCCCGCACATTTGGTTCGAACGCTCAGAAGTGAAAGACCGACATCTAGTGGCCAAAAGGTAACAGTTCACCCCTTATTTTCACGTCATGTTTTGTCATTGTACAGCTTTTCTTCCTTCAGTGAGATGCTTCTTGGCATTCAGCTAGAGTTGTTGTGTACACAATTGTACATTTTAATATTGAATTTGACTGTCAATCTTAGTTTTTTTTGTCAATTCAAATGTTGTCTGTCTCAAAATGACTTATTAACCTTCATACTTTTTATATTACAGATTGAGTGACCATTTGGAAGTTAAAACTAAACTTCCAATTCTCATTTTCCCAGAAGGTGAGTTAGTTCAATGATTTTGTACGGATGATAAAACCTCATAATCACACTATTGTCATCTTGTTTTACTATAAAGAGTCTTAATTGAACTTCTCTAAATCCTTTGAATCCCCAGGGACCTGCATCAACAACACGTCAGTTATGATGTTTAAGAAAGGCAGCTTTGAAATTGGTGGCACTGTCTACCCTGTAGCCATTAAGGTATGGCGTTTTCCTTTCTATTTTACAAGGTGTTATTTGTACCTGTCTTATTTTAACCACGTACATTTTTCTGTTTGTTTCAAATACTACATGTATTGAGTTTACATTGTGCTGTGTTTGATGCTTACAGTACGACCCTCGATTTGGAGACGCCTTCTGGAACAGCAGCAAGTTTGGTATGGTCAGCTACCTGTTGCGTATGATGAGCAGCTGGGCCATCGTCTGCAGTGTGTGGTACCTCCCCCCCATGTCCAGAGAGGTGAGACTTCCTGGTTAACTGAAAGCTTCCCAACAGATTCATTTTTCTAAAGTGGCGAGAGCAAAGCTTATCAATTTGGTGCATTCAACAATAATTCAATGAGTATTGCTTTTATTTTTTTATTTAGTGATGTAGGAGTTAACAAGACAAGTGCATACAAGTACAGTGTCACAGCTACACAGAAGACAGTAAGGTGCATTTACAAGTAAAGACAAAGGACAAAATATACATGGAGAGAAAAAATAACCGGTGTCTGTGTGCACGTTTGAGGGATTAGACAAAAAGAGAGTAATAAATGACACATTTATGATTTAAAATGATATGAGTAACAATATAATAGTCATGTGTCCTGGGGGGGGGGGGGAATGTAAATAGTAGCATGACCTTAAAGAAGTAGAAAGGGGTGGTGGCTGATATCGGAATGAGGCTTACATATGAGTTCCAGATTGCATCAATATCAGTGTTTTTTTTTTTTTATGCCGGCAGATAATTTTTCCATTGAGTACTGCTTTAATAACTGAGAGTAGAGATGTTGTTTCTCATTTGTTTTGACCACTTGTTTTCCTGTGTTATTTATGTCACTTTTCTCCAACAGGAGGATGAGGATGCTGTTCAGTTTGCCAACCGTGTAAAGGCAGCTATCGCCAGGCAAGGAGGACTGGTAGACCTCCTGTGGTGAGACCCATTCACTTCAGTGCTCTCCACTGCTTTCTCCCTCTAACCTAATGACTGACAAGGGATTATAAACATATCCTTAACACATGTGTCAACCCAGACTGCTGTGGTTTAACGACAGCTTGAAGTGACGTTGTAGGAAAAACACAGGTGTGATCAATTCTATTAATAACTACTATTATACAGGAGATCCAGTCAAGGGGTTCTGTTATGTATTGTCGCTTATTTATCAGGATCTACACAGTGCAGGGTAAAGGCTAAAAAAAAAGGGTAGGCTCATAAATTAAATTAAATGGCAAGCACACTTATTAATACAATTATAAACATATATGCGAGAGACAAATAAGTAAACCATGGTAGAACAAAAATAAATGCACAAAATATGCAAGATCTATTTGACTGTACATCGTTTTTGACTTTTATCTTTTGAAAGATGGTTGCTCGAGTAGTTCCTCTGAAGTTTCAACAGGACAGTGAGAAAAGTTTTGTAACTTATCGTTCCTTTCCTTTGGCAACAATTTCTAAGAAAATGTACGCAACCATCGTTTTGCAATCATTCTAAGATGACTTGCTACGGGTCAATGATTTATCAAAGTATAGTAATAACACTTCACAATATTTTAACTCAGTCCAATATTCTTATATGTTGTCCACATCACTGACACATGTGGTCAAATCTAATAGATATAGTTAAAATATAACATACCATTTTTACATTTGACAGTTTGGCATTTCAATCTCAGCTGTTTCCAGTAATAGGAATTATGGCTGCCTTCCTCTCCAGTCTTCGCTTTTGTTTCACCTAATACATTCCTACTAGGGATGCACGATATTGGTTTTTTGAAACCGATACCGATAACTTCCTGCTTCTCAAGACCGATACCGATAACCGATAATAATATAATATATATATATATATATATATATATATATTAAATGTACCTGTCGTTTTTGCACACCTGGTGGTAAAAAAAAGACTAGTAGTGAGCAAATGACATGAGCATTACTACTATGAACAAAACAAAGCCAAGAACAGTTTTGACTCTTCAAAGTGACCATATTTATTTTCTCAAATAAACTTCTTGCCTTTTTCAAAAGCCTCGTCGATAGGTAAAAGCCCCGGTGCCTTTGCAGCTGGCTTTGGATTCGCCGCTAGTTTAGCAGCGCAGGCGTCTTCGTACGCTTTTAACACACCATCGTAGCGATGGCGATGTTTCAGGTGACTAATCAGGTTGGAAGTATTATAGCTCGTTGCCTTTTTCCCTCCTCGTGGAACTTCTGCATTTGTTAATACAAATAGCAAGCGAACTATCTAACTCTGAAACTTTGAAATAGTCCCATACTACCGACGACATGTTTGTTTACTGTCCTTGCTTCACGGCCGCACACCATTTACGTCACAGCCAGGCATGAGTTAGTTAGGGAGCGCTGGATTTGTGAAAAACTCCCCTCTATCTAAACCACTAATTAATACCACAGTACTGGCAAAACGGGAGGATCCGAGTGAAAAACAAGCGCCCCTCATCCCAATCCACCCACACCGCAGTATGTTTTTCTTTTTTTTTTACCCAAAAAATATATTGTATATTATCGGGGCTATTAATACTTTTATCGGGTTTATCGGGATGACGTCATAAGTCCTAATATCGGACCGATAATTATCGTGCACCACTAATTCCTACCATCGTTAGCATTGTCAGTCACACTGAAAATGCAAAAGGGATTATGCTGTTCAGTTTATTACATCAGAAGCACTGTAACAAATCACCATGAGCGGAGTTGGGTGTAACAATATTACTTTTGTCGGTAACGGAGTAGTGTAACGCGTTACTTTTATAATTCAGTAATCACACTGCAGTTACTAACATTGCCCCGCCACGCGTTACTTCGTTACTTTTATAAAATAATCACACTCACTGACAGACAAGAGGGGTTTCCGCCGCAGGTTTATATACATGTAGGCCTATGTAATCTGCGCGATTTGCGGGACCACATCTCCACGTGCAGTGCTGCATAAACATGGCTGAGTCTTTTCATCTGTAAACTCCCTCATCGGGGCCGCTCGCTCTCTTTTGTTGATCGCCCTCTCACGGGTGAACAGTTCAATGTCCCGCTTCATTGTAGGAATTCTGCCATGTCTCTACCACTTTAGTTTGATCATCTCTGTTACTAAGTTATGGAATACTAAATAAATAAGTAATTAGATAACTTACCGTTATGCGCTCATAAAGAATGATAAGGATAATGCGTCTTGAACTGGTTTCATTAATTAGTGTCTTGACGTTTCACAGACTGTTAGCTTGTTGTGTGGCTGGTAGCCTATTTTAGAGCATATAAAAAGAAAGACTTGTGTTATGTCTTCCTTAATGCAATAGTAATTGGGGGGCAAGTGGAGTCTCGCAGAGGCAAAACTGTGGCGCGCCGCAGTCTGCGTGATCTGCCTGTAGGGAGGGGCGGGCCGGCCCTGCGAGTAACGAGTAAAGTAACTAGTTACTTTATGTAGAGAGTAACGAAGTAGTGTAATATATTACTTTTTAAAAAAGTAATATGTAATATATTACTTTTTTTTAGTAACGACCCCATCTCTGACCATGAGGATACATTTAACATGTCTTCAACAAAATGTGGACAAAACCTTTGAAAATAGGAAATGCTACAAAGTTCGTGTTAAGTTAAAGACTGTCAAACTGTATTGTAATGAAACTGATAGGAGTTTCAGTTGTTCATGTCAACTCGGTGTATAGACAAATCATATCAAGTATTTTGTAGCAACGTGAATACGACGTGTGTTATGGAAGCTATTTAGACCAAATCTGCTACAGAATATTAGTGAATTGCATTTTGTACACTTAATACCACAATATAAACATTACACAACATTGCTATATAACATGTGCAATATTATTATTATGAATAATGTTCTATAAATAACGTGCAATCTACCACAACGTGTTTTGCACTACTAAATACTGTCAAACTCAAGGCCCGGGGGCCAATTCAGGCCCTTGGTGGATTTAATTTCGGCCCGCAGGATAATTTCTAATTACTATTAGATCTGGCCCGCCGGTATATTGCACGCACACCTTCACTCAACCCTGAGGGTCTCCTCCGCTCAGAGCCTGAGCCCAAACATTGATGACCTTGCACCCAAGATGAGACGCCAAGTATCTGCTTGAACTAGCATCACAGAGCAGCACACTGAGTTTAATGGATGTTTCCTTCTGCACTTTGTTTCTCACGACAACAGGGCATGTTTGGTTTTCTCTTTGAGGGAAATAGTTTTTTTAAAGCTGTTGTTGGCCTGTGGAAAAATGTGATCATAAGAAATGACTCCGGAAAAGCTGCAGATAGAGCCATAAGAAATTAATGCAACTGATTATTTAATGTTTAATGTTGTTTTTATAGGCAATAATTTAAGCTTTGTTAGTTCCAGGTTTAATATGTGCAATAAGTTCATTTCAATAAGTTTTGCAATAAACAATGAACCAGTCCCTCGACTTGTAACCATTTTTTTTTTTTTTGGCCCACTGTGTATTTGAGTTTGACACCCCTGCTGTAGATATTGAATTGCTCTTTTTACTGCACTGTTAGTGTAGTTTTATTATTATTATGCTCCTGTGTTTATTGTATTCTTGTAACTCTGGCACAACAATTTCCTTCGTGATATATAAAGTCCTATCTTATCTTAAACATGGTGACTCATTTGAAACTCTCTTGCAGGGATGGAGGCTTGAAACGAGGCAAGGTAAAAGAAACCTTTAAGGAGGAGCAGCAGAAGCTGTACAGTAAGATGCTGGTGGGGACCCAGGAGGACCGCAGCCGCTCCTGAAGGACCTCTGGAGGAGGACTGGCTCACTTCGGCTCCTCTGACTAACTCTGCAGTCAGCAAGGCTCCTCGCTACTGGAGCTCTTGGACTGGAAAATTCCCTCTCTGATGTCAACAGTACTCCATTTGGCTTCCTCGGTCACTGCCTCAGACGGGCGTGTTCAGTCTGCGTCGCTCTTACGGGTCACTCCGAGTCCGCTGCCCTCCGTTGGAATAGCTTGACTGAAGCCTCGCTTGCATTAGAATGAAATTAAGGTGCGAACACAAAAGAAGCGTTGTCTTCCACGTTGACAGTCTTTTGAGGGAAAACTTGTCTTTTTTATCTTTAACTGAGTTCCTGTCCTTTGTTTGGTAGTGTCAACATTTTAATTTTACCGTCATGTTCGTCCCACACTGTGTTAACGTTACAGAGCTCATCACACCTGGGACATAGAAGAGAGTTACTGTCTAGTCTGTTCTGACGCTAAAACCTGTGACTGAGTTTGGGTTTCGCATGACCGGCTGTGCCCGTGATTTAGGGCATAATGCCAGCTTTTGTTACATTTCAAATATTTGTATGGGCTTTTTCCAAGAGAGAATAACTTGGGTTTTAAGCTCTGTGTTTTACATTAAGACTTGTATCAACACATGTGGTCACTATATGAGTTACATTGCAGATAAGCTCTTGGTATGTTATCTGTTTCTGTGTTTCTTCCATGGAATGTGTAAATGATCACATTATGAAATGGAAATTGATTATCTACAGTTACTCGGATGAAGGCTCATGGATTAAGGGAGATTTTTCCAAATGTTCTCGGGCAAAATGCAGCATACCTAACTGGAGAAAAAAGTTTTATAGTCAATCCATTGTCTCTTTAAGGAACATTGCACACAAGTATGTAGGATGATTCACAATTTGTCTCTTGACTAAAAACACATTAATACACTTCCTAACAGGCATCATGTTCTACCGTAGCTTCCTGCTTGTGCAGTGGCCATCTTGCCTAATTTATTTTAAGTGAACACTAAAAGTTATTGTCTTTATTTTCTCCCACATCAGTGGTCTTTCTCCTGTTTGGCAGCCTCTGCGGAGAGTGCAGCTGTAGTTTGGACTCCCTGTACGGCTCCATGTGAGGGACTCGGGGACCTGGGGGGTTTCTCCCTGAGGCCCCGGTCCCTTTTGTTTACTGTGATCAGGAACAGTTCTCTAGTGTTAAATCTGTTCATCAAATAAATGTGCAAGAATGTGTCTCTACCTTTTGACTTCAGGGGTTTTTGTGCTTTTCACACTGTTGGTGTTATCATCCTCCGATGCACAAAGGGCTCTGAACATACAGAAGCAAAGGAAACCAGAAGTCTCATGCCATGGCAGCAGATATGTGTACAATATAGATTGTTTTAAGGAAATGCATGTCTGTGGTTTCTACAATCAAAAAAAACAAAACACCTAAGCATTACAAATTTAAATTGGACAATAACAATGCTGCAGGGTGAGCTAAATATTTGCAAGTTAAGTTCAATGAATAGCTAATTGCACAAAATTATAATTATATGACATTAGAAGTTTCCATTGTATACTTTATAACTCGTGGTGTAGGTTATTTTTCTTTCACCAGCAAGTCTTTGCAAAATCAAAGGATTTATTTGCTATTTTTAGAATTTGATGTTTTTGCTCCAAAACAAAATTGTCTGCGGCGGCTCGTCTGTGCTAGTCTATGCAAGCCACGACTGATAACATTTCCTGTCTTACTTTTTGTCCAGTAGGCACCAAGCTGCTATAACACAGCCTGGCATGCAGACTGGGCTTTTATAATGAGTATTTATTCCCTCGCGTACATTGTACTCAGGTTCCAGTCTAAATAGTATCCCTTTCCCTGTATGTATGCTGTTGGTTCTTTTGCAGCTGCTTCATCTAAAACCCAGGCCTCTCCTGGCTGCAATAAACCACCTCAGTCCTTTCAGAGAGGTTTCCCCCTTTAACTCGCTTTGTTTCCAAACCGGTGATGGACGTGGCAGCATTCTTTTACATCCCTGTTGCAATAGTTTCAAATGGATGTGTTGAAGTTGGGGAATAAAGCGCACAGTGCTCAGGGGAGGAGTGAGAGGAAGCAGGAAACTCAAAAGCTTGGCTGTGACCACCATGCCATGGTTGATCAGCTCCATTACAGCACTATAGAGCCAGAGTTTGGCCCCTAGCAGTCTTTGCTTTACCCCCAGACTGCTGGGTGGCACTGATCCATCGACTCCAAAATAAGACGATTACAGATCTACGCTGCACTGGGTAGAGAAGTAGTCTGTAGCTGTGTTGTAAAATATTGTGGTTACTTTGTGGTGATGACTGGAAGCTGTAGGAGGCTGGCAGTTCTAGATAAATGACTATCCTGTAGGTCTTGCACTTAAAAACAAAACAAGTCACACTGATATGCTAGTTTACGCAAGAAGAGCATCGAATGGGCCGTGCCGCTGTTGCAATGTTTTTGAAGATGACAAGGCAAAGTCACAAATAAAGATGTTAATATTTTTATAATTATGAGGTTTGGTGGATAGGAATTTAATGCAAACTTGACTCAGTGTGAGGACTTTCATTGAAAGACTACGTTTAACAGGAAAAAAGACGAACTTCCTGTTGAGACTTCATAGAATGAGCCTGTGGTATGTTGAGTGGTGAGTTGAGTAATTTCGTTTTCATGTCTGTGTTGAGTTGTACATCATAGGCTTTGGTGGAGAGTAACATTTGAGTAGCCTATTTACATTTTCAGCTACTTCACTTGTACTTCACTACTTTTCAGAAGTAAAGTGTCTGATCCACTTCATTTATTTGGCATCTTTACTGACCATTCAGAATGATAATACAAATATATATAAATGATTAAATGAACCCGTGGTGAAATTCACTAGCTACCCAACAGTGTGTATAGTACAAGATTAACCTCTCTTTTACCAGCTGTAATATACAGGTTACAGGTTATAATTGAAGTAGAATATAATACAATATAAATGAATGCTGTGATATTAGTTATGTTAAGCTAAGTAGATCATTTGAAACACAGGCCAACATACAAGTTTGTAGGCCTATGCCAAAAAAAAAGTCATATAAAACCATTCTCTGATATGGTCTGTTGGCAGCATGTGAATACTAACAAACTACATTTTGAGACCATATACTTTTATAAATAGAACCTTGAATGCAGGACTTTCACTTGTAAAAGTAAAGCACTACACTTTGGTATTTATACTTTTACTTAAGTAAACCACCTAAATACCTCCACCTCTGATTGTAGGCTACAATTGGGTATTTTACTACATCTACCAAGTCATTATTGTAGTAGAATACTAGTTTCTATAGCATCTCATTGTGGGATTTTACACAATCGTATCAGTTGTTGTAGAATAAATCAATAGGGGTTTATGTTGACACAATTGGTTACGTTGAGTAGATCGTTTGGAATAAAGACCAACACACACGTTTCATGGTAATCAATAAACTTGGGATAATCTTCAGAGGGATTTATACTTTGAAGCAGAGCTAAGGGGTTATAAAACTAATAGGAAGACTATAATGGACTATGTAAAAGAAAGGGGCGGAGCACCGTATAAGCAGCGCTGCCTGCCTGTCTGCTCTGCCCGGTTATCTGAGGGTTGTGAAGGCGGCAGCAGATGCGTCTCCATGCTGCTTTAAGTCCGCTAAGAAGCCACTAGTCCAATTAACTGAGGGGTGGCGGACATAAACGCATGCAGGCTATTCAACTCTCCAACGACGATGGATATGAGCGCCTCTCCGGCACATGACGACTTGAAACGACTGACTGCCATAACAAAACAAGTTGGACCAGAAACGACTCAGTATTTTCAGTGATGTACTTTGAGCGGTGGTAGTCTCGGTTTCTGGGCTCAAACATTAAGCCTTTATAAGCTCCTGCAGAGTTGTGTTGTAAGGCCTGCGTCACACGGAGTTTCCTCGCTGTTTGTGGAGCAGTCTCGGTAACATGGAAACATACGCTGATGTGCTGCTTGTCACCGCAAATGTCGGCTCACTCTTTGACAATGTAAGTATAATAACAATTAAACCACGCTAAAGTCCTGTCAGAGGATTATACTTGATGCTGATAGTGGAATAATGAGGAAACAGGAGTAAAGTTTTACATTTAAGGCTCACCTTACATTTTCGGTATAAGGATGTAACAGGTCTTCATGACGCGTTACTTAATCCAACACATAGCCTGTTTTATACTGTGAAGTACTCAGCCGTGTTTATCTTCTCTGGCTGTCACTAACATGTGCGCAATATCCCCTGTGGTTACTTCAATAAAAGCCACAACAGTTGTCTATGGTTAATATTAAACGTGGGATGTGAAAGTTTCATGCTTCATGTTTTCAGCCCTCATGTGACCTTCTCCTTGTTGTTGCATTGCAATCTGTGATCACTCTGCAGGGCAAGCCATGAAAAACAGATGACAATATTCACCTAATGTTTGACCTTGGAAAAAAATGAAACCAAGCCTATGTAACGTGTTTACAATCATTGCCTAATTTCAGGGTTATAAAGGCCTCTTGTACATACTGAATATCATGTATTTTGATGCCTGTAGGTATGACAATAAGTGTAATAATTCAAAACCAGGGGTCACATTTCATAGTATGAAAAACAACCTTGCATGTTGATGATCTAATTCCTCAATCAATTATGTTTTACAATATTTATTTCTTCATTCTGAGACATGTTTTTTGTTTTTTGTCAGTGTGGCTGCTGCATATCTTGGCTAGGACATTTTTGGGTTAAATACAAGTTTAACCCACGCAAAATCCAACCTGTCATTTTGCTGATACAGACCTAAAATGTGGGCCTAATCGGAGTTCACATAACTTGGTCTTTTGTTCCCCCAATCATCCCTAAAATGATCATGCCATTCAGTGTTTTAGGTTTGTGCCCCAAAGCAGTTGTTATCCAGATATTCTAAAATGGTACGCTTTTATTAAACCCCCCCTTCTATATTTATATTAAAATGTAGTCCTCTGTTGACCCTTCTCCATATTCATCATGGCCCTTTACAACTGTATTACTGTATGTGCAGTTAATCGCTGTTGAAAACCACTGCTTATGACGTTCATTCAGGAAGAGTCTGTGTTACTCAACAGTTAGTTTCCTTATCATACTGTTTGGCTTTTACATCATCGGCTCCAGCGTTATCACTATATTTTCTATATATCTTGCATACTTATTTAAACTATAGTTCATAGTCTAGTCTTGACTGTTTGTATCTTTACCTATCTAGACGACTTTTCCGAATGTATCTTCACTCTTGGTGGATTCAGTTTGGGCCTTTGTCAGCCCAGACATCACTTTTGGACTCTGCAGGGAGGAGGGCTCGTACACTCATGGAAATTTGGCTCAGGACCATGTTTCCGGTTGCCAAATCTGTCTCTAATGAAAACACGTTATATGCTATTGTGGGAGATATGTAAACAGATGAATATCTCCCCCAGGGGACTTGCGCTTTTTCTACTGGTTTAGGCCCCCGTATTTCCATAAACACTCCTAAACGTTCACCAAGCCTTCGGGATAAGAGCAAGACCTTAAGCACATCACAGGATAAATCCCCCTGCTTTACTGGAGCCGTGTGTCCCGTCAGAGTTAAGCCAGTGGGACAGACAACTATTTATTTATGTAGCCCCTTTCATACAAACACGCAAGCCAAAGGGTTTGAATAACAATAATCAAGAAAAACAATAAAATGTAATCAATCAGAAATACAAAAACAATAAATGGATAGAACATATCTAACGAAAACAATTATGAAAAGATTTAAATGTAAGGCGTAATCAGTACCCCAAATGAAAGCCAGGTTAAATACTTTTCCCTGTAAAAGTATAGAAAGTGCTTGTATTTCTAATATCCATAGACAGTGAATTTCAAGGTTTAGTGGCATAAACACAGAAAGCACTCCTTGGTACTTTTGTTGGACAGATAAGGAACATTAAAAAGCAAATTGGTGGAGGCCATCAGTGATCTGGCTGGAGCATACAATTAGAAAACATCTCAGATGGTTTACTTCTACTCTGTGCTACCAGCAACATTGCAATGGCCCACCAAAGCAGTATCCTGGAGATTTAACCTATTGTTCCTTGCGAGCTTGATTAATGACTGTATAGACTCAGCTGCAGTGAAAAGACGTTATTTAAACAAAATCTCGCTGTATACATACCAATGGTGTCAGACAAGTTATATAATGTAACAGGAGATCAGTTGTTGGAACATTTTCTATTGCCAAAGACACATTTCGTCCATGTTTCGTTAACAAAGCATAAACTAAATCACCATGCTGGATTCATTAAGGCTAAAAGTCTTTTGGAGTAGAGTTGCTGTGGTTTCACATAAGGCTTCTCTCATTCAAAGAGCCCAGTCTCGCTGCCTGCCTCAGTGCTGCTAGTTTTACAAAGAGACATTACGATGTTCAGTTCTTTAAATTATTCACTTTCACCTCCTCCTTTTATTACTTTATACATAATCTTATCTTCAGTTAGGTCTGGGCAATATGGAGTATATCAAATGTGACAATATGTTTGACCTAAAACCACACTATGGATATTGTGTTGATATTGTAGGGGTGACTATTTATGCTTTCACAGGATATTTACAGAAGGAGAATTTATGAAAGTATTGTCAGTCATATGGATTTATTGACTAGGTATGTGATGGTAAATAATAGCACAGCTAATACAGTCTGGTTAATTCAGAACATAACATCACATTACTTTTGTGCAGCTTTGAAAACCAATAATTAAATCAGTCAAATGTTATTTATATCGCCCAATATCACAAATAATTGTTTCGGGGGCTTTACAACGTTACCAGCATACAACACTTGGACCCAAGTAACGTAGAAGGAAAACAATTCCCAAAGAAAGCCCACAATTAACGGGAAAAATAGAAGGAACTTCATGGAGAGCAACAGAGGAGCGATCCCTCTAAGGACAGAAAGACGTGTTAAAGATATCATGTGTATATATTAAAAAAGACTATAAAATTACAACATAGACAATCAAACTGAGAAAAATGATAATGTGAACGAATAAAATAAAGATGGATCCAGGAGGATATCAAAAATCTACCCGGTGCCGCCAAAAACAGCACTTAGATATCCAAAATCTAAGACAATATCTAGTCTTATATCCCAATATGTATCGACAGGCCTAATATTGAGTGTAAATGCTGTATGGACATCATCTCTAAAGCATATGTTACAGTTCTAGCTGAATGACTCATGGTCAGAGTTGTGTTTGTGTCCAGAGCGTGCTCTGCCATGCAAATCTGTTCTCTATGCAAAGCCATTTCTAAGCCAGTATGAATACACCTGGCGTCGCAGAAGGTTACACAATAAACTGGAAAAGTGGGTGTGTGGGAAAGGAAATATGATTATAGCACTCTATGAGCTTTTATTTGAACTTTTACTGGATTTGTTTTCAATTGAATGAATGCTTATGGTCCACAAAAACAGAAAAAGATAGAGGATTATCTGGGATGAGAATCTAGAAGCTTGCATGTAGGAGGAAATATTTCTCACACCCATTTGTACTTTCACAAATCAATTTAATAATTTCACAGCAAGGCAAAATGTTGCAGCTACAATACTGAACGGGCAATAGTCTGCTAAGTTAGCCCCTTCCCTGTTTGACAGAGCTCATTGTGTAAGATGTGTCCTTATTCATGTTTAATAATATACTCAGTATTGCCATGTAACATAAAACTCACCACCAGAGGCAGTTTGGACGGTTGCCAGATTACTACAGGTGCAGCTACACCTGTCTACTTCCTGGAAAACACATCCATTGGAAACGCAGGATGATATTTCCACACAATCTTTATTGTGTGTCTGTTTCCTTTAATGTCACTTCCTGAATTCCACTTTAACTGTTTGTCTGTTATCTGCTCCCATGTCCTTTAAAGGCCAGAAGCCAATACAATTAAAATAAAACAATTAGTGTTTCTTTATGTCCCATGTGAATGGAGTAATACTAAACTACCTCATTGTATGTGCTTAAAGTGAGCGTTAATAGTTAAAGCTTCTCTTATAAATGTTAATGTATTAAAGAATGTTAAATAAATGTGCATATTGTTAATAGAGTTGCTCAGATTGACAAACCCAATTATTGCATTTACTGTATACTGATGTCTCCAAAAAAAACAAGCAGGTTTAATATTTCATTTGAAACATTTTCTGAAAGACAGATTTCACGCTTTTGATGTTTTTCCTCTTTGTTTTATAGCTTGGTGAAATTCAAAATGAATGGTTGCGAGAATTGTATAAGGTAAGTTTGGGAAGCCTGGCTCTTGCATTTAAACATTTAGTATGTCCACCCATCACTGGTATTGTCTCGTATTTGTCTCTTACATTTTATGGACAGTCTTTTACATTCAAAATACAGATATGTTAGTGGAATATGGCATCATTACGTTTACAACACTCACACAACAGTTACCTATTAAACAGGAAATGTTTATTAGCACTGATAGCACATCCAGATTTGAAGTTCCACATGACCCCTAGAGGACAGTTCACTTCATCCTGTGATACGCAGTGTTGACCCCTTCCCTCTCCATGCTTCTGTAATGTAAAACCTGCAGACTAACACGTGTCTCTGTTTCAGACGATCCACAGCCACAAGCCGCAGTTCATCGCCCTGCACTTCCAGGAGGTGGGAGGGAAGGACTACATGGCCAACATGGGACACGCCGAGAACTTCTTTTGGTAGGACTAATGTGAATTAGTATTCACATCTTTGACTGAAGTAAACTTATATAACACAGTCAAAGATAATTGAAGTCCTGAACTCATAACCGTTTTTAAAGAGGCCTTATTATGCTTTTTGGGGTTGTCCCTTTCCTGTTGTGTGTTATATAGGTTTGTGTGCATGTAAATGGTCTGCAAGGGCTAAAATCCCAAAGTTCAACCCAGAGGGAGTTTCTATCCCATACTTTGTTTGTGCATAAATGTTCATAAAAAAGTAACTTATGCTGTCGGACAAATGTATTGGGGTTCAAAGTACAATATTTGTCTCTGGGATGGAAACCTTTCCAGCAAAGTCATGTTTTTCCACCATAAGGAAGAAAGTCGTTTGAATCATACGGCTGCCAGTACCAATTATTGTTGACGTATTCATTTCTACATTTATCAGTTCATCTTTTAGTCTGTTAAAAAACTGAAAAAAGGTTTCCCAAATCGATACCTCTGTTGTTCTTGGTCTGTTCCAGGATCATTGAATCGAGCGAGGAAATGAAAGACTATGACAGGGTCTGCATCTATGTTGACAACCAGTTCCAAACAGAAGACAGTTTCACGGTAAGAAAAACCCAATCTGTTCAGAGTAGTTCATACGGGCCGCCACATGATGGAGTCCTCCTCCATGTTAGTGGTTAGCGCTATGTGCAGCTGTTATGTTCTCTCTGACAAGCAGGAGCTGATTTCTGGTCATCACGTTAGGTGGAGAGGAGCATCGGAACATTTATTTGACCATATTACAACATTGAACAAGTGAACTTTAAAGGTCCCCTGTTATACTGTTTTTCATCAATATATTACAGCTCTCAGATATATACAAACATGTCTCTGAAGTGTTTGGCTCCAAACACCAAACAGATCATTGCAGCATTACCCATAATCCCCTCTGTTTCAGCCCTGTTTCAAAAGTGCTGATTCTCTGTCTGTTACTTTAGATGAAAATAAGTAGCCCCTCCCCACGCCCCTCTGAGAGACATTTGGTTACAAAGAACACAATGGTGCTCTAGGAGGAGATTCAGGTGATAAGGGGGGGGGGGGGGTTACCTTGGTTGCTGATTGGCTAACGGTTACACAAGCCAAACAATCGTGATGACATCATAAAGTGGCCAAAATCTGATCAGCTCATTTTCAGACAGGTTTTTATAGAAATGGATCAGGACAAAAAGAGAGAGAATCTTTGTTCCTGAAACTTTCAGAGTCTCTTTCCACAGAGGGGACACACGTTGATGTAGAAGAGACGATTTTGCATAAAGGTGACCTATAGGTAACCTTTAAGATTGATCAAGATGGATTGAATTTGAACATGGATTAATTATATTCTGTATGTATACTATTTGAGAAAGTAATTAGATCTATTATTTTTGCTGAAGAAAAGGGGATACATTTGAGTGACTTGTGATTATGTCTCAATCTTAAATCGGAACACAACTCATAAGTGGATATTTTTATAAAGTGAGAAGGCTTTGACAGGATGTTTTGATCCTGTTTCCCATTGCTGATGAAGACAAGCTACATACAGGGTTCTTACACCTTTTCCAAAGTCAAATTCAAGCACCTTTCAAGCATTTTCAAGGTGCATTTTCCAGCTTTTCAAGCATTTTACAGCTATTGTAAATTACATATTTATATACACATTATTTCCCTACCTCACATTAAATCAGATGATCTTTATGCTATAAACAACCAAATGTGTGTTTCGTGATAGCCTTCTACACGAGGATGAAAAATTAAAGAAAAGAAAACTAAGTTTAATATTTCAAAATGTGTGATCTGTCGTAGACTGGGCCTCCCATATAACCTGTCTGAGCCAATATAAAACAATCAGCCAAATAACTTTTCAATACATTATTGATTACTATTTTTGAGGTACTTTTAGGTTGGCAGTAAACAAAAGTCAGAGGTAAATGGTGTACTTTCACTCCTCTACATGTATTTAATACATTTAGTTACTTTATAGATGTGGATGAATGATGTGAAATATAATCAAGTGTTAAATCTTTAGTTCCACCTGGAGTAAATCCACCAGCTACCCTGCAGTATACAAAGTCCTTCAAACTAGCTGCACCTTTACCAGCTTTGAGAACACTTTAAGGATCAATCATTATAAAACATATCATATATTATTCTGAAATGGACCGATCTGCACAACGACTACTTTTACTGTCGCTACTTTAACTATATTTGGATGAGAATACTTTTCTACTTTCACTTGAGGAACATTTATTTGAATGCAGGACTTTTACTGTGACAGAGTATTCCTACACTCTGGTACTTCTACTTTTACTAAGTACACGATCTGAGTACTTATAACTTCACTACAAGATCTGAGTACTTATACTTTTACTCAAGTACAATATCTGAGTACTTATTCCACCTCTGGTAGCGTATTAGTCTGAATTGTAGCCACAAAATCACGCAGAGCTGCATAAAAATAGACTCACACTGGTAACAAGTGGAAAATAATATTTACAAATGTGTACAATGATTTGTAGGTAATGCTGACTACTCAAGACACCTGACTTCTTCAAAGGAAGACTGTGTTCATTCTACAATTACATGGGATTAAAGCAACATGTAGTTTTACTTGTATAATACTTCAATTGTATATAAAAGACAGTTTGTTTTCATCTGTTTTCAAATAAACAAAGTATTGGCTTTCAGAATATTAAACTTGTTTCAGCAAATTCAGATGATAAATACAACTTTGAAGCTTCGGCATAATTACAAGCAGAGAACGGACTAATGTAACATCACAGCAAGCATAACAACAGCCGGTGTTTCTTGTAAGTGTTTCCCCGGGAAACAAACGCAAAAATACACAAACACACTCTCGAGCTTCCCCCAGACCAGTAATACAAACGAAAATGTGTCTTCGGGTCAATGTGACTGATTTCGATAGAGCAAGTCACATTTGGTTTAGGCACGAAACATACTACCAGTAGAAATACATTGCTTTCAAAATCGCTCTGTGTCGAATCAATAGATTATATTTCGTGACTATAACACGAAATGCCGTGAGTGCTTCATCCTCTGAACACCACAGGATGGCGACTGTAACGCACATAACATAGGTTACGCTCCTCTGAAATGATTGTCCCCTGCAATTATTATTATCCCTCAATCGAGTTCGCTATTCAGCTCGCTAACGTTAGCTTAAACAAACGTAACATGCAAAGTTAGCCTAATCTAAAATGCTCTTCTACGGCGTACCTTTCATGTGGCTCGTCAGCGCAGACTCTCGCATCGATATTTTTGCAAACCTTACAGGAGGCTACTCGTGGGCTTGACCCTCGTCTTAGCCATGGCTTGTATTTGTCTTCTGCTAGCCAACGCTCGTTGAAACTGCAACCTCCTGGCACACAGTCATCTATCACTCTCATCAGAATGCCCAGGTCACACGTAACACAAACACTTGCAGGTCGCGCGCATAGCGCGGGAAGGCCGCAGAGGAGCTGTTTTATGTAGAAGCAAAGCAATTATTTTTCTTTTAATCTAAAAAGCGAACTATTCAGTCAGACAGCAATTTATTGTAAAAGTAAAGCATTTACATTTTCAAGCACTTTATCTCAATTTCAAGCACCATTCCCAAAATTCAAGCACTTTCCCAACCTTGAAAACACCACGTCAAATTTCAAGCATTTTCAAGGATTTCAAGCACCCGTACGAAACCCTGTACATAGTTCAAATGTTCCATTATCTGAAGGATCAGGTCCGACTCGTCGTACATTGTATTTTGTGTGTGAGTGTAAACAGGCTCCTCCTTGTTTGCATCTCATCACAAAACAGATCAGTGAAGCAATGCTAAGTTAAGGACCTACTGTATCGAACTTGAGCTGAGATTACAGGTAAAGATTGTATCAGTGTTTTTGTTTCAGAGGGGACCTTTGACCTAAAGGAAGCCTTTAAGACCAAGATGATTTAATACCAATCCCTTCTAATACCATCTCATTAGCCACAAATACAATGTGTACATGACCTTACTTTATAAGATGTCGAAATTATTAGTATTGTAAGGGAAACTTCTGCAGCAATAGAGAGTCAGGACATAGAGAGACACGAGGAGAGTTGGAGCTTTGATGTCAAACACTGATAGTTTATTACAAGTCAACGGCCGGAGAATTCATATCACAAGTCACAGCAGCAAAGATCAAATCAAGTTTTATTTATACAGCACATTTATAAACGATTTTTGGTCGAGCCAAAGTGCTGTACATATAATAAAAATAGCCTACAGTAGAGACACTTTACAGCAAATACAACAGCACAGATTGTTCAGAATATCAGTATGAGAAAAACGACACCCTCTGTCCTTAGACCCTCACATCGTACAAGGAAAAACTTCCAGAGAAAACCCACAGTTTAAAGGGAACATGGGAGAAACCTCAGGGAGAGCAACAGAGGAGGGATCCCTCTCCCAGGACGGACAGACGTGCAATAGATGCCGTGTGTAAATCGAAGAGATAATACATTTTACAGCATATAGACCGAATGTAGGAAATGCATGTGTCTGTAATAAGAAGATGAATCCACGAGGATGTCAGCTACAATCCTGTGGAAGCCATCAGGGAAGCAGCATGACGAGACCCCAGGCAGGACCACAGAGACAGGTTCAGCCACGACCCGAAGTCCACGACTTAATCCAGAACTCAGGATAGAGGATCCAAGACACAGGACTACAGCAAGAGGATCAGCCTCGACTCCGGATCCCGGCGTAGATATAGATACAAAACAAGAAAAAAGATTTGGCTGGGTTAATCGGAACAAGAGAATACACAGACACAGACAGAGAGGGAAAAGGTCATTGGATAAAAGTTATTCTTGATAACCCTCTAG
Source organism: Gymnodraco acuticeps (assembly GCF_902827175.1). Classification (NCBI taxonomy): domain Eukaryota; kingdom Metazoa; phylum Chordata; class Actinopteri; order Perciformes; family Bathydraconidae; genus Gymnodraco; species Gymnodraco acuticeps. Next base: position 1,565,475 of record NW_022991187.1, read on the forward strand.
AACAGGGGTCTCCAACACGTCGATGCCGCAGCTTTTCAGTAGCTCGCCGCTCGATTATCGATTATAGTGTAGTAACGTTGCTTCTTGATTTTTCGGCCGCGGCCGGACAATAAAGTGTTTTTATTTTAGAATTGTTTCTGTCACACACATATAAAATTGGTCCGTGACGCAGAGATCAAGGAGCAGATGTGACAGCGGCACAGCGACACCACACATGGAGCAGTCTGCTTTATCCAGCAGCACCAGTCCAGAACCAACGGCAGAATGACCCGCTCTGAATCAGTCCGGGTCGCTGCGGCTCAGAGACACACAGGGAGGGATTTGTGTTTTTGAAAAATACTCGTTATCGTCATGTCAGGTTTTTGTTGGATTCAATCAAGTCTTGGATTGCAGAGTATGAATGTCCTCTTGCTATTTTCAGTTGATAAATACGTGTGTAAAGTTTGTGAAGGCAGGAGGAAAGCTTCCGCAATCACCGTCTCCTCTCCGTTCATCCAAACCCCGCCCCCTCCTGAGAAATAACTAATATTAAGAGTGACAGGCTGATAGTGACCTGATAGAAACTTTATTAATCACTGATTGAGATGATGAAGCTAACTTAATCTCATACATTCATGGGATTTATGCAACAGTAAGACAGAGAATGTAAGTGTGCACCCACATGCACTATTTTTGTTTTTATAATGCTGTTGTAAATACTCCTGTTGTCTGCTGTGTTCAGACTTAAGTCATGTGTGTGATGCCTCATTCAGGACATTCAGTGTCCTTTTTTTAACAGCAGACCGTTGCTAGAAGCTGCAGCTAGACTGCAGAAGTATTAGTTTTTTGTTTTTGAGGATGGAAAAATGTCACACACAGATATAGGGAGGCTAGACCTATACAATTGATTAATTATGGTTTATAATTTAATGTCAAGACGAAGAAGAAGAACATATGGCTGCACTGTTCAGTGTCAATCCTGTGGAGATGGAGATCGAGGTTATAAATCTCCAAAATAATGTTCAGCTGAAGTCTCAGCAAAACATTTCTGGAGCCTTGTAGACCCAGAAAACTATAAGAACATTCACCAAGCAGCACTGAAAATGTCTGCTTTATTTGGCTCTACATCCCTTTGTGAAGCAGCTTTTTCTGGCATGAATGTCATCTAAATACAGAACAAGACCGACTGATGAACATGTAAATGGAGTGAACCTAAGTGGGTACACTCCAGCATACGGACTCCATGCAGCGCCAGTCATCTCACTAACTGTAAAAACGAGTGAATGCACTTATTTTACACATGCCATAAGATGCTTGTAAGGTGGTGATTAAGGCGATGTATTTATTATGTGGGCCATAATAAGAAGTGAAAACATTGTATTTTTCTCTTGGACATTTATGTGAATCTTCAGTGATGTACTTACTATGTTGTCCATATTAATATGTGAGAAATTGTCGTTTTCTTGGACCTTGATGTGAAGTTAAGATTTTAGATAAGCTTTAGGTATTGCAATTTCACACAAAAGTAGCTTAATTCAACTGATGAGTGCTATGTGAATAAATGTAAGCGATGCGATGCAAGTAGCTCTTGGCCACTTTCATTTTTTCAAAGTAGCTCTCAGGTGGAGAAAGGTTGGAGACCCCTGCTCTAGAAAGATCTCATGAACTTCCCCACTCAATCTATCAAGACCCGAGCAGTTCTATTAGATATAGGATAAGAAACAGAGAAAGGTTCTGACTGCACGGGTGGGTTGTCATGTCAATTCTGATCAGTCTATCTCTCGATAGACCTTTAACTAGTTTACAGAGAGTTAATGAGCATATTGAGGGAGGCGAAACATCTGTGGAGCTTAGAAAGCCAGCGTTCCCACAGTCGTAAACCATTTCGTGACCGAGAGTTGAACTGGTTTATCAAGATAGCTGGAGCCTCCCATTCCTTAAGAGAGATAACAGAGCCAGGGTTTGGTCGTAAACGTCAACAGCCAAGGTTACATATCTTAGGAGTAAGGAAGAATTATTCTTTGACACTTAGGAATAAGGAAGAATTATTCTCTAACAAGTATTAGTAGAAAAGTATAATTAGTGAGATTAAATTTCTATTCAGTGTGCTCATAACAACAGAAAATAAAAACTTTGATATTATGTCAACAAGTTTTTATTGAGAAGACTATGCTCGGATGTATTGATCAAACTAATAAGTCTGTCTAAGGTTTTAAATTTGTGATGAAGATAAGAGAACGAGGTGAAATGTCATCGATGGTATCGGGTCAGATTTGTCCTACTTTTTAAATGATGCGTGTGCTTGTGTGTGGGTAAACAGATTCCTCCTTGTTTTTGCATCATGTCACATCAAAGATAAAGATCATGTCAAACCTTTTTCGTGTCAGTGAGGACATGCATTCATTTTTAAAACGTTTCCGTGTTACCAAATGAACCTGGGGACCTTTTCCTATTTGTATTCATACAGCAGAAATGTTCAATAAGGAGTCCAGAAAATGTTTGTGGTGTTTCTAGACTACAGGAAGGCCTGTTGTGTTTCCTTTTGTGAAGACCTACGCTGCTGGTTCCTGGTTATGAATGAATCTATATCCATTAATCATGTGTCCTTGTTGTTAAAGTGTGTTTGTGTTTACTCGTCTGGGTTTCTCCTTCATCAAGGCTCACTGCACATCTCGGATATGAGCAAACCAGAGCCCTTTGTACTGTGAGGCAAATACATCTCAAAGATATGGCATGAAACAATGTGAAGTGGTTACACACAGACATAAGAGATGCACTTAAAGACAGTTTTGTTAAGTGACTGCCCCTACCTGCACGGATGAAGTGAGCCCTGGTCCGCTGCAGTGCATGCTGGGATGTTGTGAAAGCCATTTCCTGCTTCAAACTTCTTCTTTTTGTGACCTCAAACAGCACAAGCAAGTTCTCAGTCTTCTCTCTGGAATCAAACTGTTTTCAGAGTTTCTCCTTGTCAGCATTAGTTTGCCTGAAATTCTGCCCTGGTTGAAAAAGGGGCTGAGTATTTCTTAAACTATTAACCCTTACTCCTCCCATGTGATACCCCCACACTGGACGTCTGACAGTAGGGGTCAGCGGCTGCATCTGTAGACTGAAGGTGTGTGAAGTAAAAAGGCCAGGTGTGCGGGGGGGGGGGGACAGGCCAAAGTCAATACATTTAACTCTAGATTAAAATTATTGATCCCAGCCCATTTGTGCACGATAAATAAAGAGTGAGGGGGGAGTGGGAGACAGCTGGGACTAAGTTTCCCCACGTTGAGTGTTTGCACCCTCCACGTTTGCCCTGAGAGGGTTGCAGCCCCCCCCCACCTCTCCTGATGCCTCATTCTTCATTTCGGCGGTGCCCACCTGCCATTGATTTTCAATTTGTTTTCCCCCTGGCTGCGGATCATCAGTTCATAAGGCTGAGAGAGAGTTTGGGGGGTTCTCCTTTCAGATGGGCTGCGCAGCAGACTGGGGCCCGACCTTTGCATGCATTCAGCTACAATGGTTGTTTTGATAAAAAATCACTTGTAAGTCAATATTTTTTTATTAAACTGTGCACAACCTGATTTGATGAATGTGTGATGTGTGTGTGTGGTGTGTGTGTGTGTGTGTGTGGTGTGTGCTGTGTGTGTTGTGGTGGTGTGTGTGTTGTGTGGTGTGTGTGTGTGTGTGTGTGTGTGTGTGTGTGGTGTGTTGTGTGTGTGCTGTGTGTGTGTGTGTGTGCTGTGTGTGTGTGTGTGTGTGTGTGGCGTGTGTTGTGTGTGTGTGTGTGTGTGTGTGTGTGTGTGTGTGTGTGTGTGTGTGTGTGCTGTGTGTGGTTGTGTGTGTGTGTGTGTGTGTGGTGGTGTGTGTGTGTTGTGTGTGTGTTAGCATTACTATACTTGTGGGGATCTAAATCTGTTTACACAGTCACGTGTGGGGACTCGCCTCCCTCATGGGGACAAAATGGAGATCCCCATGAGGGGAATCATTAATTTTAGGGTGAAGACTTGGTTAGGGTTAGGCATGTGTTGGTTAAGGTTAGGATAAGTCTCCAGGAAATGCATGTAAGTCAATGTAATGTCCCCTGAAGTGATGTATACATGGTGTGTGTGTGTGAAAATGACCAAAACAACTTTTTTTTTTATTGAATATTCTTCATTCTGCTTTTCAAAAAGTTCTGTATTTGGAGTCTCAAAGTATTTATATTACAGGTTTATAGTAAAGAATGTATAATAAAAAATGTGCACAGTCATCATCAATTTGATGGATACAGTGATTCCTCTTTTATTTGCTCCATATAATTAAACACAATCAAAGCACAAACATAACACATAAAAAAACCAAGACAAGGCAAGCGGGGTTTTCTATATTAAGAAAAAAGGAAAATTCAGCAGGGAGTTTCCCGAGGCGTATTCAAGCTAAGGAAGGGAATTATATCACGTACACTTTTGCCAAATTTCTCAAATGTATTCTCCTTATGCCTCACAGAGAAGGGATTGTTTCCATGTAAATTATATAATATATAATCTCATACCAGTCAGTTTAAGTTAACAACCTTATCAGATTGTTCAAATAACAGCCCTAGTTTTGACAAGTTGCTCACTAATTGCCGCTCACTGGAGCCGATCACGGAGACACTTCCATTTTATTAAATGAGGAGGACTTGGCACCGAAGATAAATGATCTCTTCAGGGAGAGATCTCTCATGCTCTGGCTGGGTGTTTTTTAGGGGGGGGGGTTTGCACATCGGTCCGTCACGCCCCCGAGCCCTCGGAGCGCTGATTTTTCTTCGGCCCCCAGTCAGCGCTGGCAGACAGCAGGTCTACTGCTTAATACCTTTAAATTGTTTTAATTTTCTGTCTTTATTGATCTCTCAGGGCGTGATTAATCAGATCAGTGGAGCAGGCAGTTAGTACATTAAAAACGGTCAGCCTCACGTCACGGATGATTTGGTGCTAAAGTGTGTGTGTATGAGAGAGTGTGGGGGGGGGGGGGGGGGGGCAGTTTGTGGACGTGTTGTGCAGTTCACTTTCAACGTCTCTATTCTTTAAAGTTTCATGCGTCTTTGGGAGAGTAACAATATACTGTGTCGCAGTGGATGGTTCAATACGAGGCTCACATGATGGGGAAATGAACAATTCGATTCATCATCAGAGGTTGAGCTCAGATGATGATTTAGATGATGAGGTTTTACTGTCGATCGCTGATGTGAAGCCGCTGCTAATGGCCCAGACAGAGCTCAAATGTCCCATTTTAAAACTTTAAAAAAATGTTTTATCAAGTGCAGATGGGGGTGCAGTATTTAAATTGGCACATTTCCAGGCATGTTTGCAGAATTTAATATTTCAAAATGTAGCTTTTGGGGATTTTCTTTTGTTCTGTTGCAGTAGGTGTTTGACATGAAACATGTTATTTCCGTATACATTTCTTAAATTCCTATCACAACTTGATCATGTGTGTAAAGTTTATGATTAACCTAAAACCACTTTACTTATCATACAGACCTCATTACACTTGTGTTCCTTCTGTGTTTCTCTCCACAGGCTTTGGGCAGCATGTACTTCATCCACAAGACACTGAAAAACATCCAACAGTATGATTTTAATGGTAAAAAGTTTATATTGCTATTACTCTCCCCTGGAAAGAAAGATGATTTAAGCTCCCACCATAAAGCACTCCCTTATGTTTTGGTAATGGCTCATAATTGGCTCTTACTTCAAATAAACAGCAATAAAAATAAAGGGCAATATTGCATATGATTCAAATGATTATGGTCATCTTTTTAATATCAGGAGTTTCAGGACATTTCTCAAGTGTTTAACGACAGTTTGATCGCTAACTCCTCCTGGTCAGATATTTGCAAAGAACCTGCATTTAAAGTGGAGCTGTTATTTTCCTGCTGCATAGTCCAGTCACGTTAGGCGTGAAAAAGCTCCTCAGAAAAGCTTATGGAAGAACCATAAACATCCCGCAGCTGCCACTCGCTGTGTGGCCCAATCCGATTGTTGTCCACCAAACACAGTCTAATGGCCCGCTTATAGATCCCCTCATCACGTATGCCGCTCTGATGAGGTTAACACCAGTTTATTGATTGCCGTTTGCATGTTTTCTCACTCTTTTACATGTCACCCCTCTAACAGTTAAGGATTTCAAAGCAGTGTCGGGACAGAGCAAGCACGTGGGCTCTCTGGACGGGGTCAGCACAGTGGAGAAAAGAAAAATTCCCAAAGAATTTCTGGCCTGATGTGAGTATGTATGCATTAATGTGCATGCCTATATTTGTGTGTGTGTTGGTGTGGGGAGGGGTACGTGAGGGCCAAAGGGAGATGTCACGACAGATGAGTCTACTGGGGCTGCCGCTCTGACAGGGAGATGAGACAAATTATGTGGAAGAATCAATGATTATCAGTTTGGCCCTTCACAGACACGGCTCGCTGCTGCTTAGTGACTCACTCTCATTTGTCTCTGTTGCAGTTCAAGTGGTCCAGGAAGGGCTTCATGAGGACCCGCTGGATCATACACAACCAGTACGTACCCTGCACCAATCTCACCTCGATTAGAAAAAAACATAATCTGCCCCGGATTTATATCACTTTCACTTTTGGTTGTTTTTTTGACTGTTGTGAAATCCAGTTATGCCTGCCCTGATGCCAACTGGCATTCATGTAAGCTTTACAGGTTTGCTTTGCTCAAATAGCTTTGAAAACTAGTTTGTTAAATAAAGAGTAAGCTCCCAGTAACAACAAATACTAAAATAAACCAAAGTCTATTCGGTTTCCCTTTCTGTTCCACCTGAGTGTTAACAGAACTGCCAATCCTTTACCTGACTTTTGATATTGACAACACAATTCCACTGAACTCACACCTTACTTTGAGATGTACAAACTCTGCTTCTACAATACATTTTTTCAGAGCAACATTTTCAGTTTAATCAATAATACCAGAGCTTTTTAGCTTCTTAAAGGTTTGTTTGGTTGTACAACCACAATTTGAACTGAGATCTGAACACATACATGATCTCAGAGCTGCAGCAGGGGCTAATACTGTCTCCCATTACCTCTATCACTATATTACATTACATGTCACTTGTTAGACGCTTTTCTCCAAAGCGACTTACATACTCAGTACTGTGGACATTCCCCACAGGAGCAACTTGGGGTGAAGTGTCTCAGGGACACAACGACATGCTGACTGCAGTGGGGTTTGAACTGTATCTGCCTGTGTTGTCCCCTGTGGATTTATTAACTAAATATTTTGTTATTATTTATTCAGTTTGGCAAAGTAATTGTCCACTTGATCGAAACAGAGCCATGGTGTCCTGCTGCTAACCCACACAGGCTACATTTTACAGAACACAATTTTATATAATGACAGAAGCAAGGAATATATTTGTATAGTGTCTGTTCTGAAAACCATTGGAATTATGTAAATAAAAGCTAAATATAGCTCTGAAATGAACATGATGAATGGCCCCGTGCTGCTGCTACAGCTGCATGTGTTCTCTGGGAACAATAGACTCTATCTGCTCTGCTGAGTTGTCACCTGGGGGGGGGGAACAAAGGCAGGCCACAATCAGTGTGCAACAAGATCAGGCTGTAAGTCAACAAAGCTCTTTTGTTGGATGCAAATTAATTGTTTTGCAATGATTGCCAAAAAAAAAAAGGAGCGGACGTTTCAACAAAAGAAAAACGTGTTTGTAGACTCAGCATTAACATGAGAGCAGCAACTGATAAAAGAGCTACCCATGATGAGTGACACCCGTGCACACACACACACACCTTTCAGATGTCAGGTGTTATAAAATTGTTTCCTGTTTCCTCTCTCTGCCTATCACCATATTCTGTCTGTGTGTTTTACAGAGGTCTGGACCTGGTTAATGTCCACCTGTTCCACGATGCCTCCAACCTCATTGCCTGCAAATCCAGTCCCTCCATTTACTCGGCCAACCGCAAAAACGCTCTCAGATATGTCATCAACAGGTCGGATACCCAGGCGCAAATTATGCAATGGCTTTTCCCACCTGGCAAAACACTGTTCCTATAAAGTGACAAAAAAACCACCTACAAGACATTGTATTTACTGTTTTGTAACTGCTTTGTCTTTTATATATAGAAACACACACACTAATACACTTCTCACAATCAACTTTCCTTTTATCTTTCTTATTGTGCATTTTAAAATGATTTCGGTATATGTTTCATGAGCCCAGTGGGTTTTCTGCCTCCTTCTGCACTGTATATTGTTTGTTATCTGTTACTCCCTCTATGAAGGGAATGGGTTTTCCCACAGATTTGGCTAAGATCATCATGTAAACAAGATATTTCAGGAATGTACATGAACTCTGACCCTTGAATGCACTGTTCTGAAATGATTGCACACACAGCCAGGTTTTTTATGGATACATCTTTGTGATTCCTGGCTTCTATTTCCTTCCAGGATATCAGACAGCCGGTACACTCCTCTGCCTTTCTTCCTGTTTGGAGATTTTAACTTCCGTCTGGATGCACTTAGTCTGGTGCAGGTATGTGACAGCATTTCTCCTGAAGGAATTGAGGAAGTGCATCACTTTGGCCTTTTGACATAAACCCTTCCTTTGTGTTTCTGTGAGCAGTATCTTTCCACTTCAGCAGATGTGCAAACAGTGAAGAAGGACAGCAGTAACGAAGTAGAGAAGATCATCTGCGAAGAAAAAGACAACGACCACCAGGTGATTAATGCAGTTTTATCAAGAAAACAATATTGTTTTCTGTGCTTCCTTTCCTATACCTAGTTTTATTCCACCCACAGGTGCTGCTCCACATTGAGGACAAGCTGTTTGCCTACCTGCACCAGGCGGTTTTCAGGGAGGACAACGGCAGAGCGGTGAGAAATCTCTCAACGTTGACCCACACTGATCCGGTCAGCTGCCCCACAGTCTCAGACAAACTATGCTGTGACTCCGACCTACTCTACTACAGGCTGCTTAGCAACAATCTGACATGTCTTCACATATTTTAGATTAGACCCTATCAGCGGATACACAATCCTTAGAATGACATTACAGCAAATACACTAGCTGTGGATTAAACAGAAGTGCGATAACTGTGACAGTAAACTGGGTTTTCCGCACGCACTTAAGTCTTACTCACTCACGTCACACTTGATTTTAATGGGTTCCTGTCGAGCTAATCAGAAATGGCTTCTATCCCTCAGCTCTTGAAGTATGACAAAGAAGTCTCAGTCTTTCATGATGTTATTCGGGAAGAGGACATCGAGTTTCCACCCAGGTAACCCAGCTAAATGCTGCAGACATACAGTATAAAAACTCTAACATATGTTGTTATTCCCCTAAATTCACTGTGTGTGTGTGTGTGTGTGTGTGTGTGTGTGTGTGTGTGTGTGTGTGTGTGTGTGTGTGTGTGTGTGTGTGTGTGTGTGTGTGTGTGTGTGTGGTGTGTGTGGTGTGGTGTGATGTGTGTGTGTGTGTGTGTGTGTGTGTGTGGTGTGTGTGTGTGTGGTGTGTGTGTGTGTGGTGTGGTGTGTGTGTGTGTGTGTGTGTGTGTGTGTGTGTGTGTGTCTCCCTCCCAGCTACCCATACAGTGAAGAGTACACTAAACCGACCCGGTACATGAACACTCGCTGCCCGGCCTGGTGTGATCGCATCCTCCTGTCACACACTGCCCAGGAATTCATCCACAGGGTCAGTACATGCCAGACCCGGCACCAGAACAAATCTAAAGGGAGGGCATATGATTTTCATGGGAGGGCACACAAAACCGCCACGTGCTGCGGGCCTGCGGCACAATATATATCAAACAGCAAGGCCAACAGCAGTGCGCAAAGACGCACACTTATCGCAAACATACACAAATAAAGGGCAACATAGCAACCACTTTGAAACATTGTGTGCGTGGCAGCACAGACACTGGTAAATCACGAGCAAGGCACACTGGTTACGGATGGCAGCTTCCTCATCGCTGCACTCGGAGAGAAATAGTAGAGACGGAGACGATGAACTGTTTAGCCCGCCTTGGGCATGGTTAATTTTCCTATGCACTGCACTCGGACATGCTGTGGAGTGAATCGAGTCACCTCTGAGAGGGAGTTGGTTGACAGCTAAAAAAGCTATAATATCAACGACAGCTGACACGTAATAACGGCTCCGTGCAGCTGATCTGCACCAAAGTACTCATTTCCTTATTTGTTTCCTCGCGTATCTGTCTCTCTCTCCACACACTCTCACATAAAATGTGTTCTTTTGATGCTTTTTAAGTCTGTAATGCGTGTTTCCAGTCGCAAAAACCTTTGACAGTAAAAGCCGCACGTATTGACTTTAAACTGTCTACAGGGGAAACAAAAGGCTGCGTCTGCTTTTAACGGATCTTCAAGCCATGGTCTGTTGTGTACCATGCAGCGGCAAAAGTGCGCTTCTTTCCTGAAAACAATCTCCCTGGATAACGATCCAGTTTCACCTGCTTGGGTTTATTAACCCCAAGATCATCGCTAACTAAGCCCCGGGGTTTGCCGAGGTCAAGCTTGTGACATTAAGGCGTGCTGCTGCAACGGAAGGTGCAGGGTCGCCAGCAGCACCATCGGCTGCAGTTCTTTCATCGCTATTTCGTTTTAATAAATCCTTAGACATTTTAAGCCAATTTTTTATGTCCATTTTGTAATTCAAACAGAAATGGGAGTCTACAGAATGCACAATAAACAAATCCAGAATAGGCGGCAGAGTGTGACGCTGTGATTGGTCTAAATGGGGACGAATCACAAATCACAACACATGCATTTATTTGACGTAGCCTGCGATTTTTTTTTTTTAGTTCTGACATCACATACATCGTAGCATAAAAGTTCACAGTTTATTTATAAATAAAAAAATAAAATATATATATTTTTTAATTTTTATAAATAATAAAAAACGTGTTTATTGGGGGAGGGCAGGAATGTCAAATGGGAGGGCCTGGCCCTCCCTGGCCCTCCCACGGCGCCGGGCATGGTACATGCTACTATCATAAAGCTGATATTCTTAACCTTCTGCATTGTAGCTCTCCTGGCTACCCCACACCATGTACAGGATATATTCTTGGTATAAGTAAGGCTTATATATTATACACAATTTGATACAATATTGCAACTTTTTAATCGTTTCTTGTTCTCACGTTATACAGTGGCTTCTGGGCCGATATTCTCACATGGCTAGTGAGTTTATTACAAGAATAATGTCATTTATTGTAAAAGATAAGCGTTGACATGTTCGTATCTTCGAAAACCCTGCGCCTCTTAGTGATGCAATGTTTGTCAAGCTTTTCGCAGGCTACGCAATAATAACAGTGACAGATTTGGCACTCAAAATTGATAGTCATTTTCATGACGATGACTCCTGTATTTTAGACAATAAAAGACAAAAACAAGTCTCTTATTTTAGCTGGTGACCATCGATTGTGACCATTTGGCTGAATTTAGTGTCGCCAACAGACTATCACCTGCAAATAGCTAGCTAGCAAGCTAATTAAGCTAAAATTAGCTTTATGAGTTGGTTGAAAATTACCGTCAGGAGACTCACGACGCAGAGACTATAAAATGACCAGAGTGTCAATAAAATATATAATTTATGACCCACTCAAAGTGTGTGGTGCTATATGTATTTGCAGAGATCATGCACCCTATCTGCATGTTCTTATTTTGCTTAGTTTGGAATATTTGATGGGGTAAATCTCTATTAAAATGTATACTGGTTGCTTGACCGGAAGCTTGCATCCAAGAGGAAGCTATCATGTCTGACCAAGTGCTGAAAGGACTCAAATATAGTCAGGAGGAACCACAAACGAACAAAACCTCTGCTGTTGACTTTCATCTGAAGGCAACTGTGAAAAGTTCTTTAATCAACTACAACATACGAATCCTACTCATTCTGCCCTAAGTCACAGATGTAAGCTCCAGTGTTGAAGTCACATTTTATTTCCTTTATCACTAAAAGTTCATTCCTGTTTTTAGGGAGATGACGGAGACAAGAGCCTCGTTTACGACACAGTGGGTCCTAATGTCTGTATGGGAGACCATAAGGTAACAGTTTAAATAGCTTCTCCAGTATATTGTACTTTTTCTGTTCTACATGTGGAGTAACTCTGCTGTGTTCTTCTTGTAGCCGGTTTTCTTGTTCTTCTCACTGAAGACGAATGACCATTGACTGCGATCCTTCTCAATGGTAAGTGCCAGTGAGTGTGTTTCTATACTATACAGCATGTGGAGGTGTATGTAGGTCTATGTGGTGATTCCAGAGGGGGGGGATTCAGTGTGTGAGAGCGATCACAGTAATCTCGCTGCGCTCCCCAGAGGGCCGTAACCCAGTCTGGCCCACAGGAGTCGGGATATGAACTAAGATGAAGTGCCTGCGGGACACGAGCGCTGCTTTGTGTCCAGGCAGTCGGACCACAGGCCATCAGCACCTCTCACTGATCTATGTGTATTGAATCCTCTGCTGTGTCACTGTGGCCACACACTAAGTGCATCGCTGGCCCGCTTTTCATTAATTACCATCTGGATGGTCGGCTGGAGAGACATGCATTGTGCCGGACAGCGTATTGGCATTTTTACGGTCATGATTTTGTTTTGCTGCCGTTTAAATGTATTTATTTTAGGGATGGACTGCTTTTTCATGAGGATCCCTCTTCAGAAGGCTGCAAAATAATGAGTCCACGCAATGAAGCTGCAACCAGCGCGCATTATCTTTTGTGTTTGGGAGACAAGTTAATTCCAGTGAAACAAATTCTCTGTATTTCTCAGGCTACGTTTACCCAGTAAAGAGAGACATTACGGTGCATAACATGTTAAATGTTACATCTTGGATTTCAAATAAATTAAGAAGTTTCAGAATAACATCGTTTGTGATCACATGGGATTGGTACGCATCATTTCCACAGAAAGCTTTAAATACATTTTTCATTTGGGAATAACTTGGAATTACTAACAATAATTATATAATAAGTAAGAGTCTTATAATCATAATCAGCACGTTACTTTATCTCCTCCCACTTTATCCTTCACGTGCACTGTGATATAGGGAAAAAAGAATTTCCACATTATTTGGATAAAGTCCCATAACTGTGTGTGTGTGTGTGTGTGTGTGTGTGTGTGTGTGTGTGTGTGTGTGTGTGTGTGTGTGTGTGTGTGTGTGTGTGTGTGTGTGTGTGTGTGTGTGTGTGTGTGGTGTTGTGTGTGTGTGTGTGTGTGTGTGTGTGTGTGTGTGTGTGTGTGTGTGTGTGTGTGTGTGTGTGTGTGTGTGTGTGTGGGTGTGGGTGTGTGTGTGTGTGTCCTCTTTCCTCTCAGCTCTGCCACAGTATCAGTACAATGGTTACCAGCCACAAACACACTCACAGCCAGCAGCGGGTCTCAACTCTGAAATTCCCCGCTGTGAAAACCCCGTCGTCTCATCACTGGAGTCTCACTAAAGACTGTCTCACTGCCACATACTGTCGACCTCAGCTCCAGAGCCACAAGCCCTGATTAATCTGCAGCTGGGATGGATTTCTCATGCAGATTATCACCTCACTCTCTTGAATGCAAAGTGTCACAAAATATATTCCATGACGTGTTATTAAGCAGATGCTTTTATCCAAAGCGACTTGCATACTCTTCAACTTTGCAGTCATGCCTACAGGAGCACATTGGGGTTAGGTTTCTCGCCCAAGGACACTTCAGCATGTTGACTGCAGGTGTTGGGATCGAAACTCTGACCCTCTGATTTGTAGATTACCACATTAAGCCCCACTAAGCCCCTGCTTCCTCTGATGATGTAAAGACTGCAGTGTGTAATTGTTAACCAACTATTTACTGTACATGTATGTGTATGCAAACATTCCTCCTTATTTTAACAAAAAATGCCATTTTCTTACAGGCAGCGTCCGACAAACCCCAGCAAAGGCATCAGAGATGTTCCCATACCTCATTGGCCATTTAGCAGACAGGTCACTTTTTCAGGTCATGACTTTTTTAAATGAGTTGTTCATGTAGCTAATCAGAATCCAGTGTCAAGAAACAAATCATTTTGTAGCTAAACATTACACCAACATTATTATAAGGCTCTAATATTAGTATAACTTAATACATGTGGGTTCTTTTTTATCAAGATTTGGATCTGTATGCTTTTATTTTATGCCATTTCTAGATCACGTTTTCTTTTTAAATGTTATTTACTACATCTGTAAGTAGATTGTATCCCTCTTGTAGACACAGTTGAGGAATTCTGCTATGTCAGTTCACTGATGACGTGTTTGGTCTGATGCCCTTTTTAGATTAAACATAATCTATGAAGGTATCTTACATTGTATTCATTTTTCTTAGCTACTTTCTCACAGTGACTTTATTCATGTCACATACTGTATCTCTTAACTGAGTCACTTCCAGATCTGGTTTTGTGTTAAATCTAACAATGACACTTTCTAGGCATCAAGATTATGTTTTGAATGCAGGAGTAGGAGCTGAATTGATTACCACATCACAACAGTATGTGTTTCACCCTGTTGAATTTAAAGGTACATTATTCGTACCAATTAGATTTTAGCAATCCTCACTCAGAGAAGGTTTTGCTAATGCAGACATCTTCTCCTCCCTCTTCGGGTTGGCATCAAAATTATTCCATTGCCAAAACAATTATAATGTAGGCCTCCCATATTTACTCGCAAATGTTCCTAAAGATGCCCTATTATGCTTTTGGGGGTTTTCCCTCTCCTGTAGTGTGTTGTAGTTTTTGTGCATGTGTGGTAAATACTCTGTCAACTCTAAATCCCAAAGTTTCCCATAATAGGGCCCCTTTAAGGGTTGTGGATGCATCAATACCACAGATTCACTTGAACTTCACAAAATCCTGTATACATACAGTACATATTCACGCGTGCACCCACACACAACACAGAAGGCACTGTTTGCTTTTGGATTGATTTTGTTTAGTTGAATCATATAGTCTTAAACTGTAGCATCAGTGCTGTATAATATTGTTGATGTGTGAAATGCTAGAATGTTTGACCTGGTTTTAATAATGACTAATTGAATTTAAAATAAGTTTGCTGATTGTTACTTCCATCCATCTTCTTACACGTTGTCTGAAGCTAATCCCAGCTGACATGTATTTTATTGTGTGTTTTGTGATTCTTACACAGCTTGGTGAAACAATATATACGTCATTACTTGATCATATCAATGTTGGTCTGTCAGTCATGCTTGCACAGTGGGACTGAAGCCTTGCCTAACAAGATTAAGTTAATAATCAGTGATGCCAATGTTTGTGTAGATTCAAGAGTGTGTTGGTGACAATCTTGTAGCAGTTCACTGTTTTCATTAAAAGGCCAGTATTACCTTTAGATTAACTCTGGTAACACTACAGCATTGTCATATTTCACTTTTTCAATAAAATATTACCCTCATAAAGGCTGCATTGTGTTGTATTTGCTTTAAGAAACTGTACATGCAGCCATTGTTGCAACACATTTAGATTTTGATACAGTCATCGCTTAATCATTCATAATAGTCACACCTCTGCAGGAAATGCTGGTAAAGCACATTTGTGTTATTTTCCTGTTGAAGCTGATAAACCTGAATGGTTGGTGCTACCAGGAAAAGAGAAGTGGATCTTGACCTACATAAATACTACCATGTTATTATATTAAAACATTAACAAGTTAGTTACTTTGACGTTAAGAATTCAAATTCTCACAAATGTTCATTTTTATGTTGGTTGGATTAAAGAAATATCGACCATAGTAGTGCAAAACGCTTGCACAGAGCCTGCCCCAACTTCACTGTCTTTCTGTGTAATGCATTTATTTTCCAAAGTTCTATTACTTCGCAATGATGTGAGCTGCACTTATTTTTCAACGCAGGAAATATTGCATCTAAAACAGAGGAGGTAATACGCTTGCCCTCTAAAGCTGGAGTGGGTTGCCTTTTTAGGAGATTTAGTTTTGATTGAAAGTCTTCCAAGGGTCAACAAATCAAGATTCAAACCTTTTCTTTGGGTAATTTCACTAACCAGATCAGGTTTGAGGAATACACCTGACAATTCACAACAATAATACTTAATCGTTTTGAAATATTTATCACATCATAATGGCAATGGAGACTTTAGCAATATTTTACAGAATTTGCGATTGTATGATTCTGACGTTAGCAGAACTACATTAAATGTAACTAAACTATACAAATACCTAAAGAGGTTTGACTTATTTAAAGCTAATGTAGGCCTACTTTCAAGATTCTTGTTGCTCTTATTGTCACACACTTCGTATACAAGTGCCAGTTAAATGAAATGTAATGTCAGGAGAATTGTTTTTATATTTGATGCAGAATTGTGTTTGACAGAATACTTTGGACTGACATCTGAAACATGTGGAGGTTTAACGCGATGAGCTTTATTGTAAACGATGTCTGTTGGTATTGATTTGATGTTGTCGTGGGCTGTGGGGGTCATTGTCTTCAATTAAACCCTACCACACTGGTAAATCACACAATATTTGACCTTTGACCTCTGCACTTATTTTCAGTGTCAGCGTTTTTTTGCTTGCAGTTTCATTCTTACTGTCACCAACAGAATAAAATACTGGCATGATGAGCCTTATACTGTAAATGATTTATTGTGCATATATTTCAAAAACAAGTTAACAAAAAGGAAAAACAAAGATATAAACCTGCAGTGTTTTTTTACCAACTACAAGTCAACATTCAATTTAATAATTTAGATGATTACCTGTTATTCAGAGTGGTTAGGCATGTGGTACATTATACGGCATGTTCATTTAAACTTATTTAGTGCCTTTTTTCTTACTAAGTGCACATTTAAATGCAAACTCCCTACAAATAGTTGTACTAACATGACTTAACCTGCATACTATTTATTTTAAATTGAAGGACCAATGATATTTCTCACCTACACTTTTATTTTATTCGGCAGTGGCACTATTTGCTTTTGTAGTGTTTGCAGTGTCAACTGTTTAAAAAGAGAATACGTTAATAACTTCAGACTACTATTTCATTTTTTAAATTCCCAATACCAATAGCATCATGCAGTTTCTATAGTAAAATGTTCTTGTATTTTTACAAAAATGGAGTGGATAACATAATTCCCCCACACACCCGTGTAACATTAAACAGGCCAGAGATACAGTAACTTATAAAAGTAAACGTCTTTTAGATTCATTTCTGCAGCCTGTTGATTGACCCCAGTGATACTTTGTTGTTGTACCACATATGACCTCTTCTGAACATGCTTTTTTCATTTAAAACGAATAACTCTCATAACAGCATGCATGAGTGCTGTGCAGTGTGTGATTCGCCGGAAGTGGGTCAGATATGGTGCGGGCCGAGGCGCAGCACGGAGAAAGCTCTGTGGTGTTTGCGCAGCAGCAGGCGGATCTTATCGTCGTCAGAGTCCGGGTCCAGAGGCTTGTTGTACTCCTCGTCCTCCACCTCGTTCTCCGAGGCCTCCCCGCCGGTCCCCGCCAGGCCGGACTGCGTGGAGCTCGGCTCCGAGGCGCTCTTCTTCCGCCACTTGGTGCGTCGGTTCTGAAACCACACCTACACAGCAGGAGTCATCTGGTTTACACACATTTCATAGAAAGCCCAGATAATGATTATGCATTACCCAGTTGGTGAATAGGTGAGATGGTGAGATATAACTGTGACCTCATGATGATGCGATGCACCGATCAGGACAAGATGTTTTTCTCCACAAGTAGGTCAATAATACTCATATGAACACATCATTTTAAAAAAACGTTACCAATGAACTTCTGTTGCACTCTTCAAAACCAGACTTATTTCAAACAACAATGAAGGAGACGCTCAAATGTGGAGAAATTAAAGCAAACAGAAAAATATTAAATTATTCTGTCTAATACCGGGGTGCCCAACCTTTTTTGAACCGAGAGCTACTTTTAAAGTTGCCAGTCTGCCGAGATCTACCAGTCCAAATAGAGAGGACATTACTGACAGCCTACTACCAGGTAAATACACACTTCTACTTGTATAAAACTGACCTTTCTACGATTAATACTTCATAAAATACTGCAGATCCTTTATTTTACCTCTTTCTAATCTACACACATACAAGTATTTAACTAAACAGTGTTGTTGATACAGAGTTGGAGTTTATTCACACGTCACATATTACAGTGGGTAATGTTTTCAAGAAACATTGAACAGTGCTGCCACATATGACACAGGAAAAAAAGAAAAGACTCTGAACCCTTTCTTTGCCATTATATAAAAAATAGTGTTGCTACAAAAGTATAAATTAGGCTTACTAATAAGACAACTCAGATCTGAAGCTACACAGGAATCTGCTGCCAAAGTGCAATAAAAAAGACAAAATTAATAGAATCAAACCCTTTTTTGTTGCATTTTAGTAGAGTATAAAAAGAAATGCCTTTAAAATAGGATGCAAGCAACACTAGTTTCTTAACCTGAATTGATAATAGACTATAATCAATTTAAGTTTGCATTCTTATACCATTTTGTACAATAATTATAATGAATAAGTTCAAACAAACTCAAACTTACAGCTGATTAATAACGGTATCTAACTTGTGTTTTTATCATATCAAAAACCTGTTGAAATGCTACTGTTATTTTTATTACGCATCGGCAGCCTCCAGGAATGCTTCTTTCACAACTTCACCGTCTTTGAAAGACTTCATGTGTTTCGCAAGAACGTGACTGACACGATAAGATGCTCTGGTAGCAGCCTTGCTCTTGTTGTTGGGCCTGGTGAAAATGGACTGCTGTGCATTTAGCTGTCCTTTCAGGCCCCTCACCTTTTGGAGCGTAGGGCAGAATTAGGAGGGAATTCCGTCTCGCAGCGTTTGTGCACTGTTTTGAAATGCCGCTCCTAAATTACCCTTCTTCGATAAAGCCACGCTCGCATTGCAGATGAGACAGATGGACTTTGAATTGGAATAGATACAAAAATAATCATCCTCCCACTCGGAGTGAAAATTATATATGTTTTGCTTCTGCCATAATTGCGGTCTTGTGTGTGTGCGGACTGTCACTCCTGTTGACACGGACAACGTTAGCGAACTTTGCACTGCCCACTGCTCACCAGCCACGCCCCGACACATGGGGTCACGCCGGCCAATCACAAAGCTTTGATGCGTTCAAGTGCATTATTCTGGCACAGGAAGATTATGTTATAGGAGATTAACGATAAAACAGAATATTGTTGTTCTATTTTTAGACACATCTCGCGATCGACTGGGAATCTCCCCGCGATCGACCGGTCGATCACGATCGACTGGTTGGGCACCCCTGGTCTAATAGAAAGGCACCTCTTTCAAGAAGCTATATTATGGAATAGGTCAACTTTATTTCTATTGCACTTTTCAAAACAAGAGTTGGCGCCCATCAAATCACCATAAAGGTCACATATAGAGAAATAAGAGAAGGTATAACAAATAAAATCAGTAAAGTGTTGGAGTAAAATGTTTAAATTGTCAAGCACATATCACAAAAGCAACATTTAAAAAGCTTTACCTAATTAAATACATCAACTCATTTTCTACTGCACCCCTTATTAATATAAGAGCTACTTCACACACAAATCAAGGTAACGCTCAAATGTGGAAAAATGTAAGCAAATATAAAAAGAAAAACATAAATTATTGGACTTAAAGTGTTTAAATGCAAAGCACTTCACACAAAAGCATCATTCGACACGCTTTAGCTGACAAGGTAATTCAACTTGTTTGCTATTACACCTTTCAGAACAAGTGTTACCTCCCATGAAATAACCAGAAAGGTCATAGAGAAATACAAGTAAACAATTCAAATCAATGTTTCAATTGTACGGCACGTCACACAGAAACTTAAATTCAAATGCTTAAGCTAATGAAATAGGTCAACTGTATTTTGAGTTACTTCACCAGAAAGTTCATATAATAAAAAGGAAAAATATATACATTATTTGAGTGAAGTGTTTAAATTGCAAGGCACTTCACACAAAAGCACATTTCCAAAAGCTTTAGCTAATTAGGTAGATCAACGTTGTTTCCTAAAGAAACATAGAAAAGGTGAAAGAAAATGTATTAAAAAAGCTTCGGCTAAATGTTTTGTAATCTTTACCTTGACTTGTGACTCGGTCATTCCCAGAGAATAGGCCAGTCTGGCTCTCTCCGGCCCGGCCAGGTACTTGGTCTGCTCGAAGGTTTTCTCCAGGGCAAAAATCTGATGTCCACTAAACGTTGGTCTGGTGTGTTTCTTCCTGCCTGACATCTCCCCCAGATCACTACCTGCAAATATAAGGAGAACAAAGTATTTAGTAAAGAAACGCTGGATTGTTCTTACACTGAAACATATAAGTACAATTATATTCTATTGGTTTCTGCTGGAGGTTTGGGACAACAAACATTACGATTTTTACTATCACCCATCGTCAAAAAACATCGTCCACATATTATATGAGTGCCATTTTTTGAACATTTGATTTGATGTTACAACTGCCCCATACATTTATTCAGTGCCGCGTTGCCCGTGAGCAAAGCATCAGACCCGCACACTGCTCATTAAGCGCATAATAGAATAGCTGCCCACTGCTCCTAATACTAAGATGGGTTGAATGCAGAGTAACAATTTCACTGTGTGTGCTGCAAACTAAATCCTCCATTAACAATTACATGTATATCCATTCGAATTGTACACATTTAAAATATATTAAAATGAATAATATCTAATTCAATCAATGAATCTATTTGTCCTATTTTTGAATTTTACTGGCACCATTGTCTTGCAATATTATATTGTATACTTCTATTACTAATTGTATTTATTTGACATTACATTACATTGCATTTAGCTGACGCTTTTATCCAAAGCGACTTACAATAAGTGCATTCGACCAAGAAGATACAAACTTGAAGAAAACAGAATCATATAAGTACATCAGGTTTCATAGAGCCAAAACATTTCAAGTGCTACTCAACTGGCTTTAGTTAAGCCAGTCCTTTATTAGTATATAAGTGCTTTATTAGTATATAAATGCTTTGATAGTAAGTATATCGCTCTATTTTACGAGGTATTATTAGAGGAGCTTGGGACTTTAGATTTTCATTGCCTAAACTTAGCTGTAGCTTTTGTGCACATGACAATAAAGCCTCAAAAACTTTAATTTAATCTTAAATATGTTCAAGTATCTGTTTTAAAAAAACCCAAACAAAATGTTGGT
Source organism: Gymnodraco acuticeps (assembly GCF_902827175.1). Classification (NCBI taxonomy): domain Eukaryota; kingdom Metazoa; phylum Chordata; class Actinopteri; order Perciformes; family Bathydraconidae; genus Gymnodraco; species Gymnodraco acuticeps. The sequence goes on from NW_022991187.1 coordinate 1,586,626, forward strand.
TAAAACATCATGTATCTGAGTTTGTAAAGTTAGTTTATATTTTGAATCTCTTGTGATTTGTGATTTGGGTGAATTTGTCTTCTAAGGACGTTCTGGCATCTTTACGAGTCCTCCAGTGTCCTCAGAGACAAAAGAGTAACCATTACCCAAATGAAACCTAGTCTACTTTCATGCACCAGTTTAAATGACAATGTGATCCACATTTCTATCATTAGGGTTTCCCCCCTACTTTTCTTTGTATTTATTAAAAAAACACAAATATAGATTGTCCAAAGGATATTAAATCTAAATCTGAAACCTCATTATTCTGTTTATAATATTCACAGATTCTCTTATCTTCATCTTCCGGTTTCAATAAGTAATGGCAATAAACCACATCTTATCCTAGGTATGGATATGAATCATGAGTATTTTTTTATATATCATAATACTGTGTTGTAGGGTCTATGTTGGAAAAACAGTGTCCTCAGAGACTCATGGAGGTTGTAATGCTGCTGTTGACCCCCCCCCCCCCCATCAGCTGAAGGATGGAGACTCACTGTTGGTGCACGGCTGCCGCCCCCCCCTCCACTCACAGCCGCTCTCCGCCCAGCAGCTGCGACCCTTCATGGAGCATTCTGCGCCGGGCTTGGAGAACCCACCCAGGGGGGAGTTGTAGTCTCGGTTATAGTACATGGAGGTGCTGCTGACGGAGGGGTTGAACCCCCCCATGGTGGAGTATCCGGACAGCAGGGTGGTGGTCCCTGTGGCGCCCATCCCCATCATGGAGCTCCTCAGGATGTCGCTGATGGTGTGCGGCGTCCCCGGCTGCAGCTGGCTGTTCAGAGCCGGGTTGAGCTTGTAGAAAGAGTTGGGCACAGAGTACTGGCACACCGGGGCCTTGAGCTCAGAGGAGAACTGGTTCAGGCTGTTGTTGAACAGGAAAGACCCCTGGATGTTTGGATCCATGGGAGGTAGTGTAACTCTGACTCCAGTGACACATCCAATAAGGTCCAAGCAGGAATAGACCTCAGATAGGCCCACACAGAGTTCCTCACCCACAGGCGATGTCTTGGATCTGGGATCAAACCCACTTTCTTTCCAGATATTCGAATAACAAAGAGCGATTTTAAAGTTCCGGTGTTTACAAAAGTTCCTACCACATCAGAAAATGCAGATAAACTCTTCACCTCTTCTCAGCCACAGTGTGTTCTGTGATAATCCCATATCTAACGTCGCAGGCGAGCCCTCTGGATTCAGGTTGAGTTGTTCTGCTAAAGACGCATGCCTGCCACCGGCGCTCTCCTCAGAGGTCATAAATAAGCAGTATCTGGAAATGGAGTGGCACCTTGATAAAGATAGGCCATATTAGAATGCAGCCTGGGATTGGCCTGGGTCTCACAGCTTTAATGCCTCTCTATTGGCTCCTCGCTGAGAGCCAAGCCTTTTATTGGAAGGCAGCAGATTAATAGTGTTTTGAACAGGTGGAGAGGGAGCAAGTTGATTTTTTGATGGCCTGCCATGTCTGAAGTGGTGGAGCAGAGGCAGCTGAGCACCGAGTACACAGAGGAGGAGAAGAAGGGCTGATATGTGTCCCAGTTTATCAGTGGTGGGATGTGGTTTTAAAGCAAAATATGTGTTTTATTGTAAAAAAAAATACATTACCCAAAAACATAATCTACTTTCATGCACCAGTTTAAATGACAATGTGATCCACATTTCTATCATTAGGGTTTTTCCCCTACTTTTCTTTGTATTTATTCAAAAAACACAAATATCGATTGTCCAAAAGATATTTGAGATATTAAATCTAAATCTGGAACCTCATTATTCTGCTTATAATATTCACAGATTCTCTTATCTTCATCTTCCAGTTGGCAATATACCACATCTTATCCTTAGTATGAATATAATTTTGTATACATCATAATACTGTGTTGTAGGGTTTTATGTTAGAAAACTTAAAAATATCCCCCCATTTTATTGTTTTAATATTTTCTCTAGTGCAGTGTGAAGTCACCATCATGCAACAATACACTCAATATTCAACCAGCAAAAGTTTAATTTATCCAAAGTTGTATTAATGCTTATGAAGCTTTTTTAGGTCGACAATGTGACATTTTGGTGAATCTAATTTAAATGTAATTGTATTTTCCATTTTTTTTCTTAACCCTCAGATGCACAAGTTATTGGACCCTACAATTTCCCGTTAGAATAATATATTTTTATGCCATTTTTGTAATTTTGTATAAGAATCATCACTATTTAATTTCGTTCCACATAAGAATGATTTCATGTTTGAAATGTAAAAAAAAACAAAAAACGTTTTGAACATATTGATAATTGAAAAAGAAGAAAATTATGATGCGCGCACACACACACACACACACACACACACACACACACACACACACACACACACACACACACACACACACACACATACCATGTATACATCACTTCAGGGGACATTACATTGACTTACATGCATTTCCTGGAGACTTATCCTAACCTTAACCATAACCAACACATGCCTAACCATAACCAAGTCTTCACCCTAAAATTAATCATTCCCCTTATGGGGACCTCCATTTTGTCCCCATAAGGGCAGCGAGTCCCCACACATGACTGTGTAAACAGATTTAGGTCCCTACAAGTATAGTAATGCTAGGCCACACACACACACACACACACACACACACACACACACACACACACACACACACACACACACACACACACACACACACACACACACACACACACACACACCACACACACACACACACACACACACACACACACACACACACACACGGCCTACGCAGTAGAACTGCATGTCTAGAATCAAGCATTCTCTCTTCAAAACATCCAAAGCTTATTTGCAGTCACATTAAAACATGCCTGCAGCTGATCAGTCAGAATACCTAAAGCGTGTTTCTAGGTCATGGGATGCTGGGGGTTTTCGAGGAAGTCATGTGATAACTTGAAAAAAGTTAGTAACTTTCCGAGAGTGATGTAACTTTTGGTTTCCCGACATGGCTTCATTCTGTCACATGCTCCGGGCTGCCAACCAATGAGGTGTTGAGAAATTACGGAGTGTGTGTCCAGCAGAGGGCGACAGAACTCGACACACACTGGTGTGTCATTTGAGGTAATGTTCAGAGTAAGGATCATTGCACACACTCATGTCTGAAGTTCCCTCAATTCCAGTGGGCCAGACAGGGAAGTGACATCCAAAATGTTGCTGGTATTTGCCATGACTTAATCCACTGCACCTTGGACAATAACCACCAACAATGTGTTGGCTTATTGAAAGCATAATTGCAGGATTCTTGCTTTTTTAAATGTAAAAAAAATGATTAAAAAATGGTCCGTTTTAAGAGTTTCTATGTAAAAAGGTCATGTTGCATTCTATTTCCCAAACAAAACAGCTAAATGTAGTAAAATAGCAGCTAAGAATCCCATTTACAGTAAACACAAGACATGACAGGAAACTGGAACACGAGAGCTTGCTTGTTAAATACATGAGAAAGGTGCACAGGCAGAAATAAGAAGTTATTATAGTCTGCAACATTAAATAAAAAACAATTGCAATCGAAGGACACGATAGTAAGAAAGACCTGCAAGCTGTGCATTTCATATATATTGTAGTACAAAAGCACAATCACAAGACGATGAAAGAGAATTCAACTAATTCTGTTTGATTATTTAATGTCACCATAAAACAATATCACAGCATGATGACAGAGAATGAAACTGATACTCTTTTATAATCAGCCTAAATTACACAGTGAAGGACATAACATCAACAAAAAACTCCCTGCTATCAGCTGAAGGTAACTTTCCATGTTATGGTTCCTCCCTCAGACCTCCTGCTTTCAGTTTGATGAGGGCGGGATGTTAGTGTTTACATGCCCCACAGGCAGCATGCTTTAAAAGCAGGACAACACTGCACTTCATGACAAACGATCCAAGATACAGACAAGAGCACATGCACTCTACAGACCACAAGAACATAACCTCTGCCTCTTCAAGATGGTGAAGGACACTAGCAACAGGAACTCTGGTGAGATTTATTTTCGATTTGAACTTTTATCCATGTATTTTTTCTTTTAATGTTTATTATCTTTGCTTTTTAATGACTGATTTTAAATGTCCTTTTCTTAATGTCTTTCATTTTTTGTAAAGCACTTTGAATTGCCTTGTGTTGAAAGGTGCTATAAATAAACTTGCCTTGCCTTCAATCTTTGCAGAGACATTCATATGGAATTTATTCTGTCAATAATAACCATCTCAATTTCTCATTAAAAATAACTAATAATTTGGGCTTCCTGTAGTAGTCCAAATTATTAGTTATTCTTTTTAGTTAAATCTTTTTTGGTGAAATATTATTTTGCTGTATGTCAAAATGATCTTTAGTTACATTTGGTTCGCCAACATTAATATAGTTTAATGTTTTTATTTAACCTAGTACTCATACTGAAATAAGAAAATATAAATGATATCAACATTTTCAAATTCAATCATTTTAGAGACATTTATTTTCACTTTTCATGTTGGAGCAAAAGTACATTTTGTGTAAAAAGTAAGAAAATAAATGCATTTCAAATTTTAATTAAAACGTATTATTGTCGACAAAAAAAGGTTAGTAAATTAAACATTCCTAGTATGAATTAAGTATTATTAGCCTCTTAAATTAATATAGACATCATCCATACATCTTTTTGTAGGAGATGCTGCAAGCCACTAATCTGGTCATTCCGAAACTAAAGACCTGATAATGTTGAATACAAAATAGAAGCCAGGTCTTTATGATAGCGGCTGTAGAAAGGGATGATTAGCAGCTGAGATAGAGGCTTTTATGATGAAGGAGTTAATCCTTGCCAAAAGCATTTACTGGAAACGTTCAGCTTGTCACTGAAATGCTTTACATACAGCTCGTGGTTTCTCAATGCTTCATTTGGGTAGAGTCTCATCAGTTTCTGCAAGCCGTCCTTTGACAAATGGACACATCTTGTGAATGGACTCAGGGTTCACTTGGATGATTAATCCTCTGCTCCTCCAAAGTCAAATCACATTTGCTGGTTTCAGTATTACTCGTTTTCTGGTGAATATTCTGTTAACCCTAATCAAAATCCACTCAACCTAGCAGTAAAGGTTAAAGATTAAGTAGCATCCGGTTATAAATGTTAGATAAATTGCCCTTCATAAAGACATTATTTTGTTACAGGGCATACACAGCAACATCATATAAAACTATGATGAATTACAATCAACAAATCAGATGAAATTAAGACATCAAATAAATATTTCTGCACACATTGGCAGTGCAGAAATCTTCTCAGCTTGTTGTTGTCTCTGTGACGCACTTTCATAACGATTCCTAACTTTATTATTATAATTTTTTTCCAGATCACAGCCCTCACAGGTGCTGCTGGTCCTGCCTCGGCCCGCTCAGCTTCCACTATCAGGCGGTGGGAGACATGGTGCGTCTGAGTCGGGGGGGCCTCCTGGCGGAGAGGAGGGAAAACACCTTCAAGAACGGCCTGGTGTTCAGCAGCCGCCCGCTGAAGGTCCAGGAGAGGATCCGCCTGCGGGTGGAGAAGGACTCCTTCAACTGGAACGGAGGTCTGCGTCTGGGCTTCACCACGGTGCATCCCATGACAAGATCTCTGCCCCTGCCCATCATGGCCATCCCCAACCTCACGGAGACCCCGGGGCACTGGGCAGCTCCTATGCACGAGTCCTTCTGCCAGGCAGGCGTCGAGCTGGAGTTCTGGGTCTCTGCTAGAGGCAACATGTACATCAGCGGAAACAACGGCAGGGAGCAAAAGCTGCTGTCAGGAGTGGATCTCAGCCGGCCGCTGTGGGCCATGATAGACATCTACGGACAGACGTGCTCCATCTCCCTCCTGGGTATGTTTACTATCATAACAACATGCTCGCTGTTTGCCTTCTTCCTGCTTATTTACAGTAGCCACATACAAAATAATTGTTCTATTGTTAGAACATATTTTAATACTTCTACTTCTTGCTGCAGGCTCAGAGAAAAGGGAGTTTTTTCACACCAGACGCTCCTGTCCTGCACCTGAATGCCTCACTTCAACTGAGGTTGACAACCACTGCAGTTTGATGACTGATTCTTCAAGTCTGGATGGAAACAGCGATGAATACATCTCCTGTCTTGAAGGCCCAGAAGGTAAGAAAGAGTCCTTCAAACCCACATTTGATTTCAGTGTATTGCACATTTTGACCAGAGAGAACCTGTATATGTAGATTTGTAATCATGGTTCCCAGTGACGTGCGATGAGGTTCATGGCTGGTGAGACACTGACGGCCCGTCTACACTACAGGCGTCAAAAAATGCTTTCAACGCTTCGCCCATTCATTTGAATGGGGTGACGTAGGATATTTTCAAACTTCGCCGAACTGCATTGTGGGTAGCATGGCAAGGCGTTGCAAGCATCGCGAGCGTGTATCGGCGTCAAAAGTTGAACAATGTTCAACTTTTGAGGCTCGATGCTTGTTCGAAGCTGGCGTCAGCCAATCAAATCCCGTTTTTGCAATTCCCGCCAGTACAAGCGCTAGCCAATCAAACCGCGTGCAAGCTGGGAGAGCCAGACCGCAGTTCATTTCCTCATATTCCAAACGAGAAATTACGGTAGCAAATCACCCGGTTCTTTCCGACCAGAACTATTTACCGGGATACAAACCGGAGGAACCAGGCATGGAGGGAGGTGGCAGAGATAGTGGGTGAAACTGGTAGGTTTTCGCCTGTTTGGGGATTTTATATCCAGTTTACTTCATTTTAACATTGCTATTGCTTTGTATGTCGGGGGCGGGAGATTCATGTGATTGGTTGTTGGTCGCGTTGCTCGCAAAAATTGTTATGCCTGTAGTGTAGACGGGCCGTAACTCTTTCAGAGTAAGATTTACAAATATTATATTTTGACCCTAATCGAAATATTCGGTTATTTTCAAAAGCTTTTTTAGTCTGATGCTTCAATTCATTTTAAACAGACCGTTCAACAAAAGTATAGGCCTACCTACAATTTAAATATTGGGTTGTTCTTTCTTAGTAAGATTCCATTTGCATTACAATTGTGGTCTTACCTTGACTTGAAGATGAAGTCCATGCTATCCTTCTGGACAACAATCTCTATTACTTTTTTGTAAAAGTCCTCCTTATCTTCCTGTAGTTTCAAAAGTCTAGTTTGTTGTTTGCGTCTACCGTCTCTGCATAGAATAACAGTAGCAACAAGAACCTGTGGGCTCACTTGCGCCCCCTTCAGTGCGGCAGAGGTTATGGCTGCCTCCCCTGGTGCTTTTTTCATTGCCGTTGTATGATGAGACCAGCGAGCCTAAATATCATATATACGTGAAATAAGTTATTTAGAGACTATGGATGGCGAGGATAAATGTAATAAAGGGATCTACAAACATTACATTGGTGACATACAGTGAGATGGTGCAGGCATGCGCTTAGGGCCCGCTTTCCAGCCAGTTTCTGTGGGGTGACGCATTCTGAGGTGAGGCAGATCTCATCTGTGCCGCGGGCCCGTCTACACTACAGGCATCGAAAAATGCTTTCAACACTTCGCCCATTCACTTGAATGGGGTGACGTAGTTGATTTTGAATCTTCGCCGAACTGCATTGTGGGGAGCGGAGCGTGGCTTTGCAAGCATCGCGAGCATCAAAAGTTGAGCAATGTTCAACTTTTGAGGCTCGATGCTTGGCATCAGCCAATCAAATCCCGTTTATGCAAATCCCGCCAGTACAAGCGCTAGCCAATCAAACCGCGTGCAAGCAGACCGCAGTTCATTTCCTCATATTCCAAACGAGAAATTACGGTAGCAAATCACCCGGTTCTTTACGACCAGAACTATTTACCGGGATACAAACCGGAGGAACCAGGCATGGAGGGAGGTGGCAGAGACAGTGGGTGAAACTGGTAGGTTTTCGTCTGTTTGGGGATTTTATATCCAGTTTACTTAGTTTTAACATTTCTATTGCTTTGTATGTCGGGGGCGGGAGATTCATGTGATTGGTTGTTGGTCGCCTTGGGCGCGAGAAATCGCCAAGCCTCCCGTCTACGGTCTACGGTCCACTACGGCTTGAGCGCGCTCACAAAATAAGTGCCCGCGCTAAATTAGTGCCCGCGCTCCAGCCAATTACTGTGGGCTTACGAGAGGCAGAGCTCGTCCCTGCCTCACTTCTCATCGCTACCCGTAGTTGTAGCGGAGCTCAGCAAATTAGCTGATTTTGACTATAAAAAGCGATTGGAATCATACATAAATCACATTTACAACACAGATCAGTGGAGACATTTTATTATTATTACTATTTAGTTTTTCTTCAGTTGTTTTTCCGTTACATTGGAGTATGCACGTCGCTGATGGTTCCTCTGTTTTGATCACAGATGGAGACGCATCGTGCTGCGTTGTGTGCATGGAGACACAGGCCAGCATCACTCTGCCTTGTGGCCACCGGTGTTTATGCAACCACTGCGCCTCCAAAGTCTTGAAGCTGTTTGGCACCTGCCCGCTGTGCCGACAGAACATCAGAGCTCCATCGGGGAACGGGAGGAGAGCCTCCGTCCGTGCCTGAGCTCCACCAGACAGGACTCACCCAACATAAGCTGCGGAGAGACTGTGACAATGACAACACTTAGAATAGCCCATACTAAATGTTAGAATGTGCTAGTACCAGCAGACTACAAATGGTTCAGAACACTTCAAAAGAGATGTCAACTTAAACTACTAAAATCAGTAAATTGTTGTGTTAAAAGTTTAAAAGAAATCCGTAAAAACGTTTATGATGATGATTTCATGCGTTACATTTTATGAAAGGGATATTTGAAAATTGCACTTTGATTGTGATTTGTAAAGAAGCAAGAAGCCATTTGATTAAGACGAGCCTAATTTTGTTTGCAAGCCCAGCCCGATGTGTAATGTCATTTACACTCACTGTATATATAAAATCCCTAATTTTGTAAATATGAAATCAATTTATTGTTGTACAGTTATTTTGTTCTTTTATTTATTGTTGAATTGCCAAAAAATGGATGTAAAAATAAACATTACATAAATCTTAAAAATGAACTTTTCTGTTCTTATTTGTGTGTGTGTGTGTGTGTGTGTGTGTGTGTGTGTGTGTGTGAGTGTGTGTGTGTGTGTGTGTGTGTGTGTGTGTGTGTGTGTGTGATGATATACTTCATGGAAACATGATCTCACTCTGAGGCATGAAAGGATTGAGGTTGAGACTCCCTGTTTCTGGCTTCTCTCATATTTTGAGATTAAACCTTCACTCTTTTGGGATAACATGTTGATGTAAAACTGTTCTTGGTTTACACACAAATACTAGAATATTGTGTAGTTTTGGGAAAGTTTGATTTAATATTTGGCAGCACCTTTTTATAAATATTATTGTTATGTTAAGCCGTTCAGGTTTGATCCTAAAGTGTTTAATGTGTGGCCTTGGAATAAAAGTGAAATCCCCCTTCTTCATCCTGAAATAACATGAGGCCATTTAGGGACAGCCAAAATTAGTTGTGGGTAAAACACTGACTTATTATCAACCTTTAAGTTGATATGACAAATGTGTTGCGTATTTAAACACCCAGCAGTTAGAGCAACACAAACAATGATTTTGTGATGTGGAAAGCATGTGGCGCAGTGGACTAGTGCGTTGGTGTTCGGATCAGCATGTCGTTGTGTCCCTGAGACACTTCACCCCAACCCCTGTGGGGATTGTCCACAGTATTGAGTATGTAAGTCGCTTTGGAGAAAAGCGTCTAACATGTAATGTATAAACATTTTGTGTCTTGTACCTTTTTAGTTATTTATTACTCAATGAGACTAATTCCATTTAATCAAGGGATCATGGAGATAAGAGGTTGTTGAAAGATAGGCATATCATTCATGTCGCAGATAATTATGTTCATGCACATGCACACCACAGACCACTGGTGAGACTGAATCTACAGTTATTCATAATTGTTAAGTCTGCACCAGGAGCCATTACAAAGATATATTTAATGAATCCTCAAAACTACTGTATCCTAACATGCTATACTGTTTACACAATAATTATCGACCCACCCATTCATTTTTGTCCTCTGTGGAGCACATTGGGGTTTGGTCCATTACTTTGAGGTTATACATGCCACAGCATTAAGTCCAATTGTACTCCACAGAGGACATCCTGGGCTTTTCAAACATATGACATATGTGGGGGTGTGGCTTTGAAAAAGATAATGTCATTGTATTTCAAAATGGCGTCCATCAACACAAGCACTATTTATAGAAAGAGAAATGGTAAGTTTGTAATTTTGTAATTACCAGTGTTGTGAGTTCAATATAATTAATTATAGTAAGGGAACATCTTAGGAGTTAGTGTAGTGAGTTTTCAGAGCAGTGTAATACTTATCTGACCTAAAAATAAATGTTTTTATGAATGTCCTCTGAGGAGGACGTGGGGATTTGCTAACTTTTTATTTCCCCCATTTTACACAACACAATGGAGTCCACTATGGGCCCAAACTAACACAGGTTTCTGTAGGGTTCATGGCAGACGGATGCAGTGGGAAAACATACATCAAGTGCCTCAAGTGTCAGATGTATCTCTGCATTTCAAAAAAGGATGAAGTACTACAAATGAGGGCTCAGTATGTGTTCCATTGAGTTGTTGTGCTCTAATGTTGTCTAAATGTACTTGTATGTTAATATTGTTTGTATACTATGCTTCGCATTACTAACACCCAATGTCCTCTACAAAGAACACACAATATAACAACAATACAAATACATATTTTTAGTTTTTGTTAGTCATTATGTTTATACCACCCTAAAGACTTGTGTGATAAAAAAAGGACATGTGAAACCTTTTTCTTTCTGGGTCTCAGGAGGATAACTTGATACTGTAGCTTCAGAGAGTTCCTGTAATTTAAGAGTTTCGTTATGACTTACAGGAATAGAATCTGATTACTGCAGCAAAGCAAATGATTAACACATCTGGTTAAATCACAGCCCAATAAATGTCACGGTGTGGTATTTTAAAAAGCGTTCATCCCCTGTCTTGTTTTAATTTATGTGTGCTTTGTGTGAACTCCTGCTCCAAACCATTCCATAACACCCCCCCACAGATTGTTATGCACATACTTCTCAGAGTTGTTCTGACCTTGAGTTGTTTCAAATGTAGGCAAGGCAAGTTTATTTATATAGCACCTTTCAACACAAGGCAATTCAAAGTGCTTTACAAAAAATGAAAGACATTAAGAAAATGGCATTTAAAATCAGTCATTAAAAAGAAAAGATAATAAAATAAACATTAAAAGAAAAAATACATGGATAAAAGTTACAGTGCAGTCTAAGATATGAATAGTTCAATTAAAAGCAGCGGCAAAAAGAAAAGTCTTTAGTCTGGATTTATGAGTAGTCAGAGTTGCAGCGGACCTGCAGGATGTAGATTTCCTCTCAAATTATACCCTCCCTCTCTGTCTATGAACAATGTTTGTAATTTCCTAGCAAGTAGATTATTTCTTGCTCTGTACATGATTTGTACAGTTTTCAATGTAACCAGATCAGTAAACTTCAGTGTGTGTGACGTCAAGAATAATGAATGAGTGTGTTCAAGATATCCAACAATATTGATTATTCTCTACCACTTTACAATAAGACTACCCTTATAAAGGATTCACAAAGGGTTTAAAATTAGGTTATGAATTAGGTTGTAAACACTTTATTAATCCTTAAGAACCATTTATAAACCAGTTCTAACATAGTTTTCATACATCAACACAGGCTCACTATTTGGCAAGATGACTAAGCCTTATATTGGCTACTTAGCGAGAATCAACTCAGTGAACAACAGATACCAAGGATGCTGGCTGATGAAGAAATCATCAATATGGGCAATATGAGTATATCATGGTCTGTAGTCCAGAATGTGTCTTGCTTTCCCCAATCTTTCAATAGTCTTAGTTTTGCTTTTACATGATTGATATGAGGTTTCCAGCTCATTTTGTGGTCTCAAACCACACCAAGGAACTTATTTACATATACTCTTTCTATGTTTATGTTGTCTAGTATTAATTGCACCTGAGGATTTGTTTTATGTTTTCCAAATAGCATAATCTTTGTTTTGCTTATATTTAATGATCATTTGTTCTTATCAAACCAAAGTTTTACTCGAATCATTTCTGCTGTTATTACCCCTATTAGCTGTTTCAAATTACGATACGATATTACTTTATTTGTCAGATCAAGTCTGAAATTTGACTTGCGTCACAGCAGCTCCATGTCCAACACCAACAGACAAATATCCAGACACAAATACATGAAACACAAACAACAAATATTTAACATAACAGCCCAATCAGTGAGAGAAAAGCTGCTCAAAGAGCCTTCAGCTGCATTTGATCTGATTCAGCTCTGTGTTTACTGTGAGGATTGACTGGAGAACAAAGGATGCTTCAGTCTGACTTTATTGAACCGTGGGACCCTGTATCTCCGATCAGATGGTAGCAGTTCATATTCACTGTTCAGAACATGGTTTGGGTCAGAGATGATGTGTTGGACAGCCTCACTAGGTTGTTATATAGGCTGAGTCATAGAGTCTCTGACAGGGTTGATCAACAATCTTTGAGCAGATTTTTAACAGGTGGAGCCATTTTGATTTTAAAGCTGCTGACAAACACTTGTACCAGGTAGTATTGCAGTACTGAAGAATGGACATGATCACAGATGTAAAGAACAACAGAAGAATTTCTCTGCTCGCCCCAAAAGACCTAAGTTCAGAGTTGTTTCTGCCTTGCTTGACCTTTTCCAGCTCTGTTTCTACCTGGACAATTTACAAAAAGGACTTTCCTTTAAAGTTACTTTGGTGTCCTCCCTGCTCTGCTTCCAGCGTGACAATGAAGGCAAGTAGTGAAAGACAAGCAGATGGTTCTCCCTTTGAGTGAATCAGTTTCAAGATTCCAGGCTTGGGAAGTAATGGATTACATGTAACGGGATTACGTAATCACGATACAAAAACGGTTGCTTTATTCCCTTTTATAATTGCATAAAAAAACATGTAATCAGATTATTGTAGCTGTTCTACATTAGGCATTACTAGCAGGATAACAATGTTTTAAGCAAATTATGTTTGACTGTACTGTTCTGTAGGATAATACTTTAAGTGTGAGTACGCCTACTGTCATGCGAGCATAATATGGTGAAAACAATCAGTCTAAATTAACAATCGGGACGGAAATGTTCGGATTTCCAAAGGGAGGTTCTGTGAATAAATTAAAAATCAAGAACTATTCATATCTTAGACTGCACTGTAACTTTGATCTTTTAATGTTTATTTTATTAGCTTTTCTTTTTAATGACTGATTTTAAATGCCATTTTCATAATGTCTTTCATTTTTTGTTTTTCTTTTAATGTTTCTTTTATTATCTTTTACTGTTTTTAAATGCCTTTGTCTGAATGTCTTTCATTTTTGTAAAGCACCTTGAATTGCCTGGTGCTGAAAGGTGCTATATAAATAAACCTTGCCTGAACTGTCTTTTGAGAGGCAGGTTTTATACTAAATCCCTTTCCTGTTACATAATACACTTCAGTAAAAAGTGTATCACATGTATTTTCTCTTGTATGTATTTCCTAAAGTTACTGAAAGTAATCAGGTTACTTTATCTTTATATTGTGATGCTCAGATTAAGTTACTGATTGCATTATTTCACAGGTGAATGGTCATTGTTACTGATTTCATTTTTAAAGTGACCTTTCCAACCCTCCATTTACGTATCCATTCAAACGTTCAGACTTTGCTCTTCAGTCGTTCACCAACACTACTGCAGTTCATTGGACCCCCTATCAAAATGATAACATCATGTTGGAGTTTGACCTGCGAAGACCCCTTCCTACAATTCACCTATCAAATAACTTAATTTACTTCCACCACATTTTTCTGTTGTCAGTCCTCCAATGTCCCATTTTATGAATCCTTTATTTCATCTATTATGTTGTGCTGCTGTACACTGTCGACATTTGAAGGCGGACACTAGTGACCACTGACGTTAGACTTCTATCCTACTTGTATTTTGTACACCTTTCCTCCCCCTTTTTTATATATATGTCTATTGATTTCATGCATTGTAAAATTATTTTCTGCAAAAACCATATTGGGACCAAATAAGGTTGAAAAAGATGAACAATTTTCTATTGAAATGTCTTCATGTGTCAATAGTTCATGCTGTCTGATGTGCTGCATGGAGGTTAAAAAACACTGATGTTGGCACTGAAATGTGTTGTTACATCATGCAGATTCTTTTGCAGATTTAATCTTCAAGAAAGGATTTAGGATTGAACACAAACACATTCTTAATCATGTTTGTTCCCCTGTGTGTGCGTGTGTGTGTGTGTGTGTGTGTGTGTGTGTGTGTGTGTGTATGTGTGTGTGCGCGTGTGTGTGTGCGGACCTCCATAGTCTCCAAACCTGCCTGAGTCTCCGAACAATAAATAATTTAAACATCTTAAGTCATTGCCTGCGCCTGGGTCCTGTTTAAAACGAAATCCTAAACCACACAAACTCAGCCACCTGCCACGTGACACAACAGACCTTTAGATATTTTGGGTTAATTTCTGTATTCTGTATTCTGTATATTGCATGTGTTTACAAACTCTTGTTCTTCTCATTCAAAAATAGTAAATAGATATATGACAAAGTGATTTGTATTTATCTTTGTCGCTAAACATACTCAAGTATTGAAGCCTTTATGAAACAAAAGCACCCCCTTGTCTAAAGGCCTCATTCATAGAGAATTATAACTTGAATATACTGTTAACTTCCTCCAAAATGTGGAAGCTAATGGTTTCGACATTATCTCTATAGTCCAAAGCTCCAAAGCGAAATACACCTTGCAAAGGCTCTTGATAACGTCAATTTTAGGTCATTTAATCAATTTCTAAATAGCATATTTGACTGTACTGTAAAGCAATATTCAAACCCTTACCAATATATCGTCTGCATTATTATTATTATTATAATATCTTTTAAACTTTATCTATTTTTTGTTTTTGTTTTTGGGTTGACTTGGGAAAGGGGGTAGGGATTTTATTTTGAAGGTCACCTATTATGCAAAATCCACTTGTTCATGTCTTTACTACATAACCCTGTGTCCCCTCTGTGTGAAGAGATTTTGAAAGTTTCAGGAAAAAAGATTCTCTCTCTTTTTGTCCTGATCCATTTCTATAAAAACCTGTCTGAAAATGAGCTGATCAGATTTTGGCCACTTTATGATGTCATTTTGGCTTGTGTAACCATTAGCCAATCACCAACCAAGGTAACCCCCCCCCCCACCCCCTTATCACCTGAATCTCCTTCTAGAGCACCATTATGTTCTTTGTAACCAAATCTCTCTCAGAGGGGCGTGGGGAGGGGCTCCTTATTTTCATCTAAAGTAACAGACAGAGAATCAGCACTTTGGAAACAGGGCTGAAACAGAGGGGATTATGGGATGCTGCAATGATCTGTTTGGTGTTTCGAGCCAAACACTTCAGGACATGTTTGTATATATCTGGGACCTATAATAAATTGATGAAAAACAGTATAATAGGGGACCTTTAAAGACTGTAAGGGGAATCAAGAGCCCTTTGACATTAGTTGATGAATGTCATAATATGTGTGGAAAAACAAAAATGACTTGTTTGTTTAGAAAAAGGGACGCCTCTGGGCTTGCTTCAGGGCAGGAGAACACGCACCAAGATGTCGTTTGAAAAATGCTTTAATTGGTTTAGTCAGTGCATATAAAAGTTAGAAGATATCAGAAAACTGAGATCACATGTGTTTTATTCTTTAAATAGACATTAGGTTGCTAGACTTAATTACAGAGGCCAAATTACATCAGCAAATCACTAAATCAACTAACGGATCAATAAATATTCCTCCGGTCTGTTCTGTGGGAGAGAAGGTCAGCAGAAATTATGTCAACATTAGGACTAATCCTTTCTACAAAACAACTTGTCGAATATCTTTTTCCTAATTAAGATTGGGATTCTCTAAGGCATAAACAAATGAACGAGTCCCCCTCTGAACCATCATTGTATACCTTCAGTATTAAAAAAATATAAACGCCAGATGCTTTATGGCCGAGGACATCCCAATCAGTCACAATCAATGGCAGCATTATGTAAGAGACAACCAGCTGTAGATAGAAAGATTAGGTGACAAACTGTTGTGACATGAGCACTTTCTCTTGAGGAAGTAGATACAGGTATTCCCACGAAACAGACAGACAGACAAGATCAACATTTCAGAACCCATGTGTTACGTAACCATATTTAAACTGACATCTAAATATCCATCTATTCTTAAAATAAGTAAGAGTCAGGTCTATGGTCAAGAGCAAAAAAAGAGCAAAAATAGTAGTACTATAACTAAATGTTTTTTAAAAAATGTATTAGAAAATAAAGAGAAAAATAATTATACAAAAACGTTGTGGTAATTTAAAGTGAGCACATTTTAAGAGAGGTGGCAGAATTGTGCAAAAATATACAGAGATTTGCAGGGTTTACAGCCGGGGTGTCAAACTCAAATACACAGTGGGCCAACATTTAAAAATGGGTACTAGTCGAGGGACTGGTTCAATGTTTATTGCAAAACTTATTGAAATGAACTTATTGCACATATTAAACCTGGAACTAACAAAGCTTAAATTATTGCCTATAAAAACATTAAACATGAAATAATCAGTTGCATTCATTTCTTATGGCTCTATCTGCAGCTTTTCCGAGTCATTTCTTATGATTACATTTTTCCACAGGCCAACAACAGCTTCAACAAAACTATTTCCCTCAAAGAACAAAACAAACACTCCCTGTTGTCACAAGAAACAAAGTGCAGAAGGAAACATCCATTAAACTCAGGTTGCTGCTCTGTGATGCTAGTTCAAGCAGATACTTGGCATCTCATCTTGGGTGCAAGTTCATCAATGTTTGGGCTCAGGCTCTGAGCTGAGGAAACCCTCTGGATTGAGTGAAGGTGTGCGTGCAATATACCGGCGGGCCAGATCTAATAGTAATTAAAAATTATCCTGTGGGCCGAAATTAAATCCACCAAGGGCCTGATTTGGCCCCCGGGCCTTGAGTTTGACACATGTGCTTTAGAGTATTAAAACGAACAAGATGTGCATTAATATATGCACTAAAACACAATATATTTCCACTGTTATGTATTCATGCACTGCTGTGACACTAAGATGCACTACACTGTTTAAATATGAAATATTTATATGAAACTGTTTCTTAACCTGATTTACGCTACCTATAAAGATTGTTAAATTTGAACTTAAATAATCACATATCTAATTGATTGTTTTGTGATATTTAGTGTTTTCATTCTATTTCTACAGGTTAATGGTGTTATGTTTGTGATTTTGGCGACACCTGTCTGTATTCATGGTGACATACAAACGCACACAGTTCCTTTTGGTCCCACTAAGAGGCAGTGCTGCACTGCTTAACATCTGCTGGACAAAGCCTGTGAAAGGGAAATAAGTTCGGCACATTGCATCTCTTTCACAGACATAACAGTCATTTGTTGCAGGGAATCTATCATAATTTTAACATACAAACAATTACAGCATCACAACTCCAATTACCAACATTACAAATATATTTTTAAGACTTTTTTGGGAGTGAAAATTGCAAAGGCTTATTGTTCCTTTCCACATTTGTTCTAGGTTGTTGCTCATCTGGACTGTGATTCCACTGAGAGTAATCTGAGGTGTCAGGGTGGAGGGTGAGGTGGTCATCTCCACATGAAGATGGACTGCAGAGAAGGAGAGAGTTGTGACCTTTGGTTGCTGATCCTCCAGCCAACCTGTTCAATATTTATCTTGGATGGCAGAGCTGAGGCTTCTGCTTCAGGAATCCAGCAGGCGTCTGCAGAGTAATATCTCCGGATTGAGGGAAAAACATGGGAGTGTGGATCACTGATAAAGCTCCCCGCTTAACGGAAGCTTTACACTTTCTCCTTAGTTACAGAAACACAGCTGAAGTTCTGCTGGGACTGAGGCTTTAAAACGGAAAGCAGTAGCTACTACTTCTCTTGGCTCTGCTGCAAGGCTTTCCTCATACTGGGTGAGTATGGTGCTGGAAGAAAACATGGAAACACTGAGACTTTTGAACTGTGTGTGTGTGTGTGTGTGTGTGTGTGTGTGTGTGTGTGTGTGTGTGTGTGTGTGTGTGTGTGTGTGTGCGTGTGTTTGTGTGTGTGTGTGTGTGTGTGTGTGTGTGTGTGTGTGTGTGTGTGTGTGGGCATGCATCTGTACTCAGAAAAAGTTGTTCTTGAATGTAAAGATGGACTTTGCAAAGTGACAGGTGAGCAATAAAGCCACCTGGATCTCATAGAAAGCCCTCCAGACTATTTGTGCCTGATGTGCTTGAGATAAAAAACAGTGAATAGATAGTGCTGTTATGGCATGTCTGTTATTCAGGTCTTTGAGATGAAATTGCCTCTTATTCCCTCACACGTGAAACACTGGAGGGAGGTGCCACTGCGCCTGTATGGGAATCTCTATTATTTCCAGCTGTGGATGGAAACTATTACTGAAGGGCCTTCTCCCTGGTGAGCTTTAAAGTGCACGCACGCACGCACACACACACACACACACACACACACACACACACACACACACACACACACACACACACACACACACACACACACACACACACACACACACACACACACACACACACACACACACACACACACACACACACACACACACACACACACACACACACACACACACACACACACACACACACACACAGAAACTTGGGAACATAAGCCACACACACACACCTACGGACCCTCAGTCAAACATTCAGACCCACGCTGAATCATTCACCGAAGATAAAAGACACCCTGTTGGCCCGAGAAAGAAAAGAAAGAAAGAGGGAGGGAGAGGGAGAGGAGAACAGCAGCGGTCCCTCCTTCCTCTTCATTCACTTCCTTTGCACTGAGGAGATCTCACTGCTCAGCCTGCACCCTCTTGTAAGTATTGCACCACTTATTTTACAACACAGACAACTTTTTCCAGCTTGCCATGAGTTTCATTTTGGTGTTTCCATGTATTTTCAATGACTATTGATTTGGAAGGAAGCTACATCTGGCACAGATTTGAGCATCATGTTGTCATCATTCAGGTCATCATTTGAAACCTCTGAGACAAACAAGATAAGGGCTGTTTATTATCTGTGCTTTCATCGTTATTGCTGTTTCTTTTTGAATTTTCAGGATGTTGTTATGTAACAGTTGTGGATTTACTTGTCAGACTTTACTGTGTCTCATGCCAATCTTTTACTTCAAAATGTGCTTCATGTTGTGGCTTCAGAGGTTTGAATGTTTTCCAGTAAGAAATGCACTTTTTATCACCAAACTTTTCTAAATAAGAACAGCAGTTACCATGAGGATTTATGACTATATCAGGCATTGTTAGCTGACGTTGTGACCTAAAGTCCCCATGCAAGGCTCAGACCAAAACATGCTAAAATAAACCATGATTCTTGTGTTTGTTCCCAGAAACATTCCTAAAGTGTTACCTCAACCTGTGGTATGAATGACACTGTATGACGTCCAGACCTACTTATCTGTCTTCATGGTTATGGTGTTGTTTGTTTAAAAGTCGGCTCATCCATCTCCAGCTTCATTTAATCCTGATTTCTACAGACTTGTTGTCTCTTGTTTTCTCACAGCAAAGGAAAAAAGCCTAGGGGCTATACTGTAGTCGCCAAATGATGTAGCTTTTGGGTAACAGATTTATGTCATGGTTAATTCACTCGCAGGAATCTTTTTTAATGAGCTCCTCTTGTGAAATACTGGCACATACCGCTCAGTGTGAACGGACAGTGTTTGCCATACATCATACCTCTCTCCTCCTGATCTGACAATGTGTCGCTGCAATAAAAAAGGGAGCTGGCATTGGTGAAGCCTTGTGTTTGTTTAGTGAAGAGACAGACAAAGCGAACAAGGATCCAGTGTGTGGAGAGGTGTCAGGGTCCAGGCCAAAGTTTCAATCTCCTCTTGCGTGATTACCTCATTTAGCTGCAGAGTGACAGGGTGTCAGATGTGGTCACAGCGGGGTGAAAGTCTGCTCCTGCGGGACACAGATTATCAGGGGAGCCTCATAACCTGCACTTCCCAGCGTGGCCCTCAGGTTCAGCGGCTCAACTGTTGGCAAAAACAACCTTGTCCAGGCTGTAAATGGATATCTGCCCCGAGTTACGCTCCACCAAGCCAGACCACTGAATTATTCAAAAAGAGTGGAGTCCTTCCATTTCAAGCTGTAACTGCACATATTCAGACATAGATAGCCTATTCCATGTCCTGTCAGTTTATAACTGCAACCCAAAGTGCATGAGTATAACAGCTGATTGCATTTGTTAGCATGTGACTGCTCACCTTGTCTACCTGCTGGTGATTCAGCAACAAAACAAGCCTGTCAGCACTTTAGATTTCAGGTCTGTATTGGCCAGCAATGCAGGCTAACTTGAAATCCTGGTTTTATTTGGGCAAGTATTATTTGCAAGAGGAGGATTAGAGACATGAGCTCCATCTCTCTTTGACTGCTTTTGGCATGCTGCTGGAATTTGAATGCTGACTGACATATCTGTGCAGATACAGTACTGCTACTCCTGATTTGAATAGTTTGAACATCCTTCAGTCTCTGCTATAATTCCTTTAACAGCATTGCTTGTGTTTGTGTGAGAAAGTCAGCAGGACTCAGCGGTGTACTATGTGGTCTGGAGTTATGACTCTGAAACACTTTCAGAGCTACTGGAACAGAAAGAGCTCCTATTCTCTACTTGTAGCCTTCACATAAACACCCACACACAAAAGCAAAAAGGAGGAGAAATTAAGTCATGAGGGGGTGTCATGGAGTCATTGGGCAGTGTCTGGGCGGTGTCTGGGCGGTGGAGGTGATTAACTATTTGCATTCCCCTTTGGTTAACCCTGTGAAATATCACCTCATCACAACAATAGGGCTGCTTCACCCCCGAGCTGACAAGGCAAGAGCAGAGGGTGCTTTTTCAACGAGGGCCGAAAGTGGGTTGCTATGGCAATGCTTGTCAACCGGGAAGTCCTGCACGGAGGAAGGCAGGGCGGAGAGTAAGAGAGAGAGAAAGGGAGAGATTGTGTGTCCTGGAGAGTCTCAGTTAGAGAGCAGCGTGGGTTACGAGCAACACTGACAGAAAGAGGTGTGAGTTCATTTGTTGGAGCCACTTTAAGGTGAGTACACTTGGTATGTTTAAATATTAGGGACTGATCTTAAACATTGACACTGTAGAAACTAATTTGTGTTTGGCTTGTGTTTTTTTTTCTGAATAAATGTTGGGTAACCTGTCTGACGGCTCAGGGCTGCTCCACAGGATTAGTGCTGCAGACCTGCCCACAAGTACATTGTCTGATTCTGCCGTGCACCTGAAAACAAGTTGACCCATGTTTTGATGTTGAAATCTGTGGAGGCAAGATCTTGTGTGAGTTACATAGTGAGAGAGGGCACTGAGGGCACCTTGTTACCTAACATGTGATCCCTGCGCGCACCTGCCTGCAGAGAGTCTGACTTTATTTTCCCATCCTGCTGCAGATTTCAACGCTAATGGCCTGAAATCAGGACCATCCAGTCATCACTGGTGGCTCCCCTTACTGTCAGGGTGATTTCCACAGCCGGCTCTGATTCCCTTTGTAATATTACTGAGAGTCCAGCTGCCAGACCTCATATCCACAGGCTGCACTCAGCTTTGAAGATGCAAAATGACAGGCATGAGGATTTGTGAGATTTTGAGTGATTTGAGTTTGTATTTTCTCATGCTCTGTCTGACACATTGCATTATGGTTTTACTCTAACAGATCCACCCTAATAAGGACTGATCCTGGATGATTAGAAGTGTGTTTGTTGTAAAGACAGGTTTGATAAACTTCAGCTCAGCGTTGGGTTATTCTCCCAGAGAGAGGCTTTGATTTATTCTCCTCCTGGGAACACATTGCCTCTCCATTGACAAGAAACACTGACTCCTCCTGTTGCTCTGACTGGAGGAGCACCATACAAGGAGGTGACATACTTCCCTACTGATAAATGTGTGTATCCCCCCAATAACTGCAAATCATAAACTAGCAGCTCCAGAACCTTGTATGGGCCGCACATCTGCTTCGCTCGCAGGGCAGCATGGTTGCGTGATCAAACCTCACAGGACCTCTAACGTCTCTCACATAACTACAGAGTGACTCATTTAATGTGTTTAGAAATAAATACCCCCTGTATTTATTCAGCAAATGTGCTCGTGATTACCTTCTTACCACTTATTAAGGCAGGATTTATCCGTGTTTTATGACCCTGTTACGCAACTTTTAAGGCTACGGTGATAATTTGTCTGTGCAAATGCTTAAAAAGACTTTACCCTTCAGTCTGTCGTGTTGTTCAATCAGGAAATACACACTTTATCAGAAGATCAGACTGTGTATATGCTTTTTGAAGATTGTAGACAAGTGTTTAATGTCAAATGCAATGCAGGTCAGTGCTCTCCCAAACAACATGACCACCTTATGCAAATATTGAGCTTGTATTTTGGCCCGTGTCCTTAATTTGTGTCAGCAGGACTTAGATCCGTTCTTCTGCAGTAGTTCCCACCTTATAAAGTCAATCATTAACTCAGCACTTCTCCTCACCCTGCACACGGAAGCAGAGAACAACACTTGTGCTGATAAATGGAGATGTGACAGTTTTATTTGGTTTATTTAAGTCTCAGGACTCTCTGTCATTGTCCCAGCTCATTACTGACACATTCTCCGAGGGCACTGATGATGTATGGACATCATGATTCTCCCTATGACCGCAAATCACTACTTTACTAATAGTCCACCAACAAATCACAAAAGGGTCAACAGTGTGTCAGGTTTTCATGAGGGTGTGTGTGGTCACCTTGGCAGCCCTGTTCTTAGAGAGAACAATGCGAGGAGCTCTGCATGTGGAGGAGAATGAGGTCATCGTAGGTCAGGGGCTTCTCAGTAAGACCCAGTCACATCATCCTAAGGAAGGAAAAACAGACTTTTGATGAGTAATGAGAGTTGAGAAATAGTGACCTCATAGCTAGCTCATTTGCTATCACCGTAGAGTGAATGGTTTTGTCTTTTCTCACATTTTGAAGGTTTGCAAATTTGCTGTTTCCATTGCATACAGGTTGTTGCTATTCCGGTCCATGGAAACCTCCCTTTGTGATTCAGAGGAATCACAGGGGTGTGGTGAAGTTCACTGACCTTTTAGCTGCTGAGTAGGGCTGCTCTGGCTCAGCAACTTCAGATAATAGTCTGGTTCCTCATCCGCTCCTTTGGGTCAGAAAAGGATACAAAAAAAACCTTGTGCTTCACTAACTAAACTTTTTTCCTTTTTTTTCAAGTTTATCACAACACAATTTTTGGATTTCATGACGGAGCTGTTAGAATTCTGTTTCTTGAATCAGCTTGACATCCGGCCCTGTGCTTCTTTCGAGACCGGATGTGTTACCCTGGGGACAGATGCAGATATTTTCATACTTAGATCCCCTGATTCTCTCTTTGGATGTCCTCAGTTACCCTGTGAGGGACTAACTTTACTTTAGGGACCATTTACTTGTTCACTTACAACATTCCCTGCAACATTTAGCTTATTGTATTTTCTCTGACATGTATTTAGTTGACTTCATCTCCATTACTTACTTTTATTATTCTCTGTTTCTACTTGCACTAATTTATTGTTTTTTAAAATTTGTTTTATTGTTTTAGGTCTTATGTTTCATTGTTGGAGGAGCCTGGGACTTAAGGTTTTCATTGCCATAACTACCTGTAGCTACTGTACATATGACAACAAAGCCTTTGAGATTCAAACATGGCTAGAATGCAGCATCAGAATCACTGCAGTAAGATGGAAATATAAAACGCAGGCATCATCTCATCCTCTGCTGAGGCCTTTTATGGCTCCTTCCATCCTAAACTGATCCTGTGGTGATAATGAACCTCTCACCTAGCAGGGGTTTAGCTAATACGTCGGGCTATAAAGTTCATACATTTCAAACAGATAGCATCAACAACACTCTCACACAGTTTCTGAGCCCTGTCTCCATGCGAAAGCTTAGCAACC
The DNA here is from genome assembly GCF_902827175.1 of Gymnodraco acuticeps. Lineage (NCBI taxonomy): Eukaryota > Metazoa > Chordata > Actinopteri > Perciformes > Bathydraconidae > Gymnodraco > Gymnodraco acuticeps. The sequence continues at coordinate 1,610,776 of NW_022991187.1, forward strand.
TCCGCTGTTGAGTCTCGGTAATTACGTAAAAATGCACTGGGCGTCCGGAGCCACCCCAGGGAGAGCCAGACTTCTGGACAGGGATTTTCTTGCTAGATATCATCACTGATTTGTCCTTATTAGGTAGGATCCTGTTTGGTGCTCTTGAAGGGGGAATGCATGCACCACTGAGACATAGAGCAATGTTATGACATGAGTTTACATCAGGATGCGGCATCGGTGATACATTTCTGGCTGCTGAGTGGAGGGAGTTCCATGTCAATGTTTAAAAAATCAGTTTAAAGGACAAACAAAGAGTGCTCCATGACTCTAGAAAAATATTAAGACTCACATCAGTTGTTCTTTACATAACACACACGATCAACTCAGTCCCTCTTGGAAATAAAAAACAGGGGTTTCAGCAGTTGTCAGATTTTTGGTGTCACAGAGTTGCTTTCACTGCAGGCATTCCTTTCAATAAATGTAATACATTGCAGTGCGTATCAAAAGGGAATTTCCTCAATTTTACACTTATTGAATTAATACCCAGTAGGAATATTTGGCCTCAGAGAACAATAGTCAATTGTCTTCTATTGCTTCTGGAGAGAGCTTTTTAAAGTAAAAGTAAAAAAAGGGTCAGTCATGCCTTTTATCTTGGCTTGTTCCTGAAACTTGAAATGGTTAACAGAAGGCAGAAAATATAGGAATTGAGAAAGTAAGCTATTAGGTTGCATTTTAGTATTGGACACATTAATAGGGACTCAAAGTCAGAACATCCCATTCCCTACATGTTATAAAAGTCCCATTATTTGTTGGATTGCACCTTTTTGAATATACATTTTATTAATATCATTTTTCATATGTTTTCGAGTTACCAATCCTAGTTTGAAATGAATGGGTATGAAAAAAGCTGCTATATTTAAAAAGAAGGAACTCCTTTGTTTGCTTTTAAGAATTCCTGTTTTAAAGAGGCCTGTGTGGAGACATACTCATAAAAAGAAGTCAAATAGTTCCTCGTCTAGGTTTTTGTTCATTAATGCGATGGGGCCTTTTAAGTGAATAACAACCTCCTGAGGAGATATCCGGACTTATAAGAACCAGCAGGTAATACACATTGGAAATGAGATTACATTAAGCCATCATTTGTTAATGTGGCTTATTTGCAATGTAGTCTATTGTCAGACGGATAATCAGCAGGCTGTGATTGCTGTGGGCGATGATAGGTAATCTGTCAAGCCTGAGCAGTAATGGTATTGTAGCAGGCACAATCCTCCGGTCCCCATATTTCTCCTGTTATGTAAGGCAGTTTATTAGGAGATGATGACTCACATGGAGTGACATCGTTGTCTGGAAAGAGGAGGATTGATTCTACCAGTGCATGCTCTCTGTGCTGTGTCCTAACCCTGTGCACAGAGACACAGTTAATATAGGCTTCTTGGAATTGGCCACAATAATTATAGACCCTAATGCACAGTTGCAAATGCCACATGGAGAACTCATTAGTGCAAATTGGGTTGGGCAGCTCTCAGCATGTAGTACTAGTAGCCACACTTGATAATTCACTTCTTGCCAAGCTGCATAACCATAGCTTGCACCATACTGTTTCATTACAATCTGTTGTTTTTCTCCCAAGATAAGATACATTATATCCACACAGTGCACAAAGACTTAACCACTTAACCTTGGTTTTACAGTGCAGGGTTACAGGGGCTGAATGGCGTTTGTGGTTTCTATGCCTGCAAAGTTATTATTGGCCATTTAGCCACTGTAGATGAGAGGTGCCTGCCGCACACAGGAGCGGAAATGGCCTCCCCCTCATCCTCCCCGTGCCTTTGAAGTTGAAACAGCAGCCCCTAATCTGTTTTCTGGGGTGCAATTGATTAGGAGCTTCGCCTTCAGTAGCAGACCCTCTCCATCATTCAGTCCAGCTTATTATGGCATTGAGTGGGAAAGTGAAGCAGGCTTGTGAGTCACACTCGTTTTTTGGGTGGGTTTTTCCTTAGTACCAGGGGAAAGTGACGCCAACTTTCCGTCTTCTGAATACTGGTGGGCTGGGATAATGGAACAGTTGTGTCTGGATACAACATGTGATTTATGACTGAGAGGCTTTGTGGAAACCCACACAATAATGACTCAAAGGGTTAAAAAAGGGCATGCTGAAAGATTCAGAATAAATATGTAAGATATACATTGGAAATCTGCAAAGACAATGTAACCAATCTACAACTCTCATTCAACAATGCCCTTATCTACACACAATTACACAAAGAGCTTCACATAAAACTGTATTTATGTCTGTGCTCTCCTCTTTAAGACTGTGTGATAATATGACGTGTGCATTTCCATGAAACATCAGGATAGAGAAACATTTGAAAATGTGGTGACTGATTGTTACAAGATTCAAAACAGATTACTTTTGTGTTTGAATCTAATTAAATGTAAAATCTGCCACAAAGAAAATTAAAAACAAAAACCTTATCATCATGTTCGGACAATACTCTTATCTTAAAGGGCCTGTACATTTCCCTTTTTATAAAACACAGTTTATTTTCATGATGATTATTGCAACTCTTCTAGAAACTTTGTACAATTGAAAAGAAAAAAGTGCAAGTTCATAAATAAATAGTGTGTATTTTCTCATGTCTTTGCAGATTATTTTGATGCTGGGCACAAGCATTTCATCTCTGTCACACAAGGACCAAAACTGATCACATGCAGTCTCAGGTAATACTCTTTAATTACTCTAAATGTTGACTTTCCCATTATCGCATATTACACATCCCATATCAATTAAACACATTCCATTGTCTTGAATAGGCACATTTAACCCCTCAAAATCCAGGAGAGCCACTCATGAGTGTCACAAAGGTTAGCCCAGGGTCAACACAACATGCCTTTAATGCAGATAGCAGTTCTCCACGAGGCTCAGAGGCTTTCCCATGACCCCTGGGAGGACCACGGCACCTGATTCAAATACATACCGTGACAATAGGAGAGCTAGACTACCCATCATGGACGGGGGGAGTAAAAAGATCACTATGG